>NC_137913.1:19877345-20269845 GCF_963457725.1 Sprattus sprattus | reverse complement strand
GTGCTCTGTAGCCTTACACACTCAGCATCTATACATTTAAACGGGTGGCGCCAGTACCCACCTCCTGGCACACGCGGTACTGGTCGATGGCCCAGACGGTTGGCACGTGGGTGGCAAGCAGCTGGTACTGCGTGAGGGTGGCATTGCAGGCACGGGCGCAGATCAGACGCGTCTTCCCCACGGCGTTGTCGCCCACCACCACGCATTTGATCGTCTCCACATTGGGCCGCTCATAGTCTGTGTCAATATCCATGGAGAGGGCCCTGGGAGGGGAGGAGCCAGAGTCAGCAGGAGTGAGAGAGAGAGAGAGAGAGAGAGAGAGGATGAAGAGATGAAGAGATGAAGAGGAATAGAGAAAAAAGTGATAGAGGGACAACAGAGGAGAGAGGAAGAAAGAGAAAGGGTAGTAACCTTGTTGCAATAGCTGTGGAAGGTAGAAAGGAATCTATATTGTTTGAAGCTATAAATATACTGCATATATCTATATAAAATATATAAACTATATATGAGAAGCTATATTCAGCACACTTGCACTCATTTGGAAGAATGACATTTTAATTTCAATATTTTAGCGTGCTATACTGTGAAAACATGTTACAATTAGGAAGAACATTTTAGAACTTGTCCCTACTCCCATAGATGGTTCAATGTGAACTGCTCTAAACACAGTCCAAAAGCACAGCAAAGGATTTAAGTTCAGTGGAGTGTCACCCTGGGGGCTTTCATTATGGACAGAAGAGGACACGTCTAGTTCAGAGTATTTAGACATGTTTTATCATCAACCACAAGCCTAAGCAGAATGGTCCATCCAATATGAAAGAAAGCCATAATTGTTGCCCTTCCATTGACAATAATTAATAAATGAATTTGTGTGTGTGTGTTTTTTGTGTTCCACACCCCTTCGTCAGCGCCCACAAATGAAACTCACACCCACGCTGTTTTGTCAACCAACTTTCTCATTTCCACACTCTTTAAAAGGAAGGAAGTACAGAGACTGACAACATCTACAGAAGCTCAGTGCATAAAGCATCGCACGAAGATGGCTTTCTCGGCTGGAACTTTTCCACCGGCAGTATATGACACATTGATTACTGGCACAAACAGACCCATCCCCGCCACTCCTCTCTTTCCACTCTGCATCCATCTCACCCATTCCGCCGTGCCAAGCTTCTGTCTCACTTCACAGATGGGAGTGTTATCTTACAGCGCCAGTGCGCTCAAGCGGGTGGGCCCAGGCAAACAGGGTGCCAGCGCACAACTCGGGTACCCAATGTAACCCAGTACCCCTCAGCAACACCACAGAACGAGCTGCCTCTCCTAGAAAAAAAAAACCTCCAAGACCTCAGAAAGGGAGGCCTGGGAGCAAAAAGGAGTGTATGGGAAACTGCTTGGTGGGAAGTGAATAAAGCACAGGGGGTCTGTGTGGGAGAGGAGTACTCTGGGATCATCCCACATGACTCACAAGACGCAAGCAGAAGGAGAAGAAGTGGCGCAGGTTCCCTTTTATCTGGGGGTTAGGGTCTAGCAGGGTCGAGTCCGAGACATACATAAGGGGAGAGAAACCATGTGAAAACCTTGTTACTTCACGCACGGATAGAAACGTTTAAAGTCCAAGGGTGCCCACAAAAGCTAAACTACTAAATGTAAATGTAAATGTAAAGAATAATGTAGGTAGATGTCAGAGCGTCTAGGGGGGAAAGGTAAGACAACTTAAAAAGTATCCAACCTAGAGCCAAAGAACTAACCTAGAGCAGGGATGCATCTCTTTGACCTATTTGGGACTTTGAGAAGCTTTTAATCTTAGCCTTGTTCCAACTACAATTACTTGTCTCTGTCATGCATGGCTTAATGGTTAATGGTTAATGGTTGCAACCAATATAAGCACCAATCTTGCCTGTGCAATCTTAGTGCACAGCAGGTATCACTAGCCATTTTTGTCAAATCCTACATAATCAATGTTACAATACAATGCTTATCATTTAACTAAGTAAAATCCCTCTATAAATCCTATTACAAATCAAGTGAAATCCTACTCAAGTCCTATCCTATTAAATGATTTGCCGTTATAGTGGAGAGAATGGCCATATTGTATGCAGCGCAGCCAGAAAGGAGTCGGCTTTTAAGTCTCTGACTGACGAATATTGTCTATTAACACACATTGGTGTCAGCCATGTTGGCCGTTGCTGCTGGAATTAGAACATTGAGAGGGTGTTCTCTTCAGAAAGGTGAGAAACTGCACACATTAAAGCTAAACTGAGAAGGAGTGTTTCAGCAACCAAACCCCGCTCCAGATACTTTGACTGTGAACCTGATACCCGTTTGGAGAACACTATGGCCCTGCTACACCCGAAAAAGAGAGAGAGAGGAAGGCCAGTGGACAGAAACTCCCTTCCACTACCACTCTCTCTCTTAAACACACGGTCACACAAGCAACACACAGACAGACAAACGCACACACACAAGGCACAAACAAGTATAAAAACGCACACATTCTTTTCTGTGACACTTTAAAGGTGCTACAACTGAGCTTGAACTTGATAAAAAAAAAGTATTTGTAAGTCTTGGGGCCCTGGGTGGAAGAATCATGATGTTTTCCAACACAGATTCACAGAATCTGAAAATGACACACTAGGAATTACCACAACATCTGAACTGAAGGAGAAAGCAAGAAGGGACTCAGTGTACCTTCATTCATTCTCTGATGTTTGTATTCAGTGTCTGACTTGGAATACAAAGGGAAGCCTCCAGATATGGAATCAAGCACAGAGACAGAAAGAGACAGAGAGAGAGAGAGAGAGAGAGAGAGAGAGAGAGAGAGAGAGAGAGAGAGAGAGAGAGAGAGAGAGAAGAACACATCAGCTAGCAGGTTCTCTATCTTGAGTCTTTACTCTGCACAGCGGGAGGTTCCAGTCACACACACCTCTCTAAACACCTCTGGAACACTGTGCACTCTTCAAGCCCCCCCCCCCCCCCCCCCCTCGCTCTCTCTCTCTCTTGCGCTGTCTTCCTCTGTAATTCAATCACCCACATCGTTCTTCCATTCTCTCTTCTCCTCTCTCGTCAGCTCATTCTGTCTCATCAGTCACTCTGTTTCTCATTCACAAACACTCCCCTGCTTCTCCTCTCTGTTCTCCCTGTCTCTGCATACTTTGTTATTTGGTTAATTCAATGTCTATACCACCACCCCCCACCCCATCATCTATCTCTTACCATCTCTCCCTTGCCCTCTGTCGCAGTGCACTTGCTCTGCCTCTCCCTCTCCCTCTCCCTCTCCCTCTCCCTCCCCCTCCCTGTCTGTGGAAGTTATGAAACAGCTCCAATGTTAGAGACAGCTCTGTCTCAGCACTGCATAAAAAGGATCCACAGCTCCCTCTATCTCTCCCTTCCCCTCTCTCTACCTCTTACACAAACACACATATCAAATGTGTTCACGTATAAGTGTTCTCTATGTGTATGTAATATACATTTTTAATTGCACATTTTATTGTGATTTATGACAGTGGAATTTGTGATAATGAGTGTGTCTGTCTGTGGGTACATCTGTGTTTATCTGTGTTGTGTGTGTGTGTGTGTGTGTGTGTGTGTGTGTGTGTGTGTGTGTGTGTGTGTGTGTGTGTGTTCGGTTTGTGTGTGTGTGTGTGTGTGTGTGTGTGTGTGTGTGTGTCTCTCAGAGAGAGTGACGGCCTGGGATGGTGGCAGTGCAGACTGGTTACATAACAGCAGCCTGTAAAAAGCAAGGCGGCCCAGCAACATCATCTCTTGCTCTCTCTCTTTCTCTCTCTCTCTGCTTTATCGCCCCCTCCACCCTCCCGGGTAGCCCGCCACCTCTGCTTCCATACTCTCCAGGCCTGTTGACCCAGACATCAATCCTGGACGGCTACAGCTCTCCGCTCCCTCTCTCCAGATCAGAGGACACTAACGCAGCCACAACCCTCACCAGGGGATAAGCTGGGAATACTCTGCCTCTCTGCGACTATCAGTCCAGGGTTCAACACGCCTGAATGTGGCCTATTTTAGGGGCTTTCTCTTGCATTAAGAAGTCAAAGGTTGCTGCCGTTTCTCACAGCTCACAGCTGCCTATCTGTGCTGACATTGTCTCTTCTGCTGCAAGACCGCTCTTGTGCTACTGAACACTATGTGAGGACTATTGCTGGTATTGGCTCCTAGCGTTGCTACCGTCTCATATTGTCACTGCTGCCGCCTATGTAAAGGACAATATTGGAAACTCGATCCCACGGACCCAGAGAATACATTTTTTCCATGCAGGCTGCCTGTTTTGCCTGTCTGTTGTTTTGGGCCCTCTTAACCAAAAGGAGGTCAACATCATGACAAGAGTGTGCCAGGAATCTCAAATGGGTCTGGGACATAGAGAGGGAAAAAAAGGCAGTGGAGGAGAGCGAAAGAGAGAGACAGACACACAAAGAGAACAAATGGGGGGGGGGGGGGGTAAAGCGACAGGGAGGGAAGTAGAGGAAGAGGTGGAAAGAGGGAAAAGGGGGAGGGGGAACACATTTCCCTTTATGACTCACACTCTTCCTTTAGTCTGATATTTCTAGCCTGTGTGAGTGCAGATCAGATTGTAGTGTGATGACATTGTAGTGTGCAGTGTAGTGTATTGTAATGTGATTCAATTGTAGTACTTAGTGCTTACTCTACGGTCTCCTACTGTATTGAAGCTTGAGTGTTGTTCCTCACTTGTAAGTGGCTTTGGATAAAAGAGAGGAATGTTAACAACAGACACCATCACTCCAACACACAATGACAGAGTCTGAGTTGGCAGCACGAGCTGTCATTACAGTGAACCTGGACATGTGGCTGCAATGGGCCTCGACTTGGACAGGCTCTCTTTATAGTGCAGGAACAGAAGTTAATAAACAGGCTTGTGTTGTCCAGCTACGCCCTGTCTCTAAAACTTTACAAGAACTTTGAGCTCATGACCAATACCAGCACCATAGATCTCTGTAAAGTAACCCTTCCACCTGCCCATACAAACACATTCACAGAAGCACTTCAGTGACGCTCAGGTCGGAAGAGATTGGACACCTCTATGCACCAGCTGATGAACAGGGGGGAGGCGGTGGCTTCTAGAGTTGACAAGTGCCAGACTGATGGCCACTCACAGAGTGACACTTCAGATATCAGCGTACAGTACCTTCACTCCTCAGAGGGTCAGCAGAGAGCAGCTCAAACAGGCTGTCTGCAGGCCAGGAGGTTGGGCAGCCCAGGTCCCCAGTCTCCAGCTCCGGCCCTGATGTCAAATCAAGTGTGTTCATCACACAGGCAGCCTCAATCATTTCCTTTCTTTTACCATATGTTACTTTTGCAATGACACATGGCATGACAGTGCTTTTAAGCATTCCTCGTAATGAATACCCTGAATGGATCCCTCAGTGACACTTGCTGAAAGGGCTAATGCTTCCCCTTAAATCTATTATCCCACCCTGATTAAGGAGCCATTCGCAGGACAGACACACTGATGCTTTGAGCACATGCTTGCAGCAGGAGAGCTAGAGTTAGACACAGGTTTGGGCTATCAGAGGGGAGCAAGCACAAGGTGTTGGATGATTTCTTCACACAGGCTTAACTTCAAAGGTATGTCTGGTTGCTGTGTATGGGTAGATATTACCACCATGGGAGTAGCAAGGGTGTAACTGGGTAAAGTTGAATGAAACTTACGATACAACAATGACAACCTCCAAGCAACTGTACCTTATGAGGGTTCAATTGTGTTTTTGCAAAAGGGCAGCTTATCTCTAAGGTAGATATGAACCCCAGCATTGACTGGGATAGGTATGTAGGGGTAGACAGTTGGGGGTTTTATGAGCTGTGCTTGGGTAAATGTGATTTCTGTAGGGGAAGGTATGGCCTTCGCCTGTGCAGATATGGTTAGTAGGTTAGCATGCCTCCATCTTATGTTTCACCTGATGAAACTCAATCTCCATACTGACCTCACAGAAAGGTGTCTGTGTTTGTGTGATAAGATGTATTTCAGGCAGTGTGCATTACAGCACAAGAGAACGGTATATCTCAACCATTAACTCAGATAGAGTATGTGATATGCTGCATATCTTATCACTAATATCAGGAAAACCTAGCCTTTTCTCATACCCATATCTGAGGGACAAAGGATTTCACAGCATTGCATCAGGAGAGAAGCTGAGACGCGCAACATAACTGAGCTGCCATTCGCCCCCGTTTCATTCACCCTTAGCTCCTCCTCAACATTCATTCAAAATTATTCATAGTTCGCGTGAATTGCGTTTTCGCAACATTGAGTGAGAAGCAAGAAGCTATCACAGACAACAAGGAAATACTTAATTATATGTCGCGGAACAACTGAGCTCTAGGAAAGAGATAAGAGAATAACGGGCCATCCAATGTAATCTTTGAGCTGACGGAATCTGAAAGCACATGGTGATGGTTTTTTGGTTGTCGTTGTTAGGGACCACATTAAAAGTAGCCTGTATTAAAATGCCCAGCCATGGAAGCAAGCACAGCAAAAAAAGCAACATGCTCATAAAACGATTGCAATAATGAAATCATGCAAATTGTTTAAATGCCATACGTGTGCTTTGGTTACGGTACAGTGCCCAGTTTACCAATTATGGAACTACAGACGCCCTGAATACCCAAACCAACACCAATTTATAAAGCAAACACGTGACTTATCTTCCTCCCAAGTGAAATTTCTGCCTACCTTCCGACTGTGCCAGAATTGACCCACATGCCAGTCCGCCTGAGTCCCACCCCTGGATCCCGTTACACCGGGCGCAGGAGTGTAGAGGCCAAAAAAAAGTTAGCACAGGTGTGTAGGACTTTTTATTTGTCGACGCTTTATCTATTTCCGCAGCTGTCAAATAGGTGCCATCTGCACGCTCGCTTTTTCTACTGAAAGTCTGCCAAAGCCTTTGAGGCGAATATGCCGCTGACAACTAGGCTACGGAACTCTCTTGTCCTGTCTAAACATGGGGGATTATGTCGACGATTCTAAAAGACACTACTTACTTTCTTGCGAATATGCAATTTCAAACCCTTACCCCTCCAGGTTTCTTTCTGTTATTGTTTCTACAGCTGATTTCTCGACAACACGCCCCTACAGTACCGCGTCATGACTCCTCGAGATCCGCCTTTGACAGTGATGTAATATCCTAAGCAGCCAATCGCCTGATGGTGGCTGCTTTGTATTCCCGCCCCGTCTGGGATAGTCTGTCTAGTTAACTCTGTTGCCACTGCATTCCTTCGTACATGGCCGTGAATTTAAACGGTCATGGGTTAATTATTCTTTGAAAAAAGGCATACCATCTCTTCCAACCGCGTATTACTGCTCTGTGTCCGACTGAGTCACTCTTTTAACAGAGAACTGTAGTTCACAGAGACATATATCATATCGTGGACAACAGCACTTTAAACATGCTGTCTTTTCCATCTTTGAGTGCATACGTCAGATTTCATTGAACGTGCAACTCTAAGCGTGATAGCATCTAACTATCTTTGACGTTGGTATCGTAGTTTATTTTATGAGCAGAACAGGCGTAGACTGAATTTAGCAAATCCATTCTGTCAGTTTAAAGGCCTAATAATTACCAGTAGCCCTCTTTTTTCTTTCCAGATGGAAAGTCCTTTAAGATAACAATGCCCTACCTAAGAACTGAAATAAATGTTTCAATAAGCATGCAAGGCAAAGCATCGGTTATAACAATCTGAGGCCTTTTTAATCTTTCATTGTCATGGAAACTGCCAAGAACTGACAAATTGCAGTTCCTCTATCCATTGCCCATAGATGGTCACAGCTCAGACTAAAGCGGGAGACCCCTGAGAGAAAGCCTTTTTGGAATGTGCATTCATGAAGAAAGAATGCAAACTACAGGGCCCATCTTGCCTGGACCTCTACTCCTGACACAAAATAAAAGTAATATCACTAAAGTATTCAAGGGTGTGTATGTACCTTGTGATTCCTCCACTAGTGTTTGACAGTCAAAATTAAAAATGTAGGGCCTCTTAGCTGTTAATGTGAGTGTGGGCCTATATCCTTCCATCCTAGTCCTGATGCTCACTCTAACATTTGTATCTTTTACAATACTTGCAATAATCCATGGCTGAACTAGTGGTGCCAAATGCTAGCAACATCAACAAGCTGTTTCCCAGGAGGAGCATGTAATGATCAAATGTATAACTTCTCCATACCTGGATAAGTTGTTTAGGATAATTGCATCTGTTAAATATCTGAGAAGACAAAGTACAGGAGAGTGCCCTCTTCTGGTGGCTAGAATAAGTGGATTTAGTCCACATTGAATGTAACCACTACATAAAATGCATCCAGTTGATTATTAAAGCTGTTTTATAAACTTTTTACAAATATTTTCTTATTGCCCAAATTATCGATGTTTCCAGTGAGTTTTTTTCTTCAAATCCCCCAGGTCTGCCAAAGGAGCTATAAGACAAGCTGTGGCAGTCATGATGATAACAGGAACAATGTTATTTGTCTGAAATTAAAATGGTTGTCTATCCAGCTTGGCAAAGGACAACATGTCCACAGTTGGACAGGGTTATGAAGCGGGCATGCAAATGCCATCATAGTCTGGGAATGCAATGCCCCCTGGCTCTCTTACGAACCAGGAAAGCAGATATCTCGACATCTCAACGCAGAACTGTGGTGTCTCACAACAACCTCCTGAATAGCTACAATAGCTACTAAGAAAATACTTTATGATAGGTTAGGGATATGTGCTCAAAGATGTTTCTAACCCTCCTAGCCTTGTTACAATAAACTATAGCATGTTTCTCATATTTCTGTCTCTTTCTCACGGGACCAAGGATCTTTGTGCGGCAGCACTATTGAAAAAATCTTGGGTCTGTCAACACCCAGTAGTCAAATGTTCAGCAAGACAGACATACCCCTCTAAAGCTTCTTCCAGGCAAGAAGAGACACCGCCCTACCACAGAGCTGAGGATAATAACAGACATCCCGGAATTCTGTCCCTCAGAGAAGTAGTCTGGCTCCAAAAAGGTACACAAAAAGAGCAGAGCATGAATGACAAGGGTCACAGACTCCGTCAGTCACAGGTCTGTGTGTTATTTTAGTTGAGGGAAAAAAGGGCTAAAATAGGAATGAAGGCAATCGGTACTTTTTTTTACTGTATCAGGGCAAAAAAAAGGCACAGCTGGAGACAAGAGACTAATCAATTTAGATTTGGCTTTTTCTTTACAAATCACTGATGAGCGATTATCATGTTCACCTGTGCTTTGTGTCCTGGATTCTAAAGTGCATTCTGCCTTACGCCCGACTCACATTGTTGCGTTGATGCAACGGACGGTGGAGGAGGAGTTTGGCGCATGGGGTTCTGTTGATAACGGAGACGTTATAGTGAGATTGACAGGTCAACAAACCAATCACGTCACTAGTAAGCTTTTACCCTGTGAGTAGTAGCATGCTAACCCTAACCCATCATTAGACAGTGTGCTCAGACACCTCGCAAATCCTATGATACGTATTTCTCAGTTACAATAAAGGGGTTTTTACATTGTACAGTGTCTATTTCTCGGTAACTTTTAAAAAATCTAACCAAAAAAAAGTCAAACAACCAACTTGTAGGTACAAATACGACCATCTACGGAGTTTGGCAGCCATGTTTTTTTTTTTTAGTTTGCCGCTCTGTAGACGTGAGCATATACGGGATATGATTGGCTAGTGCCTGTGCTGTCAGTTATGCATGAAAGGCAATATGATTGGCTGATGCATGCATTGCCTGTTGAAAAGTTGAACCTTCTTCAACTCTTGTCGCGAGCAAAGCATGAAACGCAACGCACGCGAACCAAACGGAGCCACAATTCAGTTCGGCAAAGGATGATGTCACCCCATGCAAAGTGAATGGGGATGCGTTAACCCTGACGCATCAACGCAGCAATGTGAGTCGGGCGTTAGGAATGCATGCTGAGCAGACAAGATTGCACAAACAGGATGCGTTTACATTCAAATATGGGGTTTTGAGACAGCAGGAGACTGAGCTCCATGGTTTGTTGCTGAAGATCATTTTTGTTTTGTGGAACTTTAGGGGCCAGAGTAGGGAGGTTGATTAAAGCCTATGAAGATATATATAAGTATATAAAGGGGTACATTATATATAAAAGAGTCATTCCATGGGACGTGGATTTGAGGTAAACTCAGAGTTATTTTTGGGTGTCAATAGGATTCAAATAATATACATCACTTATATCAAGGGCCACATTTTCATGTGCTTGGATAAGTTGGTCATATATGTAGAACTACATAGTTACACAAATTAAGAAAAAAACATTAGGTAGAATGTTAATATTTCACAGCTTTCACACTCTAGTTGAACTCTGGCGCGAGGACTAACAGAATAAATTACTACCTCTATCTGTGGTGATGCTTAGTACATTGCCAGTAGAAATTTTGATTGTGGTTTTGTTCTCTTCAATGTACTCTCTTAAGAGGAACAGGGGCTGAAAATAACTCAAGAAGTTACATTCCCATCTCTCAGTAGGACTTGGATACGCAGTTCAGCCTTATTTCTCATGTACAGCATGGGGGAGAACTGAACCACCCACCCACCAGTGCTTACACACACACACACACACACACACACACACACACACACACACACACACACACACACACACACACACACAACACAGTTACAGACTAGTCTTCACCATTCCCCAGTGTGTGTGTGTGTGTGTGTGTGTGTGTGTTTGCATGTGTTTTTTCCTGAATGTGTTTCTTATGAGAGCTATGAGCTGTTATGCTTGGGCCTTTGGAATTTTCAGCTGGGACCCTATTTGAGTGTGTTTATAAAGGAGCAGCAAATATTGTGTGTGTGTGTGTGTGTGTGTGTGTGTGTGTGTGTGTGTGTGTGTGTGTGTGTGTGTGTGTGTGTGTGTGTGTGTGTGTGTGTGTGTGTGCGTGCGTGCGTGCGTGCGTGCGTGCGTGCGTGCGTGCGTGTGTCTGTGTGTGTGTGTGTCTGTGTGTGTGTGTGTCTGTGTGTGTGTGTGTGTGTGTGTGTGTGTGTGTGTGTGTGTGTGTGTGTGTGTGTGTGTGTGTGTGTCTGTGTGGGTGAGCTATTCATAAACACAATCCTGACAGTTATCTTGAATCTGTAGAGGAACTAATGCATGCACTCACTGTAATAGTACAGATGGCGTATTGTGACATTCAAATTGATAGACAGGGCAAACTCACAAAGTGTTTCACAAAAACTCTGGACCCCAGACATCCTGTGGCAGGCATGCGTCACGTCCTATCGTGAGTCATGCCTAACCCCATCAGCAGAGAGAAGTGCCTATGTTAAACAGGCCATCAGCTGGCGACAAACAGCAGCTGTAACTCATGGTCCCACCTGGCCTCTCCAGTGCGCTCCGTCAAGCTGTTGCTAGGCATTCACAGCCACATGCGGCTTGCAGGAAGCTGTCTGAGCACCTGATGGATGTGCACCCAGCCTCATCCTCACACGCTGGTGTCAGACATGGGCTGGACGGTTTGGGATGTCATGGACATGGAGACGGCTGGGGTGGACATGGGGTTCGTGTGGGAAGTACGAGTCTCCGCAAACAAGGCGAATAGCTGAAATTCCCCGCAGCAAAGGAGTTTGACTTCTCAAACATTCTGAGGAAATGTCCCCCACCTGTTTACTTGTTCCTCAACAAGCTGAGACCTACATCTCAGTCATCTCTCCCTCTGCATCAATATCGAAAATGTATAAGTGTCTCACCATCCTGGCTGAGATGAGTCCATTTATCAACTTCCAATGAGAATTCACCTTAGTGCCACCTAGAGCAGGTAGTGTAAAGGGTTAAAGGTAACAAAGTGCTGCGCTATTGCTGAACCTCACGTGTCCACCATGTGGTTGATAACCCATTTCACAGAGGGCCATCAGTGACACAGAACAATATGCTGCCAAAAATCTTTCATTCCACACATTTCACTAACATTATCAGACCCTGAACTATGTGCTGACATGGGCCTCAACAGAATGTCTGAATATGGTCTGAAAATGCCCACATCAAATATGCTTTGTATTTGGACATATTTTGCAAAGAAAGCTTATCCTGAAAAATCCTTCCAACTGATTTATTTTTTGCATATGACACACAAACGCAGCTATTATGTCTCCAAATTCTGCAAGATAAAATGTAACACTGTTGTAATATTTGAGGGAGAAAGCCAGAGAAAGCCAGTTTCCCAGGCAATAGTTAATATTCATGTAAGAAAAGTTGTCCACATGCAGCTGCAGATATTCAGAGATTAAAAACACACAGCATTGTTTCTGAGAATGAATAATATGTTGCCACCAGCTTTTTAGACCGCAAACTGACCTTGCTATGCCTGTAATTGTAGCAAATGATGTAGTAACTTCAGTTTGCTGTCATTTTCAAGAAGAAATAATGGCTAAAATATGTGTCGACAATCGTCCAAAAGAAAAAAAATGTGTTTCAGTTGGTTAGAAAAAAATCACTGCACTATTTTTTTCAGGTTGTAAGTCAACCAGGACACAATCTCAAACAAAGACACAAAACCATGGCTGAGACGGTGAAACAGCACTGAGTCAAAGAATCACAATCAGAATCCTTCTTTGCCAGATACTGGGAGTGCAAGGAATTCATCTTGGTGCAGGTAAAAGGATGTGCAATGCAACAAAATAAAGTGCATACAAGCAAGATCACCAGCACAATTCCACCAGAAAAAAACACAAATCCTGACGGAAACAGGCCAAAAAACTATCCCAACAATGATGCACTATAGTAGCACAGATGGTGTATTGAGAGGGGCTGCGAAGGGGGTAGGTGAAGGGGGAGATGTGGAGATGAGGGTATGGGAAAGGAGGCAGGTTTCAGTGAGCATGCTGATCAAACACGCTTGCATGCCAAGCCAAACAGAGCGGGCCAGCGGGCTGCTGAGGAGCTGGAGCTGGTCTGGTGCGGCTCAGGCAGTCCACCTCTGGAGGGAGGGGAGCCAGGGGCGAGGGGGTGGGAAGAAAGAATTTAAAAAAACCTGCTTTTCATCTACTCTCTACTATTCTTACACTCTGAGAAAAAAAAACTTGTAAGTGTTCCATCACAGACTCCTGAGAAGGATTTACAAGGTGTTATTTAGATCAGAAGAGCTCCGCAAGGCAGAGAGTCGCGATTAACCAAACCAAAGAACTGATGGCATGAAGTAAGGGCTTGAAGTAAGCTCTTTGGGTTCCTTTCTACACTTTCTTCAGAAACCTGGATGAAGATGAGATGACTCACTTAAACTTCACCTCTGACAATTGTACCCTAACTTAACACTTTAACGTCACTGAATACAGCACTGTACAAGATTATAAAATGGCATTTGGGAGTCGCAGCAAAGGGCGGGGAGCCCTCTTACCCTGATCGCCTGGGACTTTGTGGAAACAGGAAGAAGCTTTGTTGAGATTATTCTGGCCGGCTGTTGTGTTTGTGTGATGCTCTAACAGCGCTGGTATGCATTTCCACATGTTCTACATACACACACAAAAAATACCCTTGCAAAAAAAAAAACAGATGCACGAAAAAGCTTTACAGTACGTGCATCCACAATGGATGGAACACACACAGGCAAATACACACACAGAAACACACACTGCTGCAAACAGAGAGACATAACAATCCCCACCCCATCCCACCCCACCCCACCCTACTCCACCCCATCCCGGAATTAACAGTCTGATGCGCTTGGCTGCACAATTTAAACGAGATCTCCGAAAAGCCACGGAAAGATCCATACTGGGACCAAGCTATTTCTGGAGCAGCAAACGGCTGCAAGTGTACAGATGTCGCTGGCTACCACACCCCATGTGACCACATTTGATCAGTGTCACAGCACTGTGTGTGTGTGAGTGTGTCACAGCACTGTGTGTGTGTGAGTGTGTGTGAGTGTGTGTGTGTGTGTGTGTGTGTGTGTGTGTGTGTGTGTGTGTGTGTGTGTGTGTGTGTGTGTGTGTGTGTGTGTGTGTGTGTGTGTGTGTGTGTGTGTGTGTGTGTGTGTGTGTGTGTGTGTGTGTGTGGGTACATGGATTTGGTTGTGTGTGCTTGTGTGTGTGAGAGAGAGGGAGAGATAGACAGAGGGCCTAGACCACATGCAAAGTGTATCCAGAGAAACTCCTACATTTAAAAATTGCACAACAATCAACTATTCCCTAATGTCATAATAACTGAGGAAGTGATTTTAGGATGCGAGAGGTTATTGTTTCTACCCCAGTCACAGATACCGGTCACTGCTGACTGTCAATGTTCAGAGTCATCTGATCTGAGGGGAGGTCAGTAGTTGGGATTATGTTTGTTTGGATTAGGTTCAGTATGAAGTTCACTCTGGTTGGAGAAACACTGTGTCTGTGCCAGAATTATGAACTCAGTCACCACAACTCCACACAGTGCAGATTTAAACATTTAAAAATAAAGGTGAGGGGATATAAAGAGAACGAGGGAAAGACCTATAATGGTGGTACAGTGAAAGAGAAAAATAACTGTGATGGTGGTAAAAACACTGCATAAAACTGACTCTGTCAGCCTCACAGCTTCAATTGCGCCACATGATATGGAATCTGATACCATGTAACTTTTTAATTGCCCAGTCACAAGGTCTTAAGTAGGGCCATCTGTTTTACCACGGCTTATGACCACAAGGGTATAAATAAAATTGTAACACTTTATTTTGATAGTCCACCAACAGAGACTTTACAAGTGGTTTGTTGAATTTCCAGTTGAGTCTTTCCGTTTAGTCACTGAACATCACCTTTACCAAACCCAACCCCTAATCTTAACCTGAGTTTCAACAAATAGTTTATTTATAATCTAAGCATCCGAAAATCGTCTGTAAGGGACCATCCAAATGAAGTGTGACTATAAAATCTATAAACAAAATTCAGTAATGGGTTGATGGTGACGAATGTTGGCGAATAACAGAACGAACAGGGATCCACACCACTCCCTGTTAGCACAAATAACTGAACTGAATTATAAAAGTGGTCTTCCACTGTGATCATTTACATAGACAGTCCACATAAAATGACAATACAATTACACAAAATCTCATGCACACATAGAAATACATCAGGATCTCTGTATTTGTATGTCTTTGACACACATGCTTTAAAACTATTCTGAATATTCAGTCCAATACATCTTTGACAAACAAAGTAATTTCAGGTAATACAAATCTTTAAAATCCAACAGTAATCAGGCAAAGATTTAATAACTATTGGTGCTGAACAACAGAGGTTAAAAGAGTTTCTGGCCTCCACTAGTGCAGCATCCTCAGTGATGCAGCTGGGATTTACGCTCCCCTGCCTGTCTGCTTCAGCTGGGTCTGCCTCCAAGTTTCCAGGCAAGCTGTTCAGAATGGACTCATTGCAAATATTACATAAAGCTCAAGACAGCATACAAATGTATTTCGGAGTAATACGCATGGAAATAATACTTCTCGACTATAAATGAAGGATGTTCCTGTCCTGAACGTACAGGAAACGCATTTCATTAAACATATTCTCAGGTTCTCATTGGAGCCAAATGAAAGTTCTGGTATGGAACACTCTACCATATGGACAGTAGTCCATCAGAGGCACCATCCCACACGAAAACACCCCAGCAGGGAGCTGCTGGCCTAAACGCTACAAAGTTCAATAGGTATTTCACTACCAGCAGCAGTGTGACCTCTCTGCTATCATGAACACACGGCTGTTGTTGAATTATTCGCTTGTTTCAGTTTGACCAACTTTTCCTGTTCTCTATACAGTGCTTTCAGTTCAGCAGCCAAGGCCCAGGCAAGAACTTGCGCCGCGGACAACCCCGGTAGGGCTGCCTTTTTTTCTCTAAAATCGAATAGCCTATTATTCTCACAATCGAATGTCTTTTTTGTTACAGTTTGATTACATAATAATTTAGAATATTGATTGACAGCCCTAACACACACACACACACACACACACACACACACAAACACACACACACACACACACACACACACACACACACACTTTTAAACTCACATTATCTGACAGTATCTGTTCTGGCCTTGCTCCTTTGAATGCAGGAGTTGCAGCAAGGAGGTCAAGAGCAAATTACTATTTGCGGTGTGTTCAAACTGAGACGGCATGAATCTCTTGAAGGACCTTGAAAGCAACAAAAGAAAGACATCTAAGACGTGGCCCTGTCTCTGCTGATGTAACGTGGCTGAGCGCCTCAGACCCACGGGGTCTCAAAGCAGACGTGTACGATCTTCACAGCCAGGCATGTCAGCTGCACAACTTGCACTGCGATTACAAATGATTCCATATGTGTGGAGTCAGTGGCAAAAATCATGCTAAAGTGTAGCCAACCAGGGAACCTTTCCCCTTTAAGAGCCAAGTTCTTCTCCCATCGACTGTGTCAACAGGAGTTGTGCAACCACTGGCCCTATCTGTACAGACTTTGTGGACGTCAGGGCACACACACACTTTCCGAGGGGCCGAGGCTGTAAGAGTGGGGGTTGGGGTGGGGGGATTAAAGGGCAGGATGGAGGGCAGCTGGCATGCAGACAGGTGGGAGAAGAGGAGAGGCGAGAGCGGAGTAATGCTGCAAGGACCGGCTGAAGCTGAGCTCTTATCACTCATGAGGCCTGTCCTCACTCCCAACACAACACTTCCCTATCAACAGGTCTCTTAACAGTGCAACACATGCAAAAACACATTCCCCCTTCCCCAGGCACACATGCATGCCACACACCCACAGACACACACACAGACACACACACAGACACACATACCACAGTGTGGCTATCTGTATTTATAGAATATGCTTTATAAAAAAACTCATATTCTCTTGCTTAGAGTCTGTAATTGGTCTAGTCATATTAGTCATATCAGGCCAATGAAACAATTTTACCTTTCATAAATGGTGACTCAAATGTCAGGATCAGCACCCTCTTATGTATGAATAATATGTGTCTATCTTTAAGCCTTCAGAGAAAAATTATAATACGACTGTGAATGTGTCTACTCTGACACACATCACTCTGTGCCTTTTTCCATTTGAAACTTCAAGACTGCCACAAGAGCCCCTCTCTCTTTCTCTTCCCTTTATGTGCAGCTGTTGCCTGCTGCAATTCATACTCCATCCTTCTGCTGCCTTCCTCCACCCAAAAACCTCTCCCTTAGAGCCAACAACTTCATCTTCTTTCCCTCTCTCTCCTTCTCTCTGTCTTCCTCTTTCTCAATATCTCACACCATTGGGCCTTAGTGACTGGCAGCCAAATAACTTTATACAACTGACTATTTCAGTGTCAGCTGCCTCTCTCCTCCCCCAGTGCATTGCATTCTTACAGAGACACATTGTGAAAGGAAGACAATGTGTCTGTTTTGTGTGTGTGTGTGTGGCTGTGTTTGTGTGTGTAGTGTGTGTGTGTGTGTGTGCATATGTCAAAATATTTGTTTCTTACCATCTATACGTGATTACGTGTGTCTGTCTACGAGCGTGACGTACAAGTGTGTCTCAGCAGTTAGTGGGAGTGCCTGCGTGTCACTTACAGAGTCTGACGGGATGGCTGTTGTTGATTGTATTCTGCCGCACCACACCCCCCTTCCCCAAGCAAGAGCTCACAGTGCAAGGGGAGAGATATTGCTCAACCACACACAAAGACACAGGCTCTTATATGGCTCCCAGCTGCGAGAAGCTTGCCTGTGCTCTTGGTACTTGAGCAGGCTGGAATGTCTGGAGTGCAACCCCACTAACACTAGTCACCAACAACAACCGCTACCCTCTTTGGAGACAAGTGCCGTCTGTGAGACAGACTCAAACCTGCCCTGAGGAGGAATAGCTTGAATTCCAAAAGGGAGCCCCAACAGGAAGATGATATAGTGTGCTTAACCTAAAACACACACCTGACACTTTTATTTGCCTTCAGTTGACAGATTTTCATGGTTGTATTAGGCAGGTTTACTAGTTTGGTCATGTAGTAATCAGTTTCCCCCAGCCACTGGTGAGACGTGATAACCAGGTATAATAGACAGTAACCCATTTTTGACACAGGTCACATGATCTGGATCAATACATTCTGAAAAAAATCTAAAATGTCACTGTTAATCCATCTATATACACATTCATGGTAAGAGGACAAGTGAGAAGTTTCACAGTAGAGATTATTAAAGCAACACTACGCAACATTTTGACACTTTTTTGAGGTGTGGTTTTATAGGCAACTAGATTTGGTATCATCCTCAAATTAATTTTGATAGCATGTGGTCATGTGAAGGACATATAAACACCAGTGACATCCAGGGTATTCATGATATAGTTCTGTGATCAGGGCTGGAATACCCCGAAAAAATGGAAGAAAAGCTTACACAGCATGACATGCTATACTGTGAAAAGACACCAGTTAGAGTGTTGGCACACGTCTATCAGTGCCAACTGGGCTGTTTGGTGGTGTTTGCAAAGTGTTTGTACGTCTTTTAGGTAGTTATCTTGTAAGGTTTGGAAGAGAACTACTTACTGGTGCTTTAAGAAGGCGTTTGAGAACTCTTGGTGTACAGATTGTGGTAAAATAAGGGGCGGTTGGCCTAAGAAGATAATTTCCATCTCCAGGCGCCACAAACATCACAGCTGATCTATTAACAACGAGCTGACACACCCACTCAAATGTTTCAAAGCATTAGCATAATTTATTTCAGAAACACACTTTCACGTATTTATGTAAGTTCCAATACAAGTTTTCTGGTTTCAAAACCAGGAGATTAAAGATGTGGGGTACTGATGACACCGAGAACTATGTAGCTATAATCAGTGCAGTATGCAAACTGTCTTCATAAAGTTAGTAGTTTATTAAGATCCAGCCTGGTCAGTTTCATCACTTTCTTCTAATAAAGTTGTTACACAACCACGACACACAGAGTATTGATCATTCAGAAAAGATGCCAGAGCGAAAGGGACCTTATATTTTAGAAAAAAGCAGTTCCAAAGTACATCTCCCTCTCTTCGTTATGCAATCGTAATACACGTGTAGCTAAGATCTACAGTGGCAACATCTGTGTCGAGTCCTACAGACAAGAAGATGTAAAAAGTGGGCAAACTGTTTACAGGTAACACACACATAAGCAGCTCAAATGTCTAACCGAATAGCATTGGGCGGGCTTACCTTTAATGCTCATTCGCCTCAAGAATCGTTTCGGCTATGCGCCACGTACGCCAGCAGCTTGGTTCTGAGGTTCTGCTATCAGTCGCTTGTTTTCAAGTCTTTTGTTTGAGCAATATTTATGATCTCGGTTTAAGAAAGAAAATCTTAATTTAAGAAAACGGGTTTCGTTCAAACTCTTGCGTGGACTACGAATCTTCTGATCTGTGCGTTCAGAACAGCATGATGCTGGAAAGATTCTAACCCACGGTGTACTGACGACTCGCTCCGGTTCGGGCGAAGATGGTCGTGGCTGAGGGGAAGCACTCCTCACTTTATCCCTCACAAAAGGAACGGAGCAACTAAGCCCCAAAAGCTGCGCACGGCCAGTTAAAAGATTGGTTTGCTCTGCGTCTTTGTATTCACTGGTGCTGATGCGAGTTTTCACGTCCTTTTGTTGTCACCGTCACGCCTCAAAAACGAGATTTCAGGATTAGTCTCTCCACCCTGACATTCCGCTAGTCCAGTCACACCTTTCAGCGTCTTGCAGGGTTCGTCTTCACCATAAGGACATTCCGACAAATCCCATTTAATGTGCAGTTTGCAGTCTGCTACATCGTCGCATTTCTCCAAGTTTCAGTGGAAGTATAGTCTGTGATTCGTGGTCATCGTCAAGCGGATTGTAATGTTGATGAATTTGGTTTTTATCTTGAACAAAGAAACTTGTACAAAATATCATCTCGAAATGATGGTCCTTTGTTCCCGCTCAACCTGCGAGCGTTCCCTCTTCAGTTCGCGTGATATACATCAGTTAGACTATGTCAGACCACACTACTCTGAAGCCTCGCCTGGACCTTTGCTCTTGGAACCTTTCATTGTTTAACTCTGTTAGCACCTCACCATCGATGGGCTAGAGAGTGGTCCAGGGCGTGAAGCTCCGGTACACTTCATTAAGCGCTATGAAACTGTCCATGCCACGCCCATCCATTCATAAAGTAGGAGATCAGCTCGTTCACTCGCAAGGAGGGAGCCCAGACTTAATGCCTATGGGGCGAAATCATATTAGATGCGTAACTGTAATGCAGTCAACAGCTGCTAAAACTATTGGGCGACAATACTTGCTCCACATGCATTCAGTGAGATTCTGTGTTTTGTGATTTTTGTCAATTCTTGTGCAATTGAGCCTGATGGCAAAAGCAGGCTGTCCTCTCTGGATTTGTCTTTCTGTCTCGCTCTCTCAACCACAGTATTAATCCATGTTTGAAATGTCGTTTGTGAGACAATTAAACCATAGCCTATACCTCAACCTCAGTAAGAGTAAAAACTACTCGGAACTAAACAAAATGTCGCATTTTAATCCATTCTCACAATAAAGTGCCAGAAGGTAGACAGTCTGACCCAGTTTGGTCCTATAAGTGTCTTTGAATAACAGAGAAGATAACGGTCCTATACTCAGCTGAATGTAAATATTGAAGTGGCTCCCTCTGCTATGCTGATGTGAACAGTTTGGCTTAAAGCAGGTGTTTCAGGCAGGCTGTATTTCAAATCAGCACAGTTGTTTTTTTCTCCTGCCCACAAAATAGGCACTCAAGGTGAGAGAGTATTTAGAAGCTGTTTGATGTTTTGCACTATGAGGTACTTTTGTGCAGGACATGTTACTGTCTTCATAGAATCTCCTTCAGTCCTGGATACATTCTTGAGCTGCTGCAGAGTAGTGAGGAATCATTAGCTGGGTCTCTATTCAACTTTTGAATGCAAATTCTGACCATTCGAATAGGAAATCCTAAAAAGAAACATTTGAAATTCGCCTAAAATTGTTTACATGTCATTTATATTAGTTCACACAAACACTCCATCCATCTGTTCCTGGCCCGGCCCCTCTGTCAAATTTTAGAACCCATTGTGGCCCGCGAGTCAAAAAGTTTGCCCACCCCTGGTCTATTCGCATAGTCTATGCGCAAGTTAACCTGACAACATTAAGTTTTGATCCCACAGCTGTTCACAACCCCTCCCTCAATTAGTTGAGTGCCCGTTTTTAATTTGCAGCGGAAGGAACGCGTACAGACTTGGATTTTCTTTAGCCGAATTTTCATAAAAGCTTAAAATATGCCAATGGCTTGAATGGAAACCCAGCTAGTTACACAGTCCGTTGTAATTCATCCCATCACTTCTGTCACCTATAAGCACCTACTTTAACAGGTCATGCTATCACATGAGAGTTCAACCAGAAACCCACATGCCTAGTGTCAACCCTGAAGTGGTGAAGATAATATTGTCCATCCAACTTATCTCTCTCTGGAACTCAGTTATTGAATTCTTAGAGATACTAGGGAACACACATGAAGTACATTGATACCAGTCTTGTGATGCAATGTGCAAAGGAATCCTCACAAGGCTGACTTCACCTGCCTCCACATCAGGAAGAATGTGGTAGACTTTGCCATCCGTGTCTGGCTCTTGACAGGTTATCTTTGAAACCTGATGATGATGTTTGTGTTTTTTTGCAACGCAAAATGGGAGGCTGGAGCTTCAAAGACAAAGCAAAAGCAACCCACGGCTGCTAACAAGGCCAGTTGTATTCATGTAAGGTATTACATGTGTCAGGTAAGAGCTGTGTGTGTGTGTTTGTGTGTTCATGCAGGTAAGAGCTGTGTGTGTGTGTGTGTGTGTGTGTGTGTGTGTGTGTGTGTGTGTGTGTGTGGGTGTGTGTGTGTGTTCATGCATGTGTCAGGTAAGAGCTGTTTGTGTGTTCATGGATGTGTCAGGTAAGAGCTGTGTGTGTGTATGTTTATTCATGTGTCAGGTAAAAGCTTTGTGTGTGTGCGTGTGTGTGTGTATTCATGTATGTGTCTGGTAAGAGCTGTGTGTGTGTGTGTGTGTGTGTGCTCATGCATGTGTCAGTTAAGAGCTGTGTGTGTGTGTGTGTGTGTGTGTGTGTGTGTCTGTGTGTGTTCATGCATGTGTCAGGTAAAGGTTGTGTGTGTGTGTGTGTGTGTGTGTTCATGCATGTGTCAGGTAAAAGTTGTGTGTGTGTGTGTTCATGCATGTGTCAGGTGAGAGCTGTGTGCGTGTGTGTGTGTGTGTGTGTGTTCATGCATGTGCCAGGTAAGAGCTGTGTGTGTGGTGTGTGTGTGTTCATGCATGTGTCAGGTAAGAGCTTTGTGTGTATGTGTGTGTGTATGTGTGTGTGTGTGTGTGTGTGTGTGTGTGTGTGTGTGTGTGTGTGTGTGTGTGTGTGTGTGTGTGTGTGTGTGTGTGTGTGTGTGATCATGCATGTGTCATTTGTGGTCTGAGTTTCCCTTATTTTCTCCCTCCAAAAAGCTGCAGGCATTGGCATGAGGTCAAAACCTAATAAACATAACTTGCCGAAGGCAGTAGACAGAGAGAAGTGTACACATTAAATGCTGCATACATGCATGTGTCAGGGAAGAGCTGTGTGTTCTGAGTATGGCACTCAGATGGTGTCGGTATCAGCTCTCTTCAACCATTTTGGTGTCATATGAGGTGTGGTGTTGGACTCATGAGGAAACCAAAGGTCAAAGGTGTTAGAGTACGCCTAGACACATCACTTAGTGTAGACACTGCAGTAAGTGCATGCTATCATAGTTGAGTGCATTTGATAAAAAAAGGAGACAAAATTGTGAGTCAGGAGAAAAGAGTGTATCCTTTATGACAAAAAACGATCCATTGGACAAGTGATTTTTTTATTGATGTTTGTGATTCACATTAAAACCTCCCCTGTGCCAACCTGTTCTCCCATCGCTGCCAGGCCCCAGCACCATAATGCACAGAGCTGCATTTTTTGCCCAGTGTCCCTGGTCTCATTCGCCAGCTTGGAAGCCTTTATTCCCAAAGTGTTTCGCCCAGCAGTTTTTGCACCCACAATTTTGCCCTGCCCTTGTTGCTGTGCCTGGGCACAAAAGAAGGAAAAAGGTGCTTCAATGCTTTTCACCTCCCCACCACAAACGGCCCTCACTCCCCCCTGTCAATGCCTCCCCTTCTCCTCCCTGGTGCTAAAGTGCTGAGTGCTGGCCCTCGGAAAGGCCTGCGTAGGCTAGTTTCAACAAAAGCCACCGTGGCCCATGCCACAGACACATGAAAGGCCAGAGATAATCCCAGGCAGATCAATTTCACTCAGCAACTCTCTGTGTGGCTCACAACAGCCCCAATGTACCCACAATGACGGCCTTTCTGTGGGCCGTGAGCCGTCTCATTCTCTGGCCTGATCCTCCCCACAAAGACCCGCCACAGAAGTGCCAATTGAGCTTGAACAATCGCTCACAAAATGACAACCACTGACCCAAGCCCTTGTTTCCTGACGCAGCCTCCTCAGGGGTCGGGCAGCATCCACTCTTAACTGGGCTCTCAGAAAGACCTAAAAGACCTTCTCAAAGCCTTGACAAGTGTCAGATAATTATCCCAGCACCCTGACACCTTTGTGATATGAGCAGGTAGAAGATGAAAGGATGTTTAGTGTTAACCTACGTCTGCAGAAACGGTGATAGGAGCGCTGGCCATCTGGTAGCTCATCCCTGGCTGAGGTTGGATCAGGCACAGCAGTGCCACAGGTGGTCCACAGGTGTCACGTTGTCCGCTTGGAACAGAACAACGTAAGATGCAAGACCACAGCCATGTGTCCACCCACAGATTGCGTTACTAGTCACCGCTCGCATCGCCCTGCCACTCACATGTTCTGGATAAACTTCCCATGTGTGTTTCCTGTCTCAAAATTGAATTATTTTCTTCAAAGAAAAAACAAAACTCAAAGACAATTCTCTGAGTGTCTCACCACAGGATAGGCCACACTGTGGCGAAGTAGTCAGCCAACCACCGCCTTGCTGGGCCCAACGCTGTACCAGCTTTGGGTGGACTGTGCATCACACATAGAATGTCACTATGAATAGAAGCTCTGGCACGAGTCGCACTCCCAGTGGCATCATTTCTTCGAGCAGGCACTTTCCGGGTCACCATGGAAACAGGGATGAATACAGCTGCCATTGCTATGCTGACATCTTTGTGGAGAGATTATTCATATTTCTCATTTTCTTGTCTTGTCCTCTGTCACCTTTCGCCACACAGGTAAAGACCAGCCAGACCATTTGGCTGTGAAGAGGCTCCTCCATAGGTGAACACATCCAGTGGATCAGATCAATTATGTTCATTTATCATATAAGATTTGTGTTTTAAAATTTTGGTTTACATTCATAAGTGTGGAACTGAACACTCAATCTGTGTGATATTCCTGAATCAAACTAAGAGGAGATGGATATCAAAGGCAAGAGACTTCAAGAACAGTGTGTTATTTCCCAGGATTGTTAATTGTCTGCCTCTCTCCTTTGTGTTGCTTTGTTGCAGAAACAGAACATCACCTGGGATTTTAAAATGTGTTTTCACACTTATCAAAGCCAGGCATGCTTTTGTGTGCTTGTTTTGCGTTTGTGTGTGTGTGTGTGTGTGTGTGTGTGTGTGTGTGTGTGTGCGTGCGTGCATGCGTGCGTGCGTGTGTGTGCATGTGTCATATATCCTCCTACCTTCCCAAATATCTGCCAGAACACAAACACATATTTACTGTCACATCCCAATTCTACCATTTAAATCTGACTTAACCCCTTATAGTATACATGACTCATATTTCACGATAGGGAATAAAGATATATCAGGTTAAAGTTGATCAGGGCCTCGTTTCCCGATAACGACGTATTTTAACGGTCTACGTGGATTTTTAAGATATAGTAGACTCAGTAACACTTTCTATTTACGAGCGTTTCCCGAACATCATCTTAAAGTCAGGTGCACGAGCGCAACGTGCACGAGTTCTTAAGTATATCTTAAGAGCTGTTTACGTCAGTAACGGCGAACAACGCCCCTGGATAAGGTGTCGAGGGGGTTGAAGCGTACGTCATGCGTGACTGTATGAGCTATGAAACTAGCGATTTAAAAAAAGTTTCAATGAAGAACATGGTTGCAAATATATATGTATACAACTGTGTAGAGCACGAAACAAGACTGTCGTCATTTTTAAATTAATTATAAGCCAAAAATACTTACATGTAATGTATTTAGCATCTAGCTAGAAAGCTACCATATAAGCCAATGGAGTGGTGGCATAAGCGCTAATTGAGCCTTAAAACTACTGTTTGAAAGCTTCAGTTAAGACATACATACTCTGCATCGGTCGCGTAGCACATTTCAGATCAAACCGAGTCATTATAAACATATAAAAAGTTGTGTAGATAGCTTTATTAATGTAAAATATTCCTCACTTCAAGGTCATGTTTTTTTTTTAAATTCCCCTTTCTTCCGAACGACGGGCGAACGACGCCCCTGGTGGATTGCATCGCTAAGTGTGAAGTTAAGTGTGAAGTTAAGTGTGAAGTTCACTAAGTGTGAAGTTACTACTGGTCCTGACCACACGTAGAATTCTTCTCAGCGAAAGAACAATTTAAGCTAAGTGCGGCGTCGGGAAACTGCTCTGCAACGTAGGATCCCTTTTACGACCGATTTCAAGTGCTTTTTCGCGTTCGGGAAACGAGGCCCAGTTTATCAGAGTCAGCTTCTTCCTAACTCACTCACAGAACACCAATTGTTGGTTCTCTGTATCAGTTACTGATCACTGGGGGGGTCTAACTCCAGGTTGCCTTATGGTTTTCACCAATTAGACATAAATTAGCTATAGCCTAATGGTTGCTATCATGATTGAAAGTGTTTACTCAATTACTTTCCTCTCATTTTATCACAGTATTTCTTACTTTAACACAGGGCAATCAAGGTAAAATCCATTTCAACATTTGAAAATCAAATTCGTTTGAAAATGTGTCTGTGTCTTTACTCTTACCTTTGAGACAAAGACTGAAGTATGATTTACTTCCATTACCACTCCCTCTTGACCTGTGTTTAACCTCATTACCAAAAACACCTTCCTGAGTTTCTTAATGCACAGCTTCTCTATTTCCCCCATAACATTGCTAAACCCCATGACAAGGTCACACAGTGGCAGTTAATGGTTTATGAGCTCTTAGCTTGTTTTCTACATTAGTAACATTAGTTCAGTCCCCTTTTTTACTTAAGCTCCACTTAGGGGCAGATGAGCAAATGGGAAACATTTGTGTTTGCACTCCATTAAGACTAGAGGCTCTGATATGTTTGATCAGTTACATCACTGCCATGCGTAGGAGGGTCACTTGCAGACAGCCTGCACAGAATTAACGTCTGGATCTGTGTCGCGATACAAACCCTGCAGTGGCTATGGGGTTTTGGCCTATGAGCATCCAGCAGTAGTTTATCAGGCAGGTATTAGACAGTTTAGAGAACTTCCATGCTTATCAGAGATGAAAGTCACTGACCCAGACTTTTAACACACAAAAGTCTAGAGTAATTTGCTTTGAGTATGGTCAAATGTTCAGCTCAACAGTTTTGCTCAGCACTCAATATCATGATAACACCACCTTCGCCCATAATATATGACACAGTTATTACAAATATAGAACACAAGTACCAGAATCTCACACACACATAGCTGTTGTTCCACTTACAGACACGTCTGGTGCAAGAACTTTGGATAGGCTAGTTAGTTATGGTAAATCTCTGAAAACGCATCAAAGAGTATCAACCGCAAGTCTGACTTCTCACCTATGTGAAAAATGAGGTTACCTAGTCTCAGCTGGTGTGCATGTACTTGTGTATATGAGAGCATAAACCAGGTCAGGTTTCTGCACACTGGAGCATGATTGAGAGCTGAGGGCATGCGGTGGCTTGTGTGTTGCTGCTGCAGGGATTGGAGAGTAGACTGCAGATAAGTGACAGGACAGCTGGGACACACAGTGTACAGTTCCTGGTCACACACTACTCTTAATGACATGTTATGCAATTCTAACCCATGAAAGCCTGTTTTGAAAAACACATGGGCACAGACACACAGCATCTCTGCCAGCAGAGGACCCGTCTGTGTTATAGAATGGTGAAATAATGGATTTTGTTTTTTGGATATGACAGGGAAATAACACAACGCGGCTTTGATTCTTTTCTTTTAACACATGCACATATTATTCATCACTAGTCTATTAACATGAATGATAGGAAAGATTTGCTGACCAAGCTGTCACAAAGCAGAGGTTTTAGAACAAACCACTCCATTCCTCCGTCCCTATACTCCTCACTTGTGTTGAAGCTTGTTGGTTGAAGGCCTGGGTTCGTTATACTTCAGGAAAGGCAAAAAAAAACACACTATTAATTTCCAATCAAAGACTGGTAAATCACGTTACTTTTGAGCAATGGAAGAGGTCTTTTCAAGCATACTTCTCAGGTTTTTGGTGTTACCACTGGCTTATCCTTTTCCATCGCAGTAGAGTGTTATCCAAAGGTTTGATGTCAATGTAATGTGTTTAATTACACCCTCACCCAACAAAACACTAAACACTTAACATTATCATATGATGGTTTGTAAGTGTGGCCCTAATTATCAACATAACCATATTGTTTATGGGGATGTTTTGTGGTGCAATTTCACATTAAGTCTTTGTGAGCTGTGAACTGGGAATAGCGGTGACTATTATAAGTTATAGTAGAGGAAAAGCCTTGTAGCTATAGAGCAACTGTGTACAGACAGTACAGAACAGTCTGGGAGCTGAACTCTTACTTTGTACCTGACAGCTAACAATTGTGCCCTTGGCATTTGGGTGCCCCCTTGGTGCCCTTGATGCTGTCATCACTGGGCCTTTGGGCATGACTGAGAAAGAGCCATTCTCTGAAGATAACGGAGAAATGTCAAGACATTGCTGCCACCAGCAAAAAAGTGATACTTTTGAAGGATTTCCCACACAAAATAACCCCCAATCTGTGAAAGGACATCACCTTATTCAACAGTCATATGATTCAAGGCCGTCTCTTGAACGAGGAAGCCTTGTGTCACATGCAGTAAAATATGTGCACAGTCCACTGAGACAATCTAGTTTATTGAACACAGAAGACTCGGTCTGAGTCCGCTTTTGCATCACTTCCAGCTATTTTCACATGATATTCTGTGATTTGTGGATATGTCTGCTACAAGTTTGAGTTCTGCAGATTGATATGGCCTCCCTGGTTCTACCCAGTTCAAATAGTTCTGGCTTTTGACTAATTGATTTTAAAATACTACTAGCATCTCAGCATGCTTACTAAATAAACTAACTTTAAGCAAGGGGTTATTCACCAATGTACACTGACAAGAAATAATTGCCCTGTTCAATCAGTTTTTCATTTTCCAGTCGTGGCAGTTCTTTCTCTGTTATAGAAAAATGGCCATCCCAGACCAGACAATAATGGTTCCCCATCAACTGCTTATGCGCTAATCCCCACTGAGAACCACCAGGCTGCCCTCTGCAGCTCTGAGGGCATCTGTTTGCCAGCTCCTGAGCCGACACTGAGCCCCCTCATGCCCCGCAAGGCTGACCTTTACCATGTTCTGGTCTGACTGAAGCAGGCAAGCCAGAGGGTACGGTAATACAGCAAGGAAACTGGTGGCAGGTGCTGTTGTGTCTTCAGTCTCTTAAAGCTAACCTTACTGTTGACTATGAAAAGCCCACAACAAAACCTCAAAGAGAACTAGTGTGCTGTATTTCCCTCTCACTGATGCTAACAATGTGTGCTGTTGGTAGAATCACAAGTTCAGGTAGCCTTTCTAAGGAAACGACCAGAAAACGACTAGAAAATGATGGGAATCTTGGAAATCGACAAGAAATAACAAACGGCTGCCAGTGACTTAAGTAGACAGCGTCTGTGCTGTCCCCATCTACCCCTAAACCCACTGCCTCCAGCCAGGCCCACTGCTAGGCAACACCATTTGCTAACAGATGGCAAATGCAGCTCATGTTTATCTAGCGCAAATTTACCCAAGACAGGATGCTCCCTCTGATAGAACACTGTCATCATTTAAAGAAGGAGAAGGTTCGGTGTGTGTGTGTGTGTGTGTGTGTGTGTGTGTGTGTGTGTGTGTGTGTGTGTGTGTGTGTGTGTGTGTGTGTGTGTGTGTGTGTGTGTGTGTGTGTGTGTGTGTGTGTGTGTGTGTGTGTGTGTGTGTGTGTGTGTGTGTGTGTGTGTGTGTGTGTGTAGCTGGGAGGGCACTGACGCCTGACAAATGGGCAAATGTTAACTCTATGACCAAAGACATTTCTAAATACTGAGAGAGCTAATGCATAATCCTGTACCTAGGAGTGGCCTAATTCCTTAACTATTGTTGTGGCGTTTGCTAGATACTACAGTATGTGTCATAGTTTTGCTATTCTAAGTAAGGATACTTCTATGCAAAAGTTTCCATAAAGGCAAAACAATGCAGGCAGGTACTTCTGACAGGCCTTGCCTTACAGTTTGGGATCTCTGAATGGTCATGAATGGTCCAGAAATATGCGAACTTTTGATGTTAGGCAATGAGTCAACAAGAAACAAATCTTTCCTGTTTATTCTAAACACCCAAAACAAAAACAGTAAAACGTTTCTTTGTTTGTTTTGTATTTTTTAATCTAAGTGAATGAATGCCATGAATGCCTTTTTCTTGTGACACCTAGATCCACCCAACAACCAACAACCTCACAGTCAACAGCACTCTGACCAACTGTGTTGTGAACAAACATCCTAATCGACCTGTACCACACCCTGGGCAGAGGATTATCACACCACAGGGTAACAAAATTGGTATTACAAGACAAGAGAGTTTGAGAGATGGTTCGTCCTCTTTTCCTTTAGCTATGAGGCAATGCCGTTAAAATTAGTACAATTAGCATGAGGAATAACAGCTTGAAGGATGAGTGTGTGTGTGTGTGTGTGTGTTTCAATGGTTGTGCATGTCTGTGAGTGTGTGTGTGTGTGTGTGTGTGTGTGTGTTGGTGTGTCTGTGTGTGTGTGTGTGTGTGTGTGTGTGTGTGTGTGTGTGTGTGTGTGTGTGTGCACACATGCCTCTCGTTCTCTCGAGAGGGAAAACTGAAATAAACCAAATGAATCATCAGCAGTGTGTCATGTGACAACACCTCTCTCACTTTGCCAGTCATCCTTCCCTCAATGCATTCCATGTTCCCTCTCTCTCTCCTTCAGTCCTTCTCTCTCTCTCTCTCTCTCTCTCTCTCTCTCTTTCTCTCTGGACAGGCAGGCTATTTAAACTGTGCTTACACAGGGCAGCTGGTTGCCTCATGCCTCTGTGGTCTGTCTGTACTGTGGCAGACAGGATGGGTATTAGACTGTCTATCCCCCTGCTAAGGAGTCTGCCCAAAAGGCTTTGGACAAAAACCTTGGCAGGAGTTAGATCATCTTATTCTACATCCACTATGCTTCTGGCTGATTACAGCACACCCTTGCCATGCTTGCCTTGGGCCCATACCTCTGGCTGTGTTTGTTTGAAATAAAGCTGCTTTTTTAATACTGAAGAATGCTTCATTCTCTTCACTCCATTCTACAATTTGAGTTATACACAGGAAAAGATGTTCCTTGTGCTATTGGTTGGTTGGGGACTTCCCACAGTGGCCATATCTCTCACTGTCACACACAAGTACTCATACCCAACAACCTAGCCTAAGTATTATTACATAACAACATGCACTTCAACCATCAAACTAACACTTTATAATACTTAACAACAACAACAACAACAAAGATGCCTTTGTAAGCATTTCACTGCGGTTGTCAAGGTGGCACGCTCCTTCATCAGTGTTCCGTTAAAGTAGGCCAACAACACCTCCAGAAGACTCAACAGTGGTGCCTGGCTTCCCAGACCAACCCTCTGCATACTCATGATGGGTTGGGACATAGCAATTCCAGAGAAAACAATAGATACACAACTTAAGATACACCTCGAGCATTACCGAGCCCCACAACAACCATGACCAGTCCAATCGTGTTCTTCAGCTATGCTTGGGTCCATTTGCCTGTGGCTCTAAGTATGCCATTTTCAGCCATACTTATGCTCCATAAATGAAGGTCACTCCAAGTATGGCCTCCTCAGCTATACCCATGCCCTGCTGATACAGGCTCTAGGTATGCAAAAAAAGATCTTGCAAAGTATGCCAGAGTATGATTCCAACAACAGGCTTCTTCACGTATTACCGGTTAATTTGCATGTCCCCAAAGCTGTGTTTACAGCCATACCACACTGAGCACGCCCAATCTCGGAAGCTAAACTAAGCTGTGCTGGGCCTGGTTAGTACTTGGATGGCAGACTAACCAGGGAATACCAGGTGTGTAAACTGAAGCTGGGTGGGCCAATCCCTCGCTCAGTGGATTAACTGGATTACTGAACCATCGAGAACAAGTGGATACCAAATCGGGTGGACACTTGCTATCGATGGCCTATGCTCTATTATGGAGTGAGAAGGCAAACAACAACTAAGAGTCTGTGAGCGCCTCAGCCATAACCTCTGGCTCAGCAGCCTTAGAAGTGTTGTGGTTGTTTTAGCCACAGAGCCTCTAACATCAACCTCCACTGGTCTTGCGTATGCTTGGCAACCATGTAACTTCCGCTACCAGCTCTGCATACTCTAGCGCCTTCCTTTCAAAGGCTTCCTGAATCGCATCTTGAAAGAGAATGGTTAACTCAATAAAATAAACAATGCGTTCACATTCAGAACACAACACCATGTCTGGTCTCGTAGTAGACAGAACAGTACACTGTAGAATACATTGTGCCTTCCGGCATCAGCCAGTAATCCCAATCCTGGGCTTTACTCCATTTTTCAAGGGCTGTTTGTCCGTGCTTGGTGTCCACTTTTCGGCCCTTATTCTTATACACCTTAGACTAGGACATTGTATTCTACTTCAGCCCTTCACAATCCCACCACTGTCTTCCTCAACCTGAAGAGTGGATTTGGTGAAGACCCCCACCCAGCTTTTCTCGTTCCTCTGTAAAATACCCCCACCATCTCTCGTCTTCCTCCGTCTTCTTCTCCGCTCATCTCTGTTCCCCCATGTTCCCTTTACATTTTCTCTGCCACCGTGGTCCTCCACATATGCATCTTACCTCAAAGTCAAAGTACCTGATCATCCTTCTTCCCTCTTTCCTCCGTGATTCCTCCCATCTCTCACCTTTCAGGAGTGTTCATATGTTGACCCAGTTTTTCTTTCACTGTCTACAAACTCACTGCCCCCAACTAAATCGGGAAGTGTCTCTGGAACTGGTTTGCTGGAACGGATATGTTTTGAACCCATCACATGATCAGAGGCTAAATAATTTATTTTTGACTGAGCCGTTCTAGAATGTTTACTTTAATGTGTTTGAGCCATTTCAGTGTTGGTTTAGCCTTGTGTAATTGTACTACTGGCAGGTAATCCCCCTTCCAATCCTTAGTTTTAAAACAGACTGCAACAGACTTTCTTGTGATATTCTGTACATTTTATTTCCATTCATCCTCCCTTCAATTCTTAAAAGTTTTCCAGTACCTGCAATCAACATATATCCCCACAGTTTGAGTTTACCACTGCCATATTTTGACAGTGGTGGCAGCGTCACCGGTTAATAACTTCCTCTGATGCTTGTTTGGGGGACAGCCTTTTCTACAAAGCATCTGGGTGGTGTGAAGCAACTTCAACCTTATTCATATGGATCCAGTAGTGCTCAGTGGGACAACACTTAAGCATTTAAATAATTTAGTCTTCATTCCCTCTGTTATTTCACAACCTGGCTGATGACCCTTAGACTGAATGATTTTTACATCCAGGAGATCTTTCCTTTACATAATTATGGTCAGCTATGGTCAATAAAGTGACACCTCTGTATCAACTGTGAAGAATTTGACATCTGCCTTAATCTGGAACTCAAAAACACAGGGGAAGTAGTAGGCCTATATTTCCATTTTTATCAGATATTATCAGACAAATAATTTATTTTGCCTTTGAAAATATACTAGACCATAAATGTTCACAAACATAATAATGATCGGGAAATTATGTGTAAGTATGTTTAGTAATTGTGAAAATGGTGGTGATTTTCAGGGGGCTTGTATACTTTTGCAAGCCACTGTACTCTGCCTTCATCACTTGTGTCTTTGGGAAAAGCATTCAGACTATTTTTATGACTTCCACATGCCAGGAATAAATAGTATGAACTGACACATCACGCCATTTACCCCGCGGCATGAATGGTGGGTATTTAACCAACGTGGACAGACCCGGAGGCCTGCCGAAATGAGCAAAGAGCACTAATGAATTTGCATGATGGTGTTAGTTACCTCAGCCGCCTCAAAGCACAGTGACCTTAAAACCCTCCCTCACCCTCTGCATCTGCCTCTTTCCCCCTCTCTCGGACTGGGCAGTGTTACATAATCCCATTACAGTCCCAACCAGCCGGCGGACAGATAGGACATATCATTGACGTTTGCACCTTTAACCCCTCCACCCACGGGTACAAAACCACACACAGACGTGCATGCCAGCACACACTCACTCACACACACACACACACACACACTCATTCACACGTACACATACACACACATGTACACACACACTCACACATACACACGAGTGTACACACACACACACATACACAGGAACACACCCAGACACACAAAGACTCTCGCACACACACTCGCACACACACACACACACACACACACACACACACACACACACACACACACACACACACACACACACACACACACACACACACAGTGTTATCACTCTTTAAAGGCTAAACAGAGATGGGGTTTTAAGGCTTACAGATCACTGCTGAACTGAGTGCTGATGTTGTGATGCTGCCCTGGCAGTAAGGGTAGACTTTCTGACACATGACTGGTGCTGTGTGTTTACTGTCATCTCCTGCTTAAGATAACCTTGCAAGAATTTGGTGACCTCTGAACTACAAAAGGGCACATCTGCCTGTTAAGCAATCCTTCTCTATCTCTCACACACAAACACACACAAACACACACACAAATTAGTCAACCAAAATTACTCTTATAAACCCATGAAACAGCATTTCACTTGTTGAGGTCATAAAAAAACATTTCCACTGCTATAAAATACTGCAAGAAAAACACAGGATTTGCTGACAGATTGTTATTGCATTGACCTAATGAAGATCTCCACCTAGTGGTGAATATTTGAGCGGCAGGCTCCATAACCAGTGAACTGAGAAACTACAACATCTATGAAAGGTCTGAAAAGGTCATCAGCAATCCACACAGACAGACTTCATATGCAGTAACATTCCTTTATTAACGTATGCAAACATATTAATAATAATCTGTGTAAAACGTCATTGGTCTCTGAAAACTAAGGAAACATTCAGTGCTGGAATGCACAAGTGACAGTACTTAACATATACACCCACAACATGTTTCATACAACACATTTAATCTAAAGTACATAGTACTCTGTGGAATCAGTCCTCCTCTGTGTATTTATTTAGTTTACAATGAAATTCAGCCAAATCTTGTGTAGCTGCTAATAAATATTCCAATATTCCAAGCAATACAGGGACCTGAAGGTTGAATATGTAAACCGCTGAAGGTTGAATATGCAAACCGCTGAATGTTCTATGTTGATACATTTACAACATACTCTAAATCCTCTGACCTTTCACAGTTATTACAGGGAATGAACACTCTGACCTTTCCCATTCTCTACAGACGACGCTGGAGTCTTTTAGCCTCAGAACTAGCCGTGTGGCACCTACAACACGTGTCATTCCTACAATATTAATCAGGTGAGGGCTCACGCTGGGCCACCAAAGCAATCTGTAGCAAACTGGAATTGTTTCTGCCCAGAGGAATATCTCAACGTATAGAGGTATACCACCAGTATAGAGGTATAAACACAACGATCAGAAGGCAAAAGGAAAAAGAAAATCCACACACTTGCTTCTGATTGCTGTTTTCCCCTGTATGCTGTATAAAAACTCATCCAACGCAGTTCATCAAAAGTCGAGAGCATTTTCTCTTGATCGCCCTCATTCCTGCATATTCACCAGCAAGTATCACTTGTGAATAAGATTGTGGATAAATGTCTGATTGTCAGGGTGCTGTATATCCAGTGTTTCAACCCATTTGAATCACCTTCAGATTTCTAGAAAAGAATGATGACTTGCTTGCAAATTGAAGCATAAAAAACATGAATGCCAATAAGGCATGTCCTTATTGATCGACACTACTGTTTTCCCACTGCCTGGACAACTCCACTTGCCTGAACTTTGTGTGAGTGTGTGTGTGTGTGTGTGTGTGTGCTTGCGTGTATGTTCTCAGATATAGAAACCATTTTTTTGCATCCGTGTGCCTCTCTAGCCTTGTGTGTAGCGGATGATCTCAGTGAGGTCATAGCCAGTGACTGCAAAAGCATAGCCGTCCCCGTCACAGAACTTGGCCCCGCAGATCTGGGTGTCTGTCACACACTCGTTGTACATGTGCTCGATCTGAGGGGGGGAAAGCAGGAGAAGAGTATGACTGACTGACAAACAGATTGTACCCTTGACTGGAGAGAGACAGTGTTGTGGTGTGATGAGTATAAATACTTGTGTGTCCATAAATATTCATATGGAAACAATCTGGTTCAATACACTTAATATGAGCACAATATGGACAATGCTGTGTCAACATCAGGGGGGACCGTATTTAAAGGGTTAGCTTCAGACAGTGAGCATCAGCTATTTTGGTGCCAGTAGCTGTCCAGGATCTTTTCAATCATTTGCCTGTGTGGCCAATCAGTGTAGGGGTTTTGTGGTCGTTAGTCATGTGCCATTAGCAAGTCAGTCAATTGGCTCTTTATAAGTTTGTTGTGCCAAAACTGAGCACCACGAACCAAGATGTCAGGAGTCAATTTCATACTTCCAGGGCAGAAGTAACTAGCATAGCACCGGCCATTTAAATGAAGGGGAGTAGGAATCCACCATCTACACTTCCATATAATACCTCCATGGTTAAGGCTAGTACTTCCAGTTCAATAAACATTAAAAGAGTGAGCTGAGAAACACAGACTCAAATTAACCATCCTCCCAACGCTGACACGTAACATGGAACACACACATGGAACAAATATGCTACAGCACTAACTGGAAGAGGATAAAAGGCGCTGGACTTGGCTTACCTCTACATTGTTGGTCTCAGGAGTCATGCTCAGGTGCCACACTCTCACAAGAGAGTCCTCAGCTGCGGACAGGAGCTTTGAACAGACACAGAGGAGCAAAAGGTCAAGTAAAAACAACTATTAGAGAACAGCAAGAGGTTTTTCAAATCAGATGGGTTCCCCTTCATCCGTGTTAATGTCCATTATCAAAGTGCTTAAAACATATTGGTAAATGTGTGGTCTTTCAGAAACATAATAAATATCAGACAGTAAAAAGACGTAAAAAAATATCTAAGAATTTCAGATAAAAAGAGAGCCTTGTAGCAGCAGATTGGCTGACTAAATGATATCCCTCAATATAGTGTTTACTGGAATGAATACACATAGATGAACTTAAACTGAAACTATCAGGCACTCTCCCTCACCAGTCCAGTGAAGGGGGCGATGTCCAGTGAGTATATCCAGCGGGCGTGTGCGTTGACCTCTGCATGGAGGATCCCAGTGACAGCCTCATAGAGACGGATCTGTCCCGTGCCATACCCCGCCACCACTGTGCCTTTCCACAGCTTCACGGAGGAGCAGCACATACTGCAGAAGACAAGAGGATTTCTCTTACCAACCAATAATAACAGGTATTATCAAGACATGACTATGAGAGAGGATATACAGTTTTAGATGATGAGAGAACAACAACAGCAAGGTACAAAAATACAATTATCATTGAAACTGACAACAAAGTGTTCCACACTTACTCGAAACCTGGAATCTTATTGAGGAGTTGGAAATCTTCACCTGATTTCCACACACAGAGAAGCCCTGAATCATCTGCGCTGACCAAATCAGCTATGCACTCCTGAGAGAGGGGCGACAGGTAAGTGGTTAGGGCCACTGCGGCAGCACCAGGGACAGTGACACTTTCCAACTGTTGTAACATGATGAAGGCTAATGAAATTCAATCACCAGGCTGCCGGAGCACTCAGACGCCATGTCTGTGATGGATTCTTTGTGCTCCTCAAGAACTTCAGACAGGGTGATGTTGCTGCCTTTGCTGGGGACATCAAACACCAACACAGAGCCGGTCGAAGTGCCTGTTAGGTGACGGAAAAAACACAAAACAGCGGTGGTGAATCTGAATGCCTTCATTTTTGATTGTCTTCACACACTTCAAAGAGTGTCCACTGGTAACTCACCAACACAGATGTAATTCTCCCTGACTGCTGCAATGCCCCGTGCAAAAACTGCCTGGTCTAAGACAGAAATAAAGTAATGAATACACACTCAAACCAACACAAAGAGCATAAGCTAGGAAATGTCAGCTGTCCACAGGGCTGAGCTTTAACAGCTGCAGGGTGTGTGGCTACCTGTAGGTGTTTCAGGAGATTCCAACGCATGCCAGTACACCATTATGGATCCGTCAGACTCGTACATCTAGGTAGTGTGTAAAGCAAGACAAGTTCAGACACTCAACTCAGGAGGGAGATGGTACTCAGTCACAACATGCCAACACCTCACCTGTATCCCTCGCTGGGAGGTGAGCACAAGGAGGTCACGGGACGGGAGCACGCACCATGCGGCCTGATGGAAACAGATGACGGATTTAAGAATTCACAATGATATGACTATCATCAAACAGGTGGAGATATTCCTGTCCCTGCTCCACAGGTGACAACTATCAGATGAGAACATTTTACCTGCATGATGAGGGAGGAGCTGGTGGCGACGGTGCCTTCTTTAGACTGTAGCTGACGATGCGAGTAGTTGAGACTGTCCCAGGACGCGCTGACCATGTTAACCACATTGGCGTGCACCACCGCAAAGTAGGTGAGAGAGCGGGGTGCGATGCGCAGCACGCTGAGGTTGTTGTAGAGCGCAGACGCGCTGCTCTTGATTTGAATGCTCTTTTCTTTGTGATACATATTTACTGTTGCTTTGAGTCGTTAATGTCTGTGTTAAAAAAAATAACAGTAAAGCATAGTGAATTAAGCAACGTCAATACTGCAATTTTGAGACAGAAAGACTTGCATAATCATGACAGTTTGCTAGAGATCTAATCAAAGGTGTTTGTAGAGAAAGCAACTGACAAATCGGATTTAATTCCCTGTGATGTTAACAAACACTGGGTAACGGACTGGCCTTAAGTTTAGGCCTATTTACAGGTTGACAACAAACGTTAGGCTAATCTATTCAGGCTAGCAAGCTTACAGCCTGAAGATTTATCAGCGAACATTACGGAGCTAGCTTTCATGATTGAAGCTATCATTACGGACCTCATCACAAAACCTCGAACTGAAAAAAAGTGAAGTTACTATCTTACAGCAATATCACTTTGTGCATTTCAAGTTAACTTTGCATTTTAAAGAAGCAACAGGCTGCCCACCCAACATTAAGGTATTTGTCCTGCTCAGCTCATGTAGCAACAGTGAAGCTATTTATCGCTATAATGTATACAAAATAAGACTGCTATTCTAGCTAGCTGGCTACCTATCTAGATTTCAAAACACATTGGGCACACTGATAAAAGAGGTGATAAACAAACCTGAAATCGTTCATGTATTTGTCAACTGGCGTCCTTTGCAGCCATAGTGACCATAGACCTCTCTTGGCGTAGGGTGGTGGCGGTGGAGGTGCAGTGGTGGGAGCAGATGGATGTGACGTCGGTTCACTGAATCCCACTGGCGTTCTGGTGCTTAGCAACCATGTGCCTGGTAACCATGGAATTGCTCTTAGCAGTAGGAGCGAAATGTCGGCTAGTAAGTTAGCCTTAAGATTTAAATGTCTGAAACGGCTTGTTGAGTAAAGCTGTCCGTCGTCCAGCATCTGGACATCAGATTCCGCATTTATCACGAGGTAAAGTACACAGACTAGTAAATATTTCAGTTACATCTCCAGAAAGGCTCCTTATGCTGACAGGCAAATCTAGAATTCTGACACGTCGTCAACAGAGTGCTTTGGGTTTGTATCGATACCGAAATTGGCTAGCTAACATTGTATTAAGTTGTACTTTACTCATTCTGTCACCCAGCTTATAATGCAGCAGTTTTTAGTTAACTCAGGAGAAATGGGAAGTTGATTCCCTCCATAGTTCTCATTGAGACCATCAGAAGCACACCTCTCATTTCCCCCCTCAAAACACGCATACTATCTATTCTAGATGGCTAGCTTTAGATACTAGCTAACTTCCATAATACAAAACAAATGCTGAAAGAAAGTATGAGTCCGATTTAGTACGTCATGGTGTATTTGTTATTTTAACCAAAATGCACTTATTATTTATTAAATAAATACAACTTAAGTAGCTCTGTAGTTAGGCTTCTAATATTTATGTTACCCTCTAAGTATATTGTAAATATGCCCCCTCTATTAGCAATAATGTCTCGAGCTGCATCTAAGAATCGTGCTGATAAAGGACGTGGTCCTGCCACCCCAGCACCAGCTCCTCCTTCATCCCACTGCCAGGATGTTGTGGACATCATCCCAGGTCGCCTCACACAATCCTTCTGGATGACCATGGTTGCACAGGAGGAGGGGGAGGAGGTTGTGAGAGATATTCTGGATGACCTTATGAGTCATGTCATGGAGAAGTGCAAGGAAGTGTACCTGAAGCAACAGGTGGTTATGTTTTAAAGTGGAAAGTTCTCACTGTTTGCTTATTTTGGGATATGGGAAGCATATTGTTTTGGTGATTTTGTCTCAAAACTGTAAATCAACTGAAATGTGTGTTCTTTTTTGTTTCATTGTTTTTGATAGCTGGTTCCATTCACTGTGGCCCGTGCCAGGGACACATTGATAGAGATACTGGAATGGCGGTTCTTGGTTCAGGATGCGGGCGAGCAGTCAGACAGCACCTGGAAAGAGGACTCTGAGCCCCAGCCTCTTCTCACAGACTCATGGGCCCAGGGCTGTGTGTCTGTGACCCAGCGCAAACCTACCCCTCCCCCACAGGTATCCGCTGTTATTTACACTATGTGTTTTATTTTCATATCTTAATTATACTCTGTTTAAAGTCATCCAACAGCACTGCTTCTCTCCTGATGTTTGGTTTGCAGCCACAGACACCAGCTACAAGTCGGCAAGCTAGGAGAAGGAGCAAGAACACTACTGCAGATGAATTCCAACGCAGAGCCTCAGGCGTAGAGAAGAGACAAAAAGATCCAAAAACATGTAGACAAGTTAAATCAGGAACTGCATTGACTTCTAAAACCCAACCAGAGAAAAAAGGAGTCCTGCCTCCTGCCATGACCTCTGACAACTCTCAGAAGAACCGTCCGCGGGCTGTCAGTCTTTTCCCACCTGTCCAAGCAAGTGGGTCTCCCCAACAAAGCAAAAGGCCCAACACTCACTCATTTACTAACAGCATGCCACTTCACATAGACCCGTCACCTGGAGTGGAACTCAATAGAACCATGTGACTCTTATCTCATCCCTTTGAAAGAGCACCAACCACATCCCGCTGAGTTTGGACCAAATAGGAGCAACTCACTACTCTCCTTGAGATTTATGAATCAACGGCTCGCTGGGACCTCCTCATAAATTGTACCACTCAATCTGAAGAGGGTAAAAGTCAACCCATCAAAAGAGTTTTACAAAATGATATTAAAGTGGTTTATAATAATCAGTGGGATGATAATCACCCATTTCAATTACTATGCTATTGTTTTGTTTGCTTAATCTTTAACACAAAAATTACACATAATCAAATGTCTACTGTCTGAACCGAACATATTATACCTGTCACTGTGTGATTCAAGGGATGGTTCACAAGAAAGGATGTTCTCCTTTAATGTAAATGTCGAACTGGACTATTTGTTATATTTTCTGTTGTGAACATTAAGCAACATCACTCTGCATTTTGTCATTCAATCTAAATAAGCCATAAAGTACGCAGTTACACAAGCCTTCTAGTTTTACTTCTAGCACTTCCAAAAAACTGGTAGATCCTTGAAACTTGAAACCTACAAGCATCTGGAATTGAAATCTTTGTTCTCTGAAATGTGCGTATTCATCTCTGAGCCTTTATCACTGTGTACTTGAAAAAATGTCTACACCCTGGACAAGGAAAGGGAGCCTTACCAGAGTGAAACCTCATGTGGTCCTCCAGACTGTTGTTATGGCGGATTGCCTCGGCACACTGGGAGCAGGTGTATGGTTCCTCACTCATGTGCAGGTGGAGGTGGGTACAGATTACAGCCAGCTGGGAGAAGTCCATCGCACAGTGCTCACACTTCGCTATGCACCCGCATCAGAAGGACACTGAACTCCTTGACGGCCTTGCCAGACTCGGAGCAGGTGTAGCCTACATGCCCATACGGCTGTCCACGCGCTGGTAAAAGACAAGGCCGGCTTGTCTGCAGAATGCCTTGCCGCATTTGTGTGGGTGCAGTATGGTATGGCTTAGCTGCATGGTGAGCGTTTGGGTTTGCTTTTCTGCTGAAAACGTTGCCACTGTCTGCACAGTAGAACGAACGTCTTTCCTCCCTTGTGGGTTCGCCAGTGGTTCTGCAGGAATGACAGGCATGGGAATGTCTTGGAGCAGTGCTCACAGGAGCAAGGGTACACATGTAAAGTACCTGTAAAGAAGTCAGCAGTATCTACTGTGAAACTGCACTGGTCATGCAGCTGTGAGCTGCATTTATCTACTAAAAAGATGAGCAATATCTCAGACAAAATTGAGATTTGTTAAAAATCAAATTATCATTCACCATCAAGAACATTTTCAAACACATAAGCATATTTGGCAAAATAAACACTATAGTTGCAGATACAGTTGATAAATACACCAGCTACATCTACCAAGGAATACCAATTGTTCTGTACTTTTGGTTCCTTATTGACCAGCTGATGTGACAGTTTGCCCTATTTTGTGAGAATGGTTTGCCTGCACCAATCTGGCAGGCTCTCTTCATCTCCACTATACACTTTGGAGAACACACATTAGTTTTGGTCTAAAATTACCCAACTTACTATAAAAAAAAAGCATGTATAAAACCTTGCCAATATCAACAACAGCACAGTTGGCCCTGTCATTACACAACAGGGTCATTTTATACAACAGGGAAAGACTACAGTAGCAAAGCTTATAACCAACCCTGTAACCAAATCAATCATGTCACTTTCACTGCAGAATTCTGCCAAAGACCACAAATGTCATATCCACACATTTCTTAATACAAAAAAGGCTATTTAAGAAAAAACGCTTTGAGAGTCAATTAAAGCTATTTACCATCAGGAACATTTCCCGGGTGCACCCTTTCTCTTTCTTTCTCACGTTATAGCCTATATAAAAACATCTAAAGTTTGTGTTGGGAATGTAAAATCAGTTCATCAAAGTTTAAGGGCAATATATCCGGCCAGCATGTTTTAGGCCAGACATTGGTCCAGGTTTATTGACACAGTGTTCTACAAAAAGGTATGTAACTCCAATTTTGGTGTTGAGCATGAACAACTAGAAACTATACATTATGTTCATATACATATAAAACATTCATTATAAGCCTAGTCCAAAAAATAACTTATCCATAATTACAAGATGTAGGCTATAGCTCAACAATGAAGTTGAAGGTAAGACCTTTAACATTTTAAGTTTAAATGCCTACTTCTTGCATTGGGAAACTGTCAAATCAACACTAAATGTTTATTCTGATTGTCAATTTTCTAGCAGTCTAGGCCAGAAAACTAAAAAATATCTTTCTAAATCAGAAGCAGCCTTGGACACAGGCCGTCAACATTTGGACACCTGGTTATTGAACAATCTATGCTACAATTTAGGGATGAGTTAGTGGATTACACGTTGACATTTAACCTACTACCAAAATACACCTGTGAAAACTGGTGACGTCTGTGACACCTGGTGACATCTGTTTTCCCAGTTTACTCAGGACTAGGCAAAATTGCATTGAGATCAAAGTGTTTTCACCATCCACTGAGAAGAGGCAATCTGATTTGATTTTGGATGAAGGTGGTATAGGGCGTATTATAGGGACGTGCTTATAGCCTACATTTAACGCAATTTTTACGTTTGTTTATGTTATTTTCCAGGCAAACAAGCTTACATGGACTTCGATACTGGTAAGATGGTTGCTTGGAGACTTACAGTATTAGGCATTGGCCTTCTAATTTCCGAAATAAATGCAGGAATGTGGGTTCTTTTGTTAATAGGTTATTTTATTGCAGTTCTTTTCTTACCAGTCAATTAGTATTCAATCCTCGGTGTGTGAAACTGCGTACCAATAGGCTACACGACGTAGGCTGTAACAGCTTTAGTGGAATAGATGTGAAGTTGTGTACGCAAACCCTTAAAACTTCCGACAGACTAAGCGATTAGTGTCGTGTCATCTCATTTCCCATACAAAAACAGCTAGGCTAAAACATTCAGTGCTAACCACCCCAATTCGAGGCAGGCACCCTGCCATCCTGCCATCATGGAAAGATGGCAGAAACTTGTCGCTGTCACTGTAGTTACGGTTACACTAGTTTCCCCAGGTAAGGTTTTTAAACACTTATATCTGTATCTTTAAAACTTTTATCTGTATATCTATTTGGCAAAAGGCTGTCTGAAATTCTATCGAGCCATTTGAAAGGGTTGATGGTGTAATCGAAAATCTTCAGCCATTGCTTAAAGTTGCACATTTTCCGTATTCCGCCATTCTGTATGCGACGAAAAAAAGTAACATTCTTACGAGATCTATGTTGCCACCGTGTTACAAATATGCAAAATATTTGCTTTTCCTCCCTTTGTCAGGACTCCGTAGCGTGTGGTTTGTTTATGAATTGTTCGGTTGACAGTTATGGGTTCAGTGCGGACATAATTTATGGCTGAATTTATCTAGACTAGACCCTAATTTACTATAGCCTACTTGCCCAACTGTTCAGGATTAGTTTATGATACAGATGGTTTCGTCTCGAAAGTCCAGCAGCTAAATGGGCAACACTTACTGGAGTGACAGTTAGGTTTTAATTTCTAATCTTCTCAGCCCATCTTAACATCAATGTTAACAACAATTGTGCTTTTCACAACAGTAACAATAGGCTACTGACCTCACAAATACGCATTACTAGGCTACTTCACCGTACGCTATATCTGAAGATCCTTAATATGCCTAAATATATGACAAACCACCCATATAAAAGTAACATTTCACAACATTTTCCCTATCATTTTCTAGCGCTTGTTGTGGGGTTGGCCATCAGGAACGAACAATCAGACAGGTGTGTTGCAGTGCTGAAGCATCGAGAACGCCACAGGCTTGAGCTTGTTGACTGTCAGCCAGGCTCCGCCTTGCAAGAGTGGCTGTGGGATCCAGAGAATTGCTCCATCAAAAGCCTTGCGGCTGGTGAGTGCCTGAGTGCGGCCGGCACGTACCCGAAACATGACGGTGTCCGCCTGCGGAGCTGTCATGATGGGGAGAATGGCGGAGAGGGCCAGGCTTGGAGCTGCTCCAAGAAGGGCCACCTCACCCTTCAAGGCGCCCGGCTTCACCTGAGCGTGAGGCACAGCCAAGAGCACCCAACCAAGATCAAGAGCATCTACCTCTCCAAGGACAGAGGGCAGGCCAGCCAGTGGAGGACGCTGAGCAATAGCTCTGTGTGTGGGGAGAGCAGTGGTGTCAGCATGTGTGTCAAGCGCCAGCACAGCATCATTCAGCATCCCACGGGGACACCATCCACGGTGCCTTCATCTCAGAATGAAAATAAGACACCTCTGAATCCAAGTAATACCTTTCTGCCAGATCTCCTTTTAGTAGCCTTACACTCAGGTTTTTCGTCATAACGATGCACTTTGTTGTGATATAGTCCTTCAGATGCGCCTGAATGTTAGATCTACATGTGTCACAATAAAAGTCTAGTTTAACATCTCCAACTATAGGTAAGGGATACTACATGTAAGGCCTTTTTCCTGTGATTTGCCAAGGTGTTTTTTTCTGCACAGTAGTAACATTCTTCTTTTTTCAATCAGTTGTTTAAAGGTGGGGTTTGTGATACTAATCCAATCCACTTAGTCAAATTCAGCAAATTGCACCTCACGAGTGTCAGACTGAGCCATACACTATTCCAGTCATTAAATAAGTTGCTTGACAGGCAAGCCAGGGGGAGGTGTGAAATAAAATATCAACAACTTTGTGTGGATTGTGCCTTTGATCACCTATTAAGACAATACACTGACACCTTATCCAACGATATTGAGAATTAATGCTGAACTAGAAAACTTTATTCTTTCTGCAGTGCCACAGGGTGAGGGTCTGGTTGCGCTTAGCCCCACCGAACAGAACATGAGTACCGATTTTCCCGTCCAGCCTCAGATCAGCTTTGCTCCAGAAAAAGACACGGTGGATTTTTTCAACATGGATTTCGGTGAGCATATCAAAAGGTTTCCCAGCAAATGTGTGGTTTCACGACACCCAATACCCATTTATGCCTATATCCCCGTTATATACTATGGGTATAGGAGACTGAGTAGCCTGTGTTCTGTTCATGTTAACAGTAGTGTCTGGAAAGATAAGATGAAAACACTCAGTAGGAAGAGATAAAAATGCAAGTTAAGAAGTTTCCGCATTCATTTGAAGTTCTTTTTAGAAATTATGGTATACAAATGTGTTCTGGTGGCTTAAGTTGTAAAAGACGGTGCTAACAACACCAAGATCATGGTTTGGAGTCACAGGCAGCACACATAGGATTGGAATGAAAATTAACATCTGTCCTATTGATTATATGGATTATGATGTCTGGATGGATGATGTCCGTGTACTGAATTTCAGAGATGCTGTACAGGCAAGTACTCACCAGGTGGCAGTAGAGGCACAGGAACTGTTATCAAGGCAGAAGTTGACCCCAAATAATCTCCATCAGCCTGTTAGCTTTATCTGCCACTAAGAGCCAGAGTAAAATGAGCCCTAGTTTGTCCCAAATGCCTTTGCACACGTCTGTAAAGGAGATATGAGCTGGCACTAATGTCTCCGATTTTATATTTCAAGGAAGAAGTTGGAAGGTTGCCATGTTGGTCTTAAGCTCCCTCGCGCTCATGTTGGGCTTTGTCATTCTGATCCTCAGCATTCTTCAGAACAGGTGAGAAACACACTTCACCTTGGTTCACATAGCATTGGGTTATGCAGGCTTCCTCTCCCTCATAGTGTAATAATCCCTGTGTATCCATCTGTTTTTCCTGTCAGGAAGAAAAACGCGGTGGTGCTAAAGTCCTACACACGCACCGGTGAGGTAAGCCAACCCGGCTCCCCTGTGCTCCACGACCGAGCTCCTCTCACCAAGAACCCTATGCGGCCAGCCCAATCCCCTTCCCTTCCAAGAGGGGAGATCCTAGTGGCATGGAAAGATGGAACTGTCACACCTCTGTTTGACCGTAACAACTACCAGTCAGAGTGATGTGGCTACATGCTAACTGATAAAAATAAGTGATAAGTAGGCACTAGTGATGCATATGTAGAATATAAGGGTTTGGTATGGAACGAGAGTGGTGAATTTGTTTATTTAGTTTAGTTTTTTGGACTGATGGAATGTCTGAGAAATGTTGAAACTACTTTGCGCGCTTGTCTGTGCCAGCCCTGTTTTGGGATGATTCCCCCTTACTCCGCATGCTCTGTTTTTGATTAAGGAGAGTTGAGAAAGGCATTGAGCCCTTCATTCCTCCCATTCCTCCGCAAAGCCAAAATGAGATGAAAATCTGAATAGTTGTGCAGAGAGCAGAGCAGAGTTTTGACGGAGTGGACTCCTGGAGTCTCGTAAATCCAGTCCATGTCCCATGTGGGGAGGGTTTGGTGGTCCGCGTGTACGCACCCAAAACGCACCCAAACACAGGACAGTAAGGGCATCTTAGAAGTAAAGTTATGCCGTTTCTGTTGTCAAAAATGAAAAAAGATGCCTTCAAATGTATAACAGAAACCTAAGTCAAGGTTTGGCAAGGAGACAGTGCTTCTCATTGACCTCATTTTCTATGCGAATTGTGCCAGACTATCTGGTTTGGTTTGCCTTTGTAAATATTTCTCTGCCCAAAAAAGGGAGGCGCTGTTGTAAAAATACTACAATCAACTAAATAATGAAATACAATGCACAGGGGCAGTCTGTTTGACCTCTAAAATTGAATTATGGTGGCAGACAGGTTGGGAATACATTCTTTAAAAAAAGAAAAACATACTGGCCCCTTCAAAGGATATGCACTTACATTTAGTCATAACGCTATTGGAGTACCTAGGTTCATGCCAGGTCTTTGCAGGCTTTAAGCTTATTTACTCAGTAACAATGCCACAGTATTTTTTACACAATGGTTCCTTTATTATTTCTTCAAAATAAATTTAGCTGCTAACAGACTATATCTGAGGTGAAATATAGTATAGTTCAGCAAGTGAAAATGATCTTTGTTTGAGTACCCACAATACTAGATAGTTTTGAAATGTCCTTAATAGTTTCATAATGTCATTCATTTTAACAACTGCATTCTGATTGTACAGTTTAATAAACGTTTAATATTTAAAGTTGATTCATTTAATGTCATTCTTACTGGTTCATAAAAGCTACAGATATAAACCTAAAAATCTGATAGAGGCGGTATGAAATATCATCTCACACAGACATCCTCGTCTTATATTCAGATGGCTTGACTCAGGCACTCTGTAACAGCCAATAATGTAATAACTACCATAAATGGAATATCTGCGATTAACACTACAATTCCGTTCTTAATGTAATAAAAGTCTATAATGCAGGGGTTTTCAACTGGTTTTGTCCCAGGAACCACCATTCTGACTAGAAAGTAATTTGCGGCCCAATGATGTGCCTGCATGCACATGTTTGTAACCACCGCCGCCACGCCCCCTCCCCCTGCACAGGTATTCTGCCTATAACACTTAAATATGTAAAATGATCAGGGTACATTGCTAGCCGCTGCCACGCCCCCTGCCCCTGCACAGATATTCTGCCTAAAACACTTAAATATGTGCAGTTATAAGGGTAGTTCACTAACCGCCGTCACCATGCCCCCACCCCCTGCGCACATATTCAGCGTAATCTGGAAACGTGTTGAAATATCAAAGCAAATTTATAAAATTTGGACCCCCTGTTGAAAACCCCTGCTATAATGTAATAATTAACCAATAATGTAGTAAACATTTTTTTAACCAATAGCATAGTTACTTTGTGTGCACAATGTAATAAGTTACAAGACTATTGACTTAATTATTGACCCATATACGTACATGCCAGGAAAACAAGTGAAAAGAATCTAATGATTTACCATTAGAACATGTAACATTACTCAATGCCTTTTGACAGTTGTTAAAGTAACACTATGGAGTTTCTGGAGCTGCCAGCAAGTGGGCTACTTTCTGCTGGACTATTCAGTAACTTTTTTGCTGTCTTGATTTGTGTTGATTTGTGTTGCACTTGCCTGATGTTTGACTGTGTTAGGAAAGTTGTTGGTAAACTAGCAAACATAGCTATCGCAGTAACATTACAAAGAAGTTGACGCGAGAGCTCTTATTACTAGCATCATTGTCCAAGCGTGTTATAACAAGCTTGCTTACATCGCTAACGAGAACTTAGCGAAACCTGTTGAAATCCCCCTAGCTGGCGGCTCGAGAAACTCATTAAGTGTTACTTTAATGTCATCCTCACACACTAAAGTCACTGCAGTTCATAGTGATAGGTTTGCCTGTGAAATTATCAGGCTCAGCTGGTTTCACATCCAGTGTGAACCCAGTCTTCTCCCTCTGGCCTGGCCGCTGGCCTTTACATAGCAGATAGATTTCAATCCAAACCGTTTAGTTACATCTCATTGATGTCTCATTGTGTGTGTGTGTGTGTGTGTGTGTGTGTGTGTGTGGTTGTGTGTGTGTGTGTGTGTGTGTGTGTGTGTGTGTGTGTGTGCTTTATGAACAAGGAATGGGAAACCGCCTCTGATGTCATGTTGTTTATTCCTGCTCACTGGTAAACCAATGTGAGAGATCATGCAATGTCTCACAGCTAGTCTGTGAGTGGTTTTATCTTGAGACGGATGTGTCTGTCTTCTCTTTTAGTAGATGTTAATCTAGGTCATAATGATCCATTCAGTTACACAACACAAGCCTTTATCTGTTCATCTGGTTTTGGAAAAACATTTGTCACTGTACTTGGAGCTGGTGGACAGTCTCTGCAACACTGCCTCTCATACACAGCTTCCCTGTGTTTTTTCAAAAGCCACAACCCACTAATCCATATGAAAACAGTGTTTAGTTGTTCAGAAGCCAGGAGATAGAGGCCAGCAATGGTACAAATAAATGTTTAAATTAGAGCCCGGAGCCCTGATTTTAATAGAATCAGTCTTTGATACAATTCATTCATCACGCAACTCATTTTTGTTCTTACTTCATGGGAACCTTATCATCTGATAAGCCTGAATTAGACTTCCTCCACCCAGTGGAAAGGCTATCCTGAATCTGTGATGAGGAGAACTTTGTAAAGCTTTGTGGTTAGGTGTTTAGAGAATTCAATCAAGGTCATTGGGCCACACAATTCTCCTGGATTGTTGTCTTTGATATGTAGACCATAAAACACATGGAAACTGCAACACCACACGTCTCTGCTTTAGGTGTCTCTATTGTATATTTATGTGTAATGTTGCAAGAATTGTTTTTCTAGGTGCCTTACATTCACAGTTAACTGGATGTGTCACGAAGAGATGAAGAACACTCAATGGTGACTGATTAATATGGGACATCAGGGTGCTGCCCCCTTCAAAATATCCATAGAAGAAAACATGTTGAATATAAATTAACAGAATAATGCCAAAATGAAAATGCCAAATGAAATAAAAATCGCTGACTCGTATAATGTGCCAGGTAGACGCGTCAGCATTCTTTAAAAAATGTATTTGGTTAATTTTTGTTTGCTTGTAACCCTAAGGCAACCATGTTCTTCCCTGTACCGACTTGAATCATGGCATGAATCATAAAGGGGTGCGGAATACTAAGGAACTATTGACACAGATCCAGAGCAATGGTGTAAAATAAGCAAATTAGCAAACTTACCACTACGGAATTCCTAAGCAATAGTCACCTTGTTACAAATGGCACAAAAGTAGCTGCAACCATCTAGACAATACTTATGAGGCTGATTTGTTTTGCCAAGTTTAGCTTAGCTGAACAGCTAGGTGAAGCATACAGTACAATGGAAGGCAAAACAAAGAAGCAACAGATAATCCACACATCCTGTCCAGAAAAAGAAATGTTGTGGAGCCTTGGCTTTGCGTGGACATGATAAAAGTGAGAGCTTGAAAATAATTAAAACTTTCCCCAGAAACACCATGACCCAGGAATGGCTGAATGCATTGACCATGCTGACCATGACTGAGATGACTGACTTTAACATTTAGAAATTTGCAGGCAAGAAGGAAAGAATGGCTAAATGTATGCTAAAGTTGAGCAGCTTGCAACATTGTGTGTGTTGTGTTGTGTTGTGTTGTTTTTATTCTAATTATTTAATTTCAGAGAAAGAAAGAAAATGCATTCCCATGTAACCTGTGCTTTCTTGTTAAATGTCTGAGTGGCCTCTATTGAGTAAAAGTCTGAGAGCGTTCTCATGAAAACATATTAATTTGTACCTTTGGCAGGGCAAGTTCAGACAGCTACTCATATTGAGGAAATCAATTCCCTAGTATCGTGTCTGAAGGGCAAACCCTGCATTAAAAGTTGTCCACGTTATCCTGGTCACGTTGTTTCCGGTGGAGCCCATGGAAATTTCCCAGGAATCAAGCCTGCCAAAATAATGAGCCCCCCTGTAATTATATGGGGCAGAAGGTAAAAGGTGTGAAGTCCTGTTTCTAAACTCCCATGCTGTGTATCCCGTCCCAAGGCCTGCAGCATTCGAGTTTTTCCTGTGGCATCTGGGGTGAGTATGAAAACACGCCTGTAGCAGCGAGGTGGTTTTGTGAGGTTTTTCAAAACATTTACAGAAAATATTTTGAGACGTGTTATTTAAGACTGTGAACCGGCTCCTCAGAGGTTGGCACACATGGTGCACATGTGTTTTTGTCTTGGAGAAAAAGGGCACGGCGAGAAAAGCTGAGTGCACACTTTTAAATACAAACACCATATTAACACACTTCAGACAGGCCCAAAACAGGAAACAACACATTGTTGATAAAGGGTGTAAACCCAATTCCACAGCAAAACCAGCAGCACTTGTTATGAAACCAGTACTACGGGGACCTCCAGAAGTGCCCTCTGGTCCAAACAAAGCTCTACAGGAGATAATCCAGAAGCTCATGGTTACATTTATGTTACAAAAACATAGACTAGCATAAGATGCTTGAAAGAACATCTCCGAAACATCCCTGCATAAATCCTTCATGTCTCCTACAGTTCATTGTCATGAGGAGTTGCATATCATCTTGTAGACCAGAATTACCCCCCTTAGATTGACCAAGAATGTGAATGCGGAAAGTTCACCATGTGTGGTCTCCACAGCATTTATAGCCTCCGTCGTGTAACTCACCAGCGTGCTTTTCTTCCCATATTGTTTTGGCCTTCCTAAAAGGCAAGCCCTTACAAGCTGCAGTTAATGATTGGTGCATTGAAACTTCATCATGAATACATGAGCATAGTCTCTCTTTTTTTAAAAGAGATCAAAACTATGGGCACTGGCATGGCTTTGATCCCTGAGTAGTTTTCCATAGCAAGTGGAGGTGTAAGCTGTTTGGACACTTGAAGTGCACACAGCGTACAACCCAATCCAACTCCTTTTGGGAGGCTGGTATTAAGACACATCAAAGATTAAGCACAAAAGGGTTAAAGCACAGCACCAATTCTCAGTGAAACCCTATGCTCAGCTAAGGACTCAACCCACATTCACACAAAGCCTGTATTATGACACAGAACACCAGTATGGGTCAGGTCCCAACACCTGCGAAATAATAGGCGAAGGTTTTTAGCAATTCAGAGACTTGTCACGAAACTGGATTGAAGGTGCCCAGATTCTGAAAATCTAGGACTCCGCTATTCAATACCACAAGAGACCTGATAATGTGAAAGGTAAAACTTGTCAAATGGCCAGGAGAACATGAGATCTATGTGACGCTGATCTCATAGATAACAACCAGCTGAGAGAGAACCTCCTACTTCATGAAATGCCAACAATTTGCTTGACAGCTGTTCTTTCTTCAGCACCTGTCAAGCCAAAGGTCAAACCCCAGTTCTGTCAGTAAAACGCATCAGAGTTGTTCTAGATCATCTAGCAGATCAATGCTTACACTGTGTATGGTGTACACTGGTTGAACTGCGAGGTTTTTGGGATGGAAGCATCTTATAAATATAAAGAAATCTATGGGGGCATTATGTGCCTATGAAGATTAACTCATGTGAGGCAAAATATAAATAATGGGGCTACACTATAAACAGGATTGTGGGAAATGTAGGATAATGATACACATAAATAAGATTATTTTTAATTAAATTCAATTTGATTTAATTTTATTTATAAAGCCTTTTTGTTATTTTGGTCAATGATCAGCGGTCAGTTATTAATTTTCTTTTCATAATATAAAAATGAGAAAGAGTGTAGAAATTGATGTAGAATCAATGGAGCCAACATTCCAGCTTTAAAAAAAGAATTTGACATTTTAATTGTCCTCTACAGAAATACAAGAATACCAGAAAATATTGCTTTCTCAGAAATACAAATGTAGGACATTAATAACAAAACACCTATATTTCAATATAAATAAAACACAACCATGTAAATCCTAAAAAAAACTTCTACATTATTTCAATGTACAAGTGTGTCTACTATACTATTCTGTAATTCTTTGCTTTTAAATTGGCAGTGAATACAAATTATTCAGACATGATGAAGACAAAATGCAATTCTTGCTTTTTCCCTCAAAGAAGCCCTTATAAACACTATAGTAGAAACAGGTACGTGAAAAGACTTAGGACCATTAACGAGCTGCTTTATGATGCTGTACAATAACAACAGAAAAATGATCCATAGGCAAAAGCTTCAGGTTCAGAGTTTTTTTTCTGCTAAAAAAGCCATGCCCTATAGACATGCTAAGGAGCACTGTAAGACCAGGAGGTAGGACTAAAGGTGGATGTCATCTGGCTCTTTACATACACTTTAACAATATTTTCACTTTCTGAACCTGAACCTTCCCACCTCTGGCTCATCAAACAGGGAGAGACCCCCGTGTCTTTGAGACGACTAACTGCTGCACTCTTCTGGAAGGAGATGGAGGGTTGACTCATGTCTCATGCTTCATGCTTCAAGGTCTTTGCTGTCCTTGGTGGTGACATCGTTCAGTTTCACTGACTCCTCGATGGCATCATTATGTTTTGCATTATCACGCGCCTCCCCTTCCTGATGGAAGCCCACCATCAGCTGGTACACCATCACGCCAACGATGGTACCAAGGAAAGGGGCAAATACCGGCACCAGGAACCAACATTTCCCGGCCCTGTGTTGAAAATAGGTATGGACACACAAGTTAGAAAGAGAGAGTGTGTCACAAAATAAACTTTAACATACTGAGTCACTCCTAACACCTCTATAATCCTGCTGGCATGGTTTTGATGTTGCATGCAGGGACACAGGTGCCTCGTCTGACAACCAGCATGACTAATGGGAAATGAGTCATGCACTGACTTACGTGAACACCTCCGGGCCCCAGCCGGCTATGGCAGTGAAGAGGCGCGGTCCCAGGTCACGTGCCGGGTTGACGGCATAGCCGGAGTTAAAACCCATGGAGAGGCCGATGACAAGGACGACAAAGCCCACAGTGAAGGCCTCCAGGCCCTTGGGGATGGGGTTGTTGTGAGGGTCCACGATGGCCAGGATGCATACAATCAGAGCTGCTGTGCCAATGGTCTACAAGGAGGCATGCAACAGAGTAGGCCTAATCAGACTTTGGAGGTGATCTTGGAGTTGGCCATTACTTATTGTGTGTGAGTGACCGATGGTATTTGGTATTACCTGCCTTATAAATTCTATGCATGCTTATATATGGTTGATTTGAATACATTCATTTTCAAATTTGTATTGCATATAATCCTGTTTTAAGTCGGTGTGAATCTCGAACTTTGCTTTCATTTGAAGCCAGAGTTCCTTAAATTTACATCTGGTTTCAGTGGGAGTTTATTTTTTTAGTTGAGGTTTCATTTAATCGTTAAATCGTTGCTTTTATGCCCAGGTGTCTAGGCTGTCCAGGCATGCTTTGCAATAATTCAGCACCCATACTGTGGTAGTGGGTATTCTGTGGTAGTATGTCCTTGTTTGCGTGCATTCTGATTCTGACGAAAAAGGTCATTTGAATGAAACCTCACATAACCCCGTCATTGTTCTATGGAGCTGATTTGTACTTGCAAGAGCTTGAGAAGAATTAAATCAATACATGAAACTCAGTCACTGACCTGGTCAAAGAAACCATTTACAATGGTAAGGTGTTTGCCAGGGTATGTAGCAAATATTCCAGCTGTGGCTTTGTCACCCACAACAAGCAGCTCATCTGGCACCTTTCCAGCATAGTCCCACAGGGCATCTGGGGATAATCAACACATGAAAACAGTAATTAACTTAATGGTTTATCAAACAAAAAAAAAACACTTCAAACTGTACTAAATGATATGGCAATATGTGACTGCTTCACTCTTTAAAGCATATTTGGCTTGTCCCTTTTCACATGGACACACCTTAGAAAGGTATACATGATTTAAAAAAAAAAAAGACTGATGAGAGGGTTTAGGGAAAATATACAGAGTCTTCTATTGGGACAAGCTCCAGAATAAAGCAATCAAGCTGATTGCCCCAAAACCTCTACTACTATTCAAATATTTGACTGACCCCACCCTTGCCTTACAGACTGTAGTGCTGCTTGTAACTGCTTGTACTCACCAAAGTAGAGACCAAAGATGATAGCGGCACCAAAGAAGGCACCAATGGTCTGGAAGAGGAAGTAGACAGGAAACTTCCTCCATTGCTCTCGACCCAGGAGGCAAAGAGCAAATGTCACAGCTGGGTTGAGATGCCCACCTGAGCAAAAAAACATAACATCACTTCAGTGAGACTCCAAGAGATAAACCACAAAGAGAAGAATCATGTAATGAAGGTGTTGAGCTCAGTAGAGCACTTGGATCTACTGTAAGTCTGAGCAGAGCTGTGAGCGCGACAGCCCGGCTCAGAATCTCATTTTACGAGACTTTTGCGTACCTGATATCTGGCCACACACCAATATTCCAAGCATGGCGGCGAAGCCAAAGGCGAAGTTGACGGTTAGGAACATGCCGTGTGTGCCAGTGCTAAGTACCTGCTGTGCCACGGCACCGCAGCCAAACATCTGCAGAAAGAGAGGAGGGGGAGAGCGGGGGATGAGGGGAGAGGGGTTGAAAAAAGATGAGAGTTAGCTTCAGAACCACAAATTTCTGCTCAGGAACTTGGACCACCAACGTCACAGCAAAACCACAGATCCCACACCCTTTCAGGATCGTCAGTTTCACACATACAGCACACATACGAGTCAAGCCTTCTGCAAGAGCTCCCCAGAAAGAGACCCTCAAAACAAATTTAACCTCACATTGCCTTTCCAACTCAATTCAGTGCAATCAAATTAATTGAGATGACCTCAACAACTCAAAATCACTCAAGCAGGTATTCATAATTTTTTTTTTTTAAACAGGAAGAGATTTTCTGATTGTACCTCTGGTCACTCTGGTTCCTGTGCTCTGTGCATAGATATACCAGTGGAGGAAATAGCAACTATGACAATGCCAGGACAGAATCGTCAACAGAGAGTCTCGAGGACAGAGTTTGTCCTATGTGTGCATTTCTCTCCAGTTCCAAGTTGCGGACAAATGGACCTATACCACTCATCGGCATCACCTTGAAGGACAAAGAGGGGCTGTTTAGCGTTACTGTGATAATCTGACACCAGGCAGTGGGAGGAGTGAAATGACCCCCCTCACCTTACATGCACTGGAAAAATGAAAACCCTCTGTCGAGTCTACTAGTATCCCAATTTAATTGAGTTGATTAAGCTGGAGATGGATTGAAATAATCAGTTCTGTCGTTGTGCCACATTCTGTGAGTCAGCTATCCATTCCAAAACAATGAGACAAGCAAACATAAGTCAAGTCAACTGAAGGTGGTTATTATCAGCTGAAATGTGTGTCCGTAAACACATAAGATTAAAACACCTATTTAGTAATGATGGAAATCTGATTTGTTGTACATTATTGGCACTTGGCAGGGATGATATTTTTCGACAAATACTTTTGAACTATTCAGTTCCTTCTGGCTTTCATGTTGGATGATAGAGTTTGACCGTTTTATGTTTGTAACTTCTTTTCTTTACTCAGTATTCTATAAATGCACATAGGAAAAAGCTTACTTTCAGAAACATACTTTCTCCCCCCTCTTTCTTTCTTTCTCCCTCTCTCTCTCTCAATCTCTCTCTGTCACTTGCTCTCACTCACATACATATATGAAGTACATATTCTTTATTACACTCTCAGAATAGGCTCACATCCAACTAATTACGGGCTTCGTGGCACGTGTTCAGTGTTAGTCATCGGTACAAGCCCAATGATGGATTGCACTGGGTGAGGACGCATCCCATTATGGTCAAACATTCATGGAATGCAGAATCAGCATCGTCACCCCGTTGGACCTGTCACTCCCTCCCGACTCATGACAGATATTAGATCCTTTTGTCCTAGTGCTGCTGCCCATTCATACAAGTTACTCAAATGCTTTGTAGGATTGTAGGAGATTGTGAATTCTTTTTGGTTTTGAATCCCAGACCAATGAAAACACAAGGCTCAGTTTCTGCTTGGCTCACATGTCCAGAATGTGGCTCAGTGGGATAGGGTTAGGGTTAGGGTTAGTGGTTTAGGGACCTAAAAAGCTCACCAGATTTAGAATTCTGCTGACTTTTGCATTAATGGGAAGGATGCTAAAGTTTGCTATATGGTCTGCTCACAGTTGGAAACATGAGCCAGGTCCTGTGTGAGGGGCATGAGCAAACAGTGTTCCTTTACCCTTTTGTCCTCATTTGCACGATTTGACAACAAAAAAAACGTCATACTCAGATTGACTATTTGAAAGACATTTCCTGGTAATCATGCAGGTTGTAAGCTAATATCATTGAGGAACTTGAAAATGGATCAGTGTATGTGTAACTTCTGTAACAGACCATGAAAAGCAGAAACTCTGGGCCAAAATAGGATGTAAAAATGTTTGTTTTTTGTCAGGATGTTTGTACAGTAGCAGGAAATATGCCTGTCTACAGCATGTTTATTTGTCTTAACGACTATGATAAGATTCCATCTCCACCTCATTTCAGCTGAATTGCTTGGGGTGGGATGAGCACCAGGATCCTGGAAGTTGTCTTTCTTTCATCCATCTATTCCCAAGGTACCCTATTCTGACTTCATACAAAAAGAAGGTATCCTGTACCCGTTTGCATTGGCTATGAATTCATTGCCACATCATAGATATGAGTGAGTTATTACTAATTAATTGAAAAGAAAAATATAATACAAATGACTTGTAATGGATCACACTGCCTTTACCAGCAACTTATCGAATAAAAAAAAAAAGCCCCTTTAAATGTTACTTGCCCTTTTCAGCGTCTATGATAATGGCCCTTTAAATGTTTAACACAAGTGACAGAGACTTGTGTCCATTTTCCTGACACTCATTCTATATTGCTGTGACTTGTGAAGCAGGTCAACAAAGAGAGAGCTCAATCTTACAAAGGCAGATTATGCACATCTGAGTAACAGATACTAAGCATTGAGCTGCAAGGGAAAGTAATACAGTTTGCACAACTTCAACATATGGTGTACACACATGGGTGCACGTTGAAAAGCCTGTCTGTTCACCAGCTGCATGTCACCTGTAGAATTGGATTGTGCATCCTGAGAACCTGAATGTAATAGAATAAAATGATGCTCTGCTTTTTTGTAAAAGAAAAAAAAAACGATGAATGAAAGATGAATGATGAACTCACTCAAATCCTGAGTTAAATGCATAACAAAAAAAAAACATAAACCACACTGCTCTATTCTCAGAATTTTCATTTTTAAACCCGGTCGGCCTTCATTGGGAAAGCAAACTTCTGGCCAGGCCCAAAGGTTTTTCCCGGAACATTCCTTCATGCAGCGAAACTGAACCATCTGAATTAAGAGCCAACGCTCCACCACACTCAAGGAACTCAGACTGAGTACTCACCACCAGAATGAGGGTGCCGAGACATTCAGCCAGGGCCTGGCGTAGAAGTTTGTTGCGGATCTGGAAGCTGCGAGACAGCTTTTCCAGGTAGTACTGATGCCTGCCCATCTTCTCTGCTCTGCCTTGGCGCCTGTATTCCTACACTGAGAGGGTATGTGGCTATGTGGTTTTTGCCGGAGCACAATTTGAGATGGTCCTCCACCCTCCTCTTATAAAGCCTCCATCCAAACAGGTCCAGCCCTTTGCTGGGTCCCCGCCTGCTGAAGCAATAGCCTCCACACACACATATACAAACATGTACACGCTCATCGATAGGGACACACCCTCCCTCGCCTTGGTATTGTGTTCCTATGACCTGCATGACTGGTTCCTAGTTCCTCCTCCCACCCAGACTTTTTTTTTGTCTTTGTTCACACTCTGACACACTATCTGGTGGTGCAATGCAGATTTCTGAAGCGGATGTCCCAAAGCGGATTTTGATGATCTTTAAATAGATAATATAATAATAAAAAAAAATACTTTATTTGTAATCACCAGTCAAAATTCAAGTAAGATCCACTTACTGCGCTAAATTGAAATGTAAGGAACTGAAAGTTTGCATCTGTAAAATAAAAACTATATTTGTTCCTCATATTGTCTTATGAATTAAGTTAAGACAGCTTAACAGGAATTCAGAAATTATGTGATCTAGACACGTTTTTTTCTGTTTCATGATTCATCTCCATGATAAACAGGCTGTAATCTACACCAGTGCTTAAAATCAAAATACATGGGCTACGGTTTTGTGTGTAGTGAATCTCCTGACTGATATCCTAGTGTCTGCAAAGTCACTTTTAGGTTTCTCTGCTGCCTCCAAAACATTAAAGCTGGAGTTGTCAACTGATGTCATATCAGTGGAATGACAACTGAATAAAACAAACCAGGAAGATTTCAGAGAAATTCTGCTGTGGCTTGAGGGGAGTACCTGGTGAATTAGGCATCAACCCGCTGTGCGTCAAACAGATTGCGCAACACACATTTGATTTATGTAGAGGGTAAATGCCAGGGTGAGATTATCCACTGGGAAATAGCGTCATAGACAATGGAAGCTAAAGCTTTTGGCAGCTGTGTGATCATTTTATGCAAATAACTTGACCAGATGTTACTCCTGAAAATGTCCTTTAATCCACCTGTCCCTCACAAGAATGGAAACCGTCAGTGACATTATGAATATATAAAAAAAAACGTCAAAAAAATATGATCATTTAAGAAATGGGTAAAATGTTGAAAAGGGACAATGTAGAAACAACAATTCCAGGTCTATCCTTAATTGACTGGGCATTTTTGAAGCTTAAAACTAAAGTCTTCACAGCAAATGATAAGAAATAGCCTTCTTGGTAGTTCCATTTTAAGATATATTGTACATGGCAAAACTTAAGACACAGGACGTTATTCTTTTGACCACCAACTGACACATACATTCTGAACTTTCACCTAGCAGGCAACACACATGTATCTCCTGTCTGGTATTTCTTCCACCACCAAGCATGGCAGACAGTAGCCATGTGGAAGCGTTTACGCGTCATGCAGACCATGTCTGCCTTTTGTTTTCCTTTCAAAGCTCAGCATGTTAAAATCAAACATGAATGCCCGCTAAACACAAGCCCTGCAGCACCCTACTAGCGCAGCAGGGGCTCGCATGGCCTCTGCCACTGTTTTGCTGAGGACCTCGTAACCCTCAGCTGCGGATGGGGCGGAAAAGACTGTGGTGCCCCTGTGCAACAACATATGTGGAGTAGTGGAATGCCTGAAAAACAACTAGGGGTTGTTTACAGAATGTTCTGAATTAAACATGTGTTGTTGTTGTTGTTGCAAAGGTGAAGTGTGTATCAGTTTTTTTTTATAACTGCAACAGACCTACGGATTCAGACCCTCACGAATTGTCGGTCACTATTTTGATAACAGGCATCAAAATCCTTGATGACTTGATAAAGAACCCTAGACGGTTCTAAAGCTGTATTCTTTTCCAGAAGTGTGGTTAATGTTTTATTCTGGGAGATGAACCACAACAAAGTGAGTTTATATTAGTATGTTTAATATTTATATATAAAAATATGAGATTCAGACCTTAAATGCCTGTGTAGATAAATACCGTCCATCCTCTCTCATCTTAGCATGTGCATGGACTGGATTCATGTGTCAAAAAAAAAGATAGCAAGACTCAACACACTGCGTCTGTTGAAGCCAATGTTATTAAACAGTCTTTAATTTTATGTGGCAGGTATTTTAAAAAGTGTGCCAGTCCACTGCAGACTGCTTGGGCCCCCAATAACCAATGAATAACAAATATTCAAACTGCAGTTTGGACAGAGAACACAAAATGTTGCTCTTATCCAGTCTGCTGTATCAGTCCAGAGTCGGTTACATCTGCTCTTGGCCATTTCGTGAGGAAGTTTTGTTTATTCCCTGCATCTTTGAACTCTAAAGGGGTGAAAGAGAACCCCTTATTCAATTCCATAATATATTTCATTTCTTAGTTTAAATTAGATTGCATGAAAATCATAGTTATGGTGTCAATACAAAACTACAAAAGCCATCACTGCTTGCATACACCCCAGACTAATATTTTGTTTAAATGATATGTTTAAACAAACAGTCAGTGACTCACTGCGGTTACACGTGTCCGGATTTCAGGCTTTTGGATTTAAATCGAAGATCCATTTCATGTAACTACAGAAATCTAGATTTGTTGTGTCCGAGTGAAGTCCGATTTACACCCCAAGATAACTCCATCGGAGTTGGTTGTTTATAGGAGAACACGCGCATGTAATTTTTGAACGGCCCTTCTTTTTTTAACTTGACAGCCAATGTCCAAGAGTGAGGATAAGACATAAATAAACCTGCACGTTAATTTATTCTCATGGTCTGCATTGAAACAACTACTGATTCACAGTTATTTGCATAAAAATATAACTAAGAATTAAACTAGAAGTATGAATCAGTGTGATGACGGTGCATGTCAAGACAGGTCTCTAGAATGGGCTTTTCAAAATCAACCACTCACCAGAAATATCAGGAATCTCTTTTTTTGGCAGGCAGAGTCTTTTTGATATCATCTTGATTGAGGAATAGTATGTCGTTCAACAATGGGGTACAGAAACCGCATCTGGTGTCTCAATTCTTGGGAAAGGCAAGTTTCCCTGAACTTCCTTCATTCCTTGGAAAAGGTGTTCAAGTCTAAACACTGAATTGAAAACAATCCTGCCTGCTGACGAGTCCTGGCAAAATTGGCTTCTGGGTTCACAAAAAGCTTAAAGACATCCCAATTTAAAAGACATTACTAAGAAAACTTTATTCATATAAGTTTCCTTTCTTATTAATTAAGCATCCATATAACCTTTAAACTTTATTAAATACCTTCTCAATGCAAGACAATGCCATTGAGAGCGCTTAAAAGGTGATATACGGTTATTACCTCAAACTCCATATCATTTCTTTTTTTTGTGCTGAATTTCAGCAGGTTGCTTTCATTTGTTAGGAGCTATGATTGCAGGCGCAACTTTTGACTAAGCACTACGGCTTGGGATTGCACACTGCAATTTCGCAGAGGTCTAACAACTGCATTGTTAAAAACAATTCGTAAAATTTTAGAAAGAGGCTTTAAAAAAAAAAAATCACCACCAGAGATAACATCAAACTATCATACGCTATACAATGGGGTCAAAATGTCAAATGCCAAATGTCAAAATGTCCATGATAAAAACTAGTATGAGATGCCATGGGTGTCATGATGCAGTAGATCACATAACGAATCCATGCCAAAGCCATCAAAATGTGCCTCACAATGACATGGATTGACCAGCACATAGATGCCTTCAACCTATCAGGGCTTTCCCTGAGGGCTCTGGCTTTAGCTTGATCGTCTTCTTACTCCAATTTGAACATGAGCATACGCTACATCAAGAAAAAGTTCCACATTTACTACAGATTTGTTACGATTGGCTTGTTTTTATGTCAAATCCAATAATTACAAAAAAAGCCATTTACAGTTTCACCATTACAATTTCGATCCAGTCTCTTTATGTAGAGAGTTCAAAGAGGGTCGGCCAGATCTTCAGACCACCCATTTCTCCGTCCTTGGCACGACCTTGTGGACCAGCCCTTCCCCAAGGACACTGAAGTCGAGTAGGATGGCCTCCACGTTTGGCACGGTGGAGGGTTTGTCTTCTGTCACCTCCACACGCCGGGCGCCCATCATCCCCGTCTGAGGGGGGAGAGAGAGAGAGAGAGAGAGAAAGGGCGGTGCGGGGTGAGTATGTGGACTGACTGGAGAGCAGTGGGGGGTCATGTTTCACATTTCTTTGGATTAGGCCTTTATATTGATTCCACAGACAAAGCTTGTATTGTATTTGGGGAGCTAAGTGAAAAGTTCAGGAAACACTATGAAAACATAGCTGTGTTGTTCGTCATTTTATAAGTAAATAAAAAGAACACCACCGTCAACTATGAAGACATTTGAGGTAATTGGAGGAGCAACCTACTGCAGCTATTTTAAAGCAAGTTGTCTTCAACCTCATGCAGCTAGAGCAACATGCATGCATGTATGACCAGAGCCCAACACATCTACCCATTAATCTCCTCAGACACCCATTACACCAACCTTAAATGGATGTGGGGTGAAGGCCTTTGGTTTCCATACCACCGCAATAACTGTACCGCCATAGGGGTCACAGAAGAAGAGGGCAACGTCTCCAAAAGCTTCCTGGAAAAGCCAACAGAATTGATCTTAGCCTCGAACACAAATACAACACAAACAAATTCAGAGAAGGCATCTTCTGTCTTTCAGTGAGACTAAAGGATGCAGGGAACGCTACACGCTGGTATACGTTTCTCCAACTGCGACCTCCTGACGACAACCCACATACACACGCACTAGTGGGAGGCTGGCTGACTTACTCTGAGCTCTGTCAGGTACAGGCTGACGGGGTCAAAATCGACCACGGGCAGCGCCCCTCCGGTCACGGAGCCCTCGTAGATGCCGCGGGGAGGGGGGTGGTTCGGGGGATCCACCGCACTCTCCACCAGGGGCACCTGCTTGGGCCTCAGGTAGATCAAGACGTCGTACGCGTCCAAGGGCGGTCGGAAGGCCACCTTATGGGGGGGGGGGGGGGGGGGGGGGGGGGGGAAGAGAGAGAGAGAGAGAGAGAGAGAGAGAGAGAGATTAATGAAAATCATATACAACCAACATGGCACATGATCCACTATTCCAGTCTCTTAGGGGTCATTAACTGATTAGAGCTCACACACAGAATAATGGATGCCATTTGTAATTTAGCTGGAGTGTCAGATGCTCCATCAATCTATCTGTGTTTGTGTTTGTGTGTGTATGTGTGTGTGTGTGTGTGTGTGTGTGTGTGTGTGTGTGTGTGAGAGAGAGTGAGTGAGGGTGTGAGTGAGTGAGTGAGTGAGTGAGGGTGTGTGTACGTGTACACTCACCCGCACATCTTGTGTCAGTGTGGCGTCTGTGAGCTGTGCCTCAAGAACATGGAGGCTCTCCGCTGCCACAGTGATGACGCGCTGCAGCATCTGAACACAGAGGGGGGGAGAGATTTGATGACCTAAACCACACATAAACCAGCCAGAGGCGTTTTTCAGAGGCGCCACTTACAGTCATTTGCCTAACAAAATCAACAGAGCTATTAAATACATGCCTCTAGAAGGAACTAGCAGCCCACAAGACACAAGATGGAGATAAACAATGCCATGTTTATGCTATGGCTTCACTGGCGAAAGGATGGAGTTAGCTCGGTACATAGCATGGGAAGAGTTCACAGAGAACAGAAATACTAGCAACATTTACATTTGAGATCATAAATACTATATATTTTTTAAGGGAGGATTCTTGGTTTGTCTCCATGTCGGCTGATTAGCAGTTCTGTGGTCAAGATGTGTCATTGGGGAGCAACTCAAGCTATCTGTGAATTCTGATAGTCTGATGAAGGACTGGAACCCCACTGGAAGTGGAGCCTTGCAGGGGAAACATGGGGAACAAAGGGATACCTGTACTGAGGGAGCATCTTTGGTCCACATGGACTGCTTCCTGTCAGTGGGCGTGGTGATGAACATGGTAGGCAGAGATTCTCTGGAAGCTACAAAGTCATTCTTGATTTCTGTGTAGTCTGACACTGCGGGGGAAAACAGGAAAACAGGAAGTCAGAAGGCATAAATTACCACCAATGCAGAGGGCATTCTGATCTAAACTGGCAATCTGAAGATTCACAGTGGTGATGAAACAGATGCCTGCAGGTGTGAGTTTATAAACAATGCGAGCCCTTGGGTTTGAGGAAGTGGCTAAATGAGCATATTGCGTGGGGTTTCTTAGGGAGATTCCTGTGCTGAGTATGAGTGCAGGAGAGGAGTGTCTGGGAAGAGCTGCAGGGTACCTGTGAGCTGGCTGTTGAGGTTCACCACCAGCGGAGTGTTCCTCCAATCAAAGGAGGAGAGCAGGTGAAGGAACCGGAGGAAGCCAACCTGAGGAGAACTGAGAGACAGAGAGAGGGAAGAAAGGGCACAGAGAAAGAAAGACAGAAAGGAAAAGGCAGCAAGAGAGTGTGAAAGAGACAGGTGAATAACCACAGAGAGAAGAAGAGGAGGAGGACGTGTGAAAGAAAGAGTAATGAAAACAAAGTCACCATTGAGTAAGTGGATGAGTAACGCACCATGCTCACAGAAATGCACTGAAAAACATTTGGTTGATACAAGCCCCTGAAACATTGCTGTTGATAGATGGCCATTGCAATATCACAATCGCACATACTGAATGACAACTCATCAACCAGATACAAAAAAAAATCAAAAATCCAAACAAAGCAACTGCCAAATCAATAGACACAGATAAAATCCTGCTTGTGTATTGTGCTATATTGTCAATGTTATGTTTGATATATACGTTAATGCCTTTTTTTAAGGTTGTATAGCCTTTTTCACTCTGGCAGGGGGACTGCCAACGGAAACTAGCCTTTTGGCTATAATTGGGTGCATTTATATTTTAATGTTCATGAATGTACACGGTCCTTCTTGATCAAATAAATACATTGATTTATTGAAATACAAAACAACTAGTCAAGCTATCAAACAAACAAACTGCCAAATCAAGACACAGGCCAAATACAAAACAAACTCGACCTCAAAAGGCTGTGCACTCGATATGGATGCACATCATCGTTCGTGGGATGGAGTTAACTTTTCTTAGCATAACGTAAACACATGTTCAGTCTTCCTTTCCTTTAATTCCTTTCCTGCCTTTTGTAAATGTGCCTTCACATGCAGTAGGGCTACCACAAATGCGTATGCCACAAATGGTACTTATAATCTGCATGCCACAGGCCTCAAACTGATTATGGGGGCTATGGCAATGATGTGCCCGACAGCGCAGTCTGTATTCTACAATGACAGCGGACACTGCTACCTCTAGCCCTTGCTGAAAGGAGGAAGGGCATGGTGTGGACTGACAGACAGGAAAGAGGGAGGGGGAGAGAGGGGGGGGGGGGGGGGGGAAGGGCACTGAGGTGCTGGCCATCTCACCTGGGAGGGGTGTGAGGTGCGGGGTGCAGGAAGAGGTAGGCCACGAGCAGGTCGGCTGCGTCCTCACAGACGTCTGCGCTGAACAGCTGCGCTCCCAGCCACCGCTTCGCCAGCCGGCACACCGCTCCGAAACATGGGTGCTGCTGCTGGAGGCTGGGGGGGGGGGGGTTAAAAACTCCATTAATGTGTGTGCTAAATTAGAACTAGTATTAGTAGTAATGTGTGTTTGTGTGTATCTGTGTAGGCTCTCATATCAGCTAGACACAGATGTCTGTGCTGGACATATGTGAGTTAGACCCATATATTGCACAGTTGAGTAGTTGTTCTGTTGAAAAAGAGCCGGTGTGATTGAGTGTCTACATGCGTACGTGGTAACCGTGGAGTCACTGAGTCACATAACGTGCTTCTACCGAGGTGGTGTGCAAGTGTGTGCTTGCTGGAGTCATGCAGGCTGACAAGGAGGTGAAAGAATGTGAATTTGTGTGTATCAGTTATTCCTATGCAGTTTGCTGCTGAGTGTGTGTGTGTTTGTGTGAATTTACCCATGCAGTGTGCTGGTAAGTTAGCCTGGTGACACCAGCCTACGTATTTCCGCCTGAATTGATTTCAAGCTCATACTCAGTCTGGCCTAACCCCGTTGACAATCGTCTCCAGGACTCAAAATTTTGTAGGACCAATCAGCGAACAGTTCAGAGCTGTGACGCAAAACTCGCCTTGGAGGAAAAGACACGAAAAGCTATAGGAAAAGTTGTCTCAACTCTCGAGAACATCAGAAAATTAAAAGGAGAACAAGAGTATTTTCTTGTAAGTTTTATGATTGGAAAGGACGTCGTAGCTCTTCTCCCAACTGGCTTTGGGAAGAGTTTAATCTACCGAATGCTTACTAAAGGTTGCTGATTGGTTAAGGGAACTCCAATGATTTTAAACCTCAAGATAAGCACCCGGCCATCTTGGAAACCAAAATCCATTGGGTTGGCCCAGACTGAAAGACGGAATGAAATGGAGTCACAGGCTGGTAATGGCCAGGCTACTGGTAAGTAGGGGTGAGTGTGTGTATGGTCTTACCAGTATTGCCAACATTGTGGTGTGCCAATCTGTACTCAATGTTTCCAAAATTAGTATTTTCCCCAGTAAATTAGTATTTTTTCTTAAGTGAAATCTGTACTGCCTTAATGGGTGCCACGGGCAAAATTTTGATATGTACTTGTAAAAGAAACAATATTTTGGCATTCAGCCTACAAACGTAGACTTATTTGTAGTCTGCAAGATCACTTTTTGAGAGGGTCTCTTTTCTTAATCACGTGAATTTGGCTGTGTCATAGTGTATTTTGGCAAACTTATTTATATTGTGGTGGAAGTATCTCATATTTTACAAGTTTCTGTACACAAAATGCAACCCTTATAAAAAAAAATCATGGCTGAACAGGTGACTTTCTCAGTCAGGGTCATGCCACTGGACTGGGTCTCAAAACCTATTGGCAGCAGACTCTTATTCCCTAGGACTTGGGTGCTGGCTGTTTTGTGTTTGATGGAAGACATGTGTGTCTTAACATCATAGAGTCCACTATGGGTAATGCTTAATGTGGACTGACATATAAGCAAAAGGCATGACTGGTAGACACAGGATTTTAACTAATAGAAGTGTTTTCCTTGGTATTACTCTGGGAGAAAGTCTGTTTCCTAGGAAATGGTGGCTTCTTTTTTTTTCAGCCATAATTTTAAATGATAAAGTTTGCTACATTCAAAAACGTATAAAAAATGAGAAATAGTTTGTCCACAACAGAAAGATTGAGCTAAATGAAAAGACTCAGTAAGGCAAATTGACGGAGCTTGATTAGACAGAATACCGTCACGTGGAAAGTACTGCTCGACAACACCCAAAAGAGCAGTGACAGCAGCGGTGCTTGTGTGAGTTTGTTGCCAAAGCAAATAGTCTTCATATAGCGATAAAACACATTCCCAATCACTTGTGTGCACTTAAATAGATTACAATGAACCGAACTTCCCTATTGGTTTCTCTGTCGCTGCAGCTATAATGTCGACCAATCAGCTCAAGCGTATCACGTCGGTCAATGTAAACAAGAATGGCGCCCTCCGCGTTGGTAAGCAGGAGGCCAAATCATGAGATATTTTTGCTTATTTCTCGAGTTACCACAAGTATTCTATTCATTAAATCATATTGCAAGTTGACCCTAAATTCGTATGAATGAGTCATTATATTCGTATCGCCATATTTCCACCACATTTTTGTATTAGTACGGATCAATTCGTACGAGTTGGCATCACTGTCTTACCCATGCAGCATGCTGTTGAGTAGGGGTGAGTGTGTGTGTATATATGTGTGTGTGTGGCTTCGTTACGGCACTTTACTGGAATAAACATTGCGCACTTTACTGGAAAAAAGATTGCGCACTTCATTTGAATAAAAACAGATTGTTCCATCAACCACAAAAGAAACCTCCTTTTTCTTACACACACAAATTGCTACATCAACCACAAAAAAACTTGTTTCCCCCCAAAAAAGCGCTGGCGGCCCAGAATTGGTTGAGTGTGTGTATATGTGTGCGTGTGTGGTCTTACCCATGCAGTGTGCTGGTGAGTAGGGGCCTGTGCTGGGTCTCGAGCTCCAGGGCCTGGGCCTCGGGGTTGTCCCTCATGAGCAGCATCCCGTCTGGGGACACCACCTCCCTCAGGATCTGCGGCTCACGCTGGTACGCCACCTGGATCCGGAATGCCAGCCCATCCTGTGAAAACACACACCAGTATGTTAGCTAGAATACACACTAATCTTTACAAGCCTCTCTCTCTCTCTCTCTCTCTCTCTCTCTCTCTCTCTCTCTCACACACACACACACACACACACACACACACACACACACACACACACACACACACACACACACACACACACACACACACACACACACACACACACACACACACACACACACGAGATAAGCTACCTTCCAGACGTCCAGGTGTGTGGCCGTGGGGTTGCAGGGGTACTTGTGTGTGTTCCTCAGCAGCTCTGCCAGGCGGATGTGGAACGCTGCCTTGATGTGGCGGATGGCCAGACGGTCGTGTGGCCACTTGCCACTGCCTTCCATGTGACAGATCACTGCGCGTGCGCACACACACACACACACACACACACACACACACACACACACACACACACACACACACACACACACACACACACACACACACACACACACACACACACACACACACACACACACACACACACCAATGAAACACTGAGACACAGTGTATATGCCTTTTTTTGCTTGCACACAAACATAGCAGATCTGCTAGATCATAATGCCAACCAGTCCACTGTGGCACTGGGGCGAGTGACAGTGCTCTGTGGTGTGTGGCTACCTTTGATGGGGGTGATGTAGACAGGGCATGGCTTCCCCTCCTGAGGCACGAGAGCGCGGCTGTTCTTCTCCCGGGCAAAGCGCTTGTAGTCCAGCCGCACTGGGACAGGGGGGACGACCTGAGCGACGGAGGGAGAAAGAGAGAGAGAAGGAGGGAGTGAATGGTCCGAGAGAGGAAACGTCATTCACGTCTGAAAGCATTTCTTTATTTATGGGTTTCCTCTGGTTTTGGTTTTAGGTCTGGTGTTCAACAATCTGTGTGTGTGTGTGTGCGCTTTGTGGTGAAAATCCATGCGAGTCTAGGAGAATCTATGCACATTAGAATGGTATGAAAATGTCACATTGCAATTACAGTCACCAAAATTATCAGGGTTTGGGGGTGTAATGGTGCTATTGATAAAAATGTGCTGAAAATCAGAATGGTGGTCACACTAATCCCCCTCCACAGAAGCAGCTTTCGTGCTGCACGCTCCATGCCGCGTGCAGGAGACAACCATCTGGGTCACTCAATGGGAACTCAACAGAAGCCTCCAGAGGTCTTGATTTGGAAGGAATGGCAGTTTCGGTTGTGCTGAAGACTGTCACAAATTGGATTATCTCAACAAAAACAACTGTTTTATTTTTAAACAAATCAAAGGAGCCAATGGACATGGAGCATGGTGGCAAAAATGAAGCCCTGTCATACGAAAACAAGAACTGTACAACTGTGACAAAGACAGTACCTAACTAAACTCTGATTTGATGCACCAAGAGTAACTACAGATATCAGCTTCCCAATAGGGCTAAGCAAGTATGAACAGGTACACCAGAATAGCAGGGCCTCCGCTGACATCACGAATCATATTTTTTTGACAATTTTGAAAACCACAAACTTGTCCATATAAGGGCTTACAGCTGCCAATGCATGCATGTGTCGATTGTGTCGAGGCACAGATCTAGAGAATGTTAAAACATAATTTTTGCTGCACTGAAGGTTTCCAAAAGCAGAGGGCTCCATATTCTTCAATGGAAAATGTCTGACAAACAGCCTTTCTTGTTAGAGGTGTAGATTTCTTCCTATGACGGTAAGGAGGATCTTGGCCGTCCATCATAGCTTTACTGAAGCAGACTAGAGGATCAGACTCACACTAAACACAGTCTCAGCATGGCTGGATACTTTGTGGGGAGACTGTCAGCTAACTGGGGTTGGTCCTGTACAGGAGGCCATTTACCACAAGGCCTTGGCTTTTTCAAACACAGTAATCTGATACAGCTAATTATAGAGACAAGAAGTTATAGAGCAATTAGAAATTGAGACAGCATAATTACCACAGGATATTGTACTATATTAAACAGTCGCTCCGTGTGAGTGTGTGTGTTTGATTGCCTGTGTATGAGACTGACCTGTATTCATCTGAGGGCAGGATGAGCTTCTTATACTATGGTGATAGAGAGTGTGTGCTTCTCTCTGTGTGCTGCTGTCTGTCTTTTTGTGTGCTGCTGTCTGTCTGTCTGTCTGTCTGTCCGTCCAAGAGGGCATGGAGAGCCTTTTACATTTAGGCGATTCTGTGTCTGTGTCTGCGAAAGAGACAGTATATGTGAAGGCTGTGGCATGCTTATAAGCTATGAATGCTTATAGACACACACATATCTGTGTGTGTGTGTGTGTGTGTGTGTGTGTGTCTATACGCATTCATAGCTTATAAGCATGCCACAGCCTTCACATATACTGTCTCTTTCGCAGACACAGACACAGAATGGGTGTGTGTTTGTGTGTGTATGTGTGTGTGGGTGTGTGTGTGTGTGACTGACCTGTGTGTATCGGAGGGCAGGGTGGGCTCCCTGGACTGAAGTGATAGACAGGGGCAGATTCTCCAGCTGCCACAGCTTACGGCTCAGGTCATCATAACTCTGAACAACCTTCAGGCTCTCCTCCTCTCCTGTGCCACAGTTCTGTAGGATGAACACACACACAATGAATCACATAGCTGAATAAATTATACATGTAAAACAATGCATGCATTCAAAGAGCCCTTGTTCTTATAAAGACCAGTGACCATGGAATATCTTGCATCATGATCCAAACTATGAATGCAGCACTGACTCCTTCTGGATAAAAGTGGCATAGCTGTTGAGATACTTTAAGATGCATTTATTTTTATTTCCCTAGAATGTTGTGTCCTAGAGCTTCAGTAGAAAATAAGATTTTAAAAAATATTTAAGAAAAACTAAACTGAAAAAGTCCTTCTTGAATTGGAAACCAGGAGAAATGTATAGAGCATTCATCGGCTATGATTTGACAAAACATTACAGGTGCAAGACCTACCTCTTGTCGCACTATGATGACATCATCAAGCAGCCCACCAACGTAACGGACACAGGAGGAGGGTAGATCAGCATGACTGGAAGAAGAAAGAAAATAACCAACACTTACACTTGTTTCTAATGGAGGTCAAATGTTGAGGTTCTTCCCATCCAATCATGTATTTTGTTAATGTTGAGTGCTGACATTTCATCACTGTTGCCCCCCATTACTAACAATCCAAGTGTCTTATCCTATCAAAAATGTAATTTCAGGCTTTCTGTCCTACGCTTTCAACTCCTCCCATATCATTCTACCCAGACACACTGCTAAAGAGAGACAGAGGTAGGTTGAGCTCACAGCTGCAGCAGGTGGCCGATGATCTGCTGAGGCACCAGCCTCTTGAGGCAGGCAGTGGAGGCCTCCCACAGCACCGCCTCAGTGATTGAGCCGTCCTGGAAGCGCCGCAGCTCAGAGCGATCACCCCACAGCTGACGAAACTCTTCAGCCTGGGGAGAGAGACACACGCACACACACACACACACACAAGTACGGACACATGGATACAAACACACACACACATACAATCATGTGGAGCATTAGACACCATACTGAGGGAAAGTGATCACATATGACTGGCTTGAAGAAATCACAAGGCATGGTGAAACTGAATCCTGCTAAAACCAGTGGAGCAGAGACACAACAATGTAAAAGTCAAGAGTTCAATCTTCAGACAGCACACTGCCTAATCAAACTCCTAGTTACTGTAATCTGCTTCATCTAAGGCAGAAATAAATAAGGGGAGGGGGGGGGGGGGGGGGTGTTACTGATGTGCAGTGATGCTAACCTGTGGGTTGTCTGCAGCAGGTCCCTTATCCAGCACAGAGGCCAGGTGTTCTGGGTTGAGCAGCAGGCCAAAGGACAGGGGTGGCTGGTCTTTGTGTTTCGGGGGCTCACTGGTCACTGGCCACTGCAAAATCACATCAACCACGAAATCACAAACAGCCTACTAACACGGGGCATGTGAAGCGTGAAAACTGTACAACTGTTAGCTCATCTATAATTGGTTAGCATTAACTTTGAGTATCAGCATTTTTATGTGTTTATAATGTCATCGTGGGAGCTTAATACTGGATCTGTCGCACATGAGTAATCAATAATACTATTCTGCATAAACCTATATACCATGACGGTACCAAGAAGCCTCACCTCGAGATCAGGAGCCAGTGAGTGGGCAAGCAGGCGGATCCGTTCTCCTAGTCCTCGTTGCAGGAGGGACAGCAGAAGAGGCAGGGCAGTGCGGACGTAGTTCCCACTGTGGTCCATGAGCTCGCTGAAGAGATTGAGTTTCTTGCATGAAGACTGCAGTTTCGCCAACCCAGACAGCCTGACAAACAGACAGAGAGAGAGAGAGAGGAGGTGAATTGTATGGAAGAGATTGAGAATGGGACACACCAGTCATGAAGAATAAGGGAGAGATGAGATATCAATATATAGGCAATTCAGGGATATAGGGACATAGTTCAACTCAGCTGACATGGTGCAGCGATGATTGATCATTGTACATACAGGCAATACATTATATGTGGTTTGAGAAATTCCATTTGGAATTACAAAATTCATATTCCAAATTAAGCCCCCACTCCTCCATTGCCTATCTACTTAACTAGAGGAGAATTCGTTTTCCAGCACCAGACACTCATTGCGGTAACATGATGGCATAACCTCGATTTCGGCCAAAGCCAGACTTCTCTATCCATGGGGGGTTAACTGCGTTATCTCACGGTACATGGCAGAGACAATTCCTGATCTTGGCTCCGTCAGTTCAAATCAAATGTGGAATGTTTACAAGCGGGCATTTGCTACCGTTGATTATACAGTAAATAAGTTGTGAAACGAAACAAAAACACATCACAGTTAAAGTTGTATTAGTATTGATTGATTCACATCGATATGAATGGATTACATGACTAACAAGTGGTGGAAAAGTAATATGAAAATATTTGTTCAGTGAATTAGCGCGTTCTGTCCAAAACAGTCGCAGTCAACGTTTCAGTTTCAGTTTCGTTTCAGTATTTCAAAGTGAATGAGAGAGAGCACAAGAACAGTGAGCGTCTAGCAGCGATTATCATATCATAGACATATATGATGCATGTATATATGTCTATGGGCAGGATCTCAAGCATGCGCAAAAGTTGTTGTTGTCCAGTTGTAATCTAGTTTCGAGAGTTGCATGCGCGCGTTGTCCGATTTCCAGCGTAATCCCATCACTTATCTGGGGGTGTAAATCGGATTTCAGTCGGACACAGGAAATCTAGATTTGGGGAGATACATGAATTGGATCTTCGATTGAACCCCGACTACGCTCGGAAACTGGACACATGTAACCGCACTGACAGACACTACTTGGCATAACCAAGCCAGAGTGATCTCTCTGCTACTCACTGGAAGACGTGGTCGTAGGTTCTGATGAAAGGTTTAGCAGTCATAAGCAGGGCCTGGAAACTGTCCATGGTGGGGTCGTCCCAGAACCGCACTGACAGCGAAGCTTCGTGCTGGATCTGTGGGAGCGGGCGATTGCGTTAATATCCAAATAGACACTTAAACAGTCCACACGGCCTGCCATCGGCTTACAGAGGGTAAGTGTCAATGCATCATCTCACCTGTTTGTAGGTATGGGCTGTCATATCGGCACACAGGTTAAGGTGTCCAGAGGGGTCAACAAAAACCACTGGGAATGCACTGTGGAAGTCTGAGAGACTGGGCTGATGGAGGGGTGGGGACAAAAAGAAGAAGACGGGTGATTGGTTGATGGCTTACAAATGAAAAAAATGAGAAGACAACACAGGCCTGACATGATTGGACCTTAGATAAACAACTCACAGCTGTTGAGTCGGGGCTTCTGGCCAGGGTGATCCCATTCTCTGTCAGGTCTGTTGAAGCTGAGAGGAGAACAAATCGAGAGGTTCACATGCAAAGACACCACACAACAGTGAAACATGGAGATTTAATTTAATTGTAAGAGGGTGTTCAGAGCTAGGTTTTAATTACAAAATGTAAACACTGTCTCTAAGGACAGCTTACAACAAGAACAAAAAAGAGAGTTCCAAGGAGTGAAGAAACAAAGTCCTCACCTAGGAAGTGCAGGGTATTCCTGAGCAGCTGATAGGCAGACATGTGGTTGCTGACTTTATGAGACGTAAGAAGGTAGGACACCAACATCGACGCCAGAAACCCACCAAAACACCCAGAGCCCTGAATGGAAAGGTGAAGAAATCAGGGATTTTAGAAAAATATGTTTAAGGTTGCGCTAAAAAGCAAAACTTTTTGCTGTTACCACAACAGGACCCAGATAAAACACACTTAAAGTAACTCAGAGGTGTTCCACAAACCAAACTTAAGTGTAAACCTTTAAATTACTTTAAAACACACTTCAGTAGTCCAACATGCTGCCCGTCACAGTGTCAAATGAGTGTATAAGGAGAACCTACCTGATCCAGCTCCCTCTGTCTTAGCCACACCTTGAGCAGGGCAACCGCGTCTTTGAAGGCCCCACACTGGTCACTGACTGCAGAGAGGAACTGTAGGTGGGCACCAGGAAGATGATCTCCCAGCACTGTGCTGTTATAATGGGGGGTGGGAACATCAGGCCCTCCTGGAAAAGACAAAAAAAAAAAAAAAAAGATCTTAGTTTAAGGACTCAGTAAGCAATAGCACTCATAAAATAAATGCTCTGATGCTCATGTCCACAACCACTCTCTCTAAACATGAGTTAATTAAGGCGTATCAAAGATGCTATATTTACCTGGCTGCGGGGAATCAATACCAGTGAACCACTCTGTCCGAATTTTGCTCTTCTGGGGGTGGAGTTGACCAGGCTTCAGGAAGTCAGGTGGGGGGCAGGCATGAATGCGGAGTGTCAGGCTACTAGCGTCCTTGCCTTGGAGGTGCACAAAAGTAAAAGAACAAACATCTTTTTTTTGGTCAAGGAACATTAAGTGTGTGTGTGTGTGTGTGTTTGTACCTGTGAGAGTGAGAAGGAGAAACCTAAAACAATTACTAGCAATCAAAAAAATAACACATTGTGCGTGTGACAAAGGGAGTCATGTTCTCTCCAGCATTGCCCAAGCAGGCACAGAGAACGCCAAAGGGTTCCGCTCAAAGGAGAGCTGTTAATCTCTCAGCAGAATGCTGATCCAGACCTACCACACAGAAACCTGGATCTGCCAAGATGCTGATAAAAGCGGTTATACCCCGAAGACGAGAAATACTCCTTCCTGATTGGCTGGCAGGTGTCCCGATATTTAGTTTAGTTTAATCATTGTTTTATGTCAGCGCTCTAGAAACTTGTGAACTGAGTGGTGTAAATGTGATTAATTCCGTGGATAAACATGTTTCCTTGTGGCCCAACACATATTTCCTTTGTGGGCCATTCCTGCTTGCCTGAATAGTTGTGTCAACTGGGGTAGAACTGCCTTTCGAGGTGTCCTGCTACACAAAAATACTGGACTTGGCTTTAACGTCATGGAGGTCCTTGCCTCTGCCTCGTCCAATTTTTGTTATAATGGGACACCTCAGACAAAGAGTCCACAGATCAAACATCTTTGGTTCAGTTTGGCCTTCTCCCCGTCACACAGACCTGCTTTCAACATGGCAGCAATATCCCTGTAAACTTTAGTTTCTAATTTGGGAAAGTTGAAAAGAACATACAGGAGGAGACCGGACCATTTACCTGGCGGTGTCAGCAGCAAAATGGGTCGGAGACGGTTGCCATGGAGACAAGAATAGTGAAGTGTTCCAACCTCCTTTGAGGAGAGGAGATGCTCTGCCAGGCCAGCAAGATATAGTGCCCTCTTACGCGAGTAACGCTGGTTGATGGCATCCATTGGGTGTACTACACTCTGAGACAAGGCAAAGAAGAAAAGCTTCAAGCATAAATGGTTATAAAACATACTGCAATAATCATTTAAAAAAAAAAAAACAATATTAAAACATATGTAATGAACAAATTATGGGTGCATAATAAGTAACAGACAATCTTAAACATGAACGTTTATCACAAAATTCAGTGTATACTTGATTTCCATAACTGTGACTTACAGAAGGAATGGTGACCATTAAGTCAACAGCCACCCCTGGTTTAATGCAGGTGCCCAGAGGATAGCTGCCAATCATGGCCACAGAGGTAGGGGGCTCCATGTGGAACTTGCCTTTGGTCGATTCGGGGACAAGGATGAACGGCACCTCCACGTTTGCCAGCCAAGTTGTGTCGCTCAGCTAAGAATGAGAGAGGGCAGAATGACACTAGTCTTTCAGAAGCCTGCTGCAGTTAAAAAGCTGTGCAATGGGCCAAACATACGGTCACAATGTACTGACCTCGACCACAGGGGTCTCTGGTACAGACTGGAGAAGCTCAGTGATCTTCAGCACGAAGGAGTCCACAAGTCGCTTTTTGCTCTCACTTAAAACCACCTCCTTCAAGAGTTCCTCCATCTGATCATGAGTAAGGGTAAACAACTAGTTAGCAAAGCAATATCACCACAGACTACACAACTATAACATCAAAAATACACATTGCATGGCGATGTAATGGGTAAATAGGTTAACAGAATAGAAGTAAACGGCTCTGTGTTCACAAATGACACATGATCTCAAATGCGATGTACATAATGTATAGACTCCCAACGTGACAAAGGTAGGAGTGAGCCATATCCATCATAATCCCAAACTGACCTGCATCTTGAGCAGGCTGCAGTGGAACAGACTCTCGGTCTCTTTCAGCTGGTTCAGCTCCTCCGGAGTGGGCGCTTTGTATAATTCCTTATTAGAAACTTTCAATGGTCGAATGAGGCCAGTATTGGAAGGCTTGTCCTTTGAGTCGCTCTTAAGAGCTTTCGTCGGCCTCTCGTCCTCATCTTCACTTCGATTCGCCTCAATGGACTCTGTCTCGACATGGCATGTAGGCTTCACATAAAAAGAAAAGCAAGCTGGATAACTACAGGGAAGCTCTAACGATAGCTTGCATTAAATCGAAACACAACCTTTCGCTCAGTGCACTGTCATCTCTTCCTTAAAAATATGAACGGTGTTATCAATAAATCAATATGAGCTAGAACACTACCTCAGAAACAGACTTACGCCAGTAAAAAAGTTTATTAACACACACACAGGCCTGTCAAAACGCGTGAGAAAATATATATTAGTGTTGAAGTCCTGATCTTTGAATTGCCAACAAACATATGGCACAGAACGAATAGCTCAGTTAGCTAAATAATCTGAACTGAGTTTATACCACGCTATTTGATATCAGGCATGCTAGCAATAGCGGTGGCTAAAATATATGAGGTGTAACGTGAACTACTCTCCAATGCCATAATGTGACAAGTATTTTACCTCACTGCCAACCTCCGTAGTTGTTTCTGCCACCTTCCTCTTCATTTTGATGGAAATTAATCACAAACACTTAACACTTTAAGAATACCTAAGAATTTGTACTGTACAAAATAAACGTGCATGGGCAAAGCATTTCTCACATGGCCAAAGCATTTCTCACATGGCCGGAAGCAGTGTGTAGTAGACAGCGACAATACAAAACATTTCAATATGGCCGCCATTCGTACATTTTAAACAAAATAAGAGTCGAAATGCATTTTTTTTTAGGTTTAAATTTGCAAGGACGAAAAATTAAGATTTATTAAATAAATCGTATGTGCTACCAAAGACACAATACACGTAAACGTGGGAAAATACCAACCAAAAAGGGGGGGAAACTATTGAAATGCCCTTATAAATGCATATATATATATACAAAAAGCCTACTTAAAAAATATAGTGCATAGTGTAGTTCACCTGAAAAAAGTAATTTATTTGTCCATAAAATTCTGGGAAATGTCAAATCCAAAAATGTATTTTCAAGAGAGAAGGTGTTCTGAGTAGATAGATGCTGACACTTGAATCACTTTTCTAGGTACAAGGGCATGATAGACTCCAGCAGAGTCATATACTATAGGCCTAGGCCTACACTTATCGTCTACTAATAAACTTTAAATTGTGTGGCTGAGTCAATAACACATTGTACATGGAGATGAAATGTTATCATTATAACAAGTACTTTAAATAAGTCTATAGATATTTAGGCCTGAATCGACCAGTGCAGTAGATGGAATTACAAAAATACAGGAACACTTCCTTGTGGATATAAATATTGTGCAGTATGTGTATGCTTGTGTACATATTGTATATACATATATATTTTAAATAGGGAACACAATAATGGCACTCTTTAACTCTTTGCAATTAGTTGCATAAAGATGTCAACAGGTCCTTTTTAGAAAGTACAGTGCATACTAATATTGTGATCTGAATCGCTTCGCCTTTGTATGTACCCGGGTATAATAACCTCAGTCGACTGGCATATACAACGTACTAAGTCTTTTTTAATATATAGACATTGAGGCCTGAATTGAGCCTAACAAAGAAGGCTCAGCAGATAATTAACTTCCTGAGGTTGCTGAAGATGTTGAACTTGCCAAAGGCCATGATGGTGCACTTTTACACTGCCATCAGTGAGTCCATCCTAACCTGCTCCATCACCATCAGGCACACTGCCAAAGACAACCGCAGAATGCAGCGTATCATTCGTTCTACTGAGAGGGTGATTGCCTGCAATTTGCAATCACTCCAGGGCCTGCACAACTCCTGGGCCTTGGAGCAGGGAAGATTATGGCTGAGCCCTCCCACCATGGTCAGGTCTTTTTGAAAAACTCCCCTCTGGTAAGAGACTGCGGTCTATCGGGACCAAAACCTCACGACATCCCCGGCAGCCGTCAGTCTTATCAGCTATTCATTATGTCATAGTGGCCCAGCCTCGCACTGATTATCCTTTTAAATGCATATTTATTTTATATTTTAATTATATAGATATTTAGCTTCATCTATGAGAATTTGTATCCAGAATGCTATTCTATTTGTCTATAGTTATGTTTCTTTTGTATAAAATCATGTCCCCATTGTACATATAACCTATGTGTAAAATTGTTGTATGTGGAAACCTACTAGGCAATAGTTCTATTTATGATTCTGAATCACTTTTGTAGGTACCAGGGCATGCTAAGCTCCAGCTGAGTCACATACAGTAGGTTTACAGTCTTCGCCTACAGATGTACAGTGCCTATGTCTTCCTAACTGATATGGAGTCAAAGGTTATTGACTTAGTTATTTGTTATTAAATAATTGTCATGTGTTAACTTATTATTAATAGCTGTATCCTGCAAAAAGGAATTGTTGTTTTTTCACGTGTTCACCAGCACCACTTTCATAAAAGTATGCGTTATATATATTTATGTATGTGTGTGTGTGTGTGTGTTAACAATTTGTACTGCATAGTCACATAATAGGGGAAGTTCAACTTGCAACACTTTTCTGCCTATTCTTATATAACAGTCTATAGGCACATTTTATTAATTTATATTCTATTTTTTTTTTTTTTTTTATATTCTATGATTCAGAAACAGTATACATAAAGCACTTTTTATCAGCTATATGAATCTGGGAAATTAATTAATTTCAAGATGACTGTTAAAATGACACAAGCAGAGGCATATGCCGTGTAAACCACCTAAACAGTTGCCAAACCGGATTTTCAAACAAACGTTGGCGGACTATTATTTTGACGCTTTCACCGTTACAGTGTTGTTTACTGTCGCTAGCTCCACGGAACTGCCATGTTTACAGATAGATTCGTGAAACCTTGTTACTTTAGGAGTACGACCGATACTGCCACCTTTCAGTCTGGGTGTAGAATGAATGTGAATATCTGATTACAGTGAAGTATGAAAATATGTGGCATCATCATTCTCAACAAATTGTCTTTTTAATTAATAAATAACTTATCAAATAATGCAAGAGTTATTTCCCGAATATACTTTCAAACTTAAACTTAAAAACGTAACTTACAAAAAAATGATTTGCAACAAACAGTAGGGGCAGTAGTCTTCCGGGTGCCTGCGCTCTAGTGCAGTGCAGTGCAGTACCAGGACCACGAACCCAGGAAGAGAGAAAAATGGTTGCTGATGTAGAGGAACGAAAGAATCAGTGTCTAGGTCACGATTAACCTAAATGGATTGGACTTACGTTTTCACACACATGCGCTTTGTCATGGCTCATTGCTGTAAGTAAAGGCCAGGATAGACACGTTAATCTTAATTGGTTGTTTTGGTTTTGTTGTGGATGGCTAGCTACAGTTACAGCTGATAATGTTTAGAGGGTTCCAATGTGATGTTACTCTATAACACCAACGAGATCGTTGAAAGCAGCGTTGTTGCAAACAGATAGTTATGCATATGAACATTTGGTCGACGGATTGCGAAGATTAACATGTTGTGACATACATATTAACCTTACCTTGCTACACTAGCTATCAAGATCATTTCTATGCAGCCTGCTGAACTCTGCCTGTTAATTAGTCAGGTGGTCTTGCACGTTATCATAAAACCACAACAGAACGGTATAGACAAGTCAGTGGTTTCGAGTCAGTTGTTTGTGCATCGTTCATCCATTGCATTTCTAAAGCAACCTTTTCTGTGGTGTTTCCTCAGGGACTTACTTCTAAATGCCGATACACAAACATGACTTGGAACGTTGAAGAGAGTTGACCTCAAGTCCAATGATATAGTGCCCAATATCTAAAACAGATATTTCATGATGGAACACTACATTTAGTCACTCCTATTTTGCCTCAGTGTTTTACATGGTGACAGTCATTTTTTTAATGACCTAGTCAAGTCCTTTCTTCCACTTTACCAAAGTGTAGTTCAATTAGTCCTCCATCAAAATGTTTTCTGCACTGAAGAAGTTGGTTGGCTCCGAGCCTGGGCCACCAAAAGAGAAGAACATCCCTGCAGGCCTTCAGTCAATGAACCAAAGCTTACAGAGGCGCTATGCAAAGGGTGTTCAGTACAACAGTAAGTAACTCTGCACCGTAGTTCTGTTGTCCAAATGTGTGTGCTAATGATTTTGTTAATGGTGTAGAGAATTTGATCATAAACCATCATGAACAAGTATATGCAGGAGGAATGTCCTTTACAAGTACTTCATACATTTTTTTTGTCCTCCTTTTTTTAAGTGAAGATAGTCATTCGTGGAGACAGGAACACGGGCAAGAGCACCTTGTGGCAACGACTTCAGGGGCAGAAGTTTGTGGAGGAGTACATCCCTACTCAGGAGATCAAGGTCACAAGCATCCACTGGAGCTACAAAAGTATGTGGGCCTTGTGGCTGGGACGATCATTAAGTCATTTTTAACCTTTTTTAATGAACTGTATAATATATAAAGTAAATATTTTAGTGTTAGGGATGTGAAGGGATATCCTTATCTCCTTCTGTTGAGTAGTCAGAGATTATCATTTGTCGCTCTGTTTGGCCTTTTCTCTGTATTTTAGCTAGTTCATCAGTTGTTCTGAATTTTATTTGATTTCATTTCCTTTTTTTTGTTCAAACCATGCCTTTTCATTCACTTCAAATTACATCCAAATTAGGTGCCAACCAAGGTAAATTAGTTTCAACAAAACTATTATTCTAGTATGACGGTTTCTTACTTAGAAATACAGCAGATTCTAGAACAGTAATGGTTACAATTAAAATATAGTTTTTTGTGTTTGCTTTTGCTGACAATAGTGCTGTCCTTTTTATATATATGAAAAATATCTATAAGGAATATATGCAAATTAACAAACATACATACTTATCTCTCACAATTTAACAATTAGGGGGCAAGTAGCGTTGTTTTTTTGTTGCTTTATAGTCAGTTAGATTGAATGTATTAATTAGAGTAATAGTGATTTAATAATAGTGAATAATAGTGATTCATTAGAAAAGCCTGTAGGCTGTCCCTTGTTATTTTGTGAGCAGATGTCTTCCACTAGTCTAGGGGCTCAGATACACATACGCGTCTTTTTTCAGGCAGAATCGCTTCAGTAACGCCTTGGCAAAGTGCGGCGGCCAAAACAGAAGCGGTGCGCTTCCCTGCCTTGCGCTGGAAAGTTGAGAATAGTTCAACTTTTAAGCGCACCTAAAAAATGCTTAAAAGATGCAGCGCGCGGTGGAGAAGGGGCGCACGCTTTAAACGCGCCGTAGCATAGGAATCAATGCATTTGCTCGCGTCCCGTTTTTACAAAAACGCGTATGTGTATCTGAGCCCTAATGCATGTGACTAGAATTAGTAGTCAAAGGAATCCATTGAATTCTAAACCCCTTGGGGTGGAAACTAATGCTTTGATGATCTCACAATGCAGCATATTAACCAATCTAAACCTTTCTTCATGTTTTTAATTGTCCTTATTTCTCTGTCCTGTAGCAACTGACGATGTGGTGAAAGTGGAAGTGTGGGATGTGGTGGATAAAGGTAAGTTTGCAGGGGAGAAGAGTTTACAGTGTTACCCTGTTCCCAAAACTATGTAACTGTAACTGTCATGTCAGCCATGGGCATTTATCATAGACAAGCTAAAGACCATAAGATGACAATGTGTTGTCACTCTGTCAATGTATTGGGTGGCTCATGACCATTTTATCTAGTTCTGATTCTGATCTGAAGATGCTTTATGGATGTTTAAGAATAATTTGTACTATTAACGGTGGCATTTTTGTCCCCCTTTGCCTGAACGCATAACTCCTCAAGGCCAAAAATATCCTCTTCCTGAAGGTGTAGGTGAGAGTTACAGTAGTTTGTAGAGGTTTGACTGTGAGCTAACTGTGTTCAGTAGGTGTGTCTTTACACTATGCGCTGCTTGTGTTGTTTGACTGCAATTATTCCCTGGCCTGTTCATAGATGTGGCACAGTTGTGGTACAGCTGAAGTGCAGACAGAGATTTTCTGTTCGAACTCTCTGTCTACGCGACTTGAATTAAACAGTGGTGTTTTGTTGTGTTGGACCCTGTATACTGTATCTCTGCATTGGGCACAACGCGTAGGACTAGTCTGGTCAGCCGCTCAATTTGGATTCGCCCCCACACAAACCTAGACCCACGTAAACCTAAATTCCTGTGGAATCTTTCCTTGTATTTTAGGAAATGATGTGCTACTTAATTTCACAGTGACAATCAAGGAAGTTCCACTTCAAAACAGCCACAGAGCGTATGTTTGCCAATGCATATGTACAGCGGTTATAATATGCAATATCATCGGAACAAGACTCGGTTTGACTGGCCTGGTCTAATAATGTCATTTATTATGCATAAATGTCTGTTTATACTGCAGTAAGACAAAAAGCATGAATGGCTTAAGCACCCCTCGAATGGCACCGACTAATGCAATAAGTGTAATAAGCTTTGCCAATGGCCAATTAAATGCATAACCGTTTTGCTGTCCATTGTAAGTATGAACAGAAAAAAAGATATGCATTACTTTAAAATTGCTCCCGATGCAATTCAATGGTACTAACATTGTGTTTTAAGGTGATATTCATTCCCTTTTAAAATGTATTACGTGAAATTAGTTTTACTGTCCCTCCCCCTCCCCTCCCTGAAATGCAGATTTGCAAGATATTCTTGGTTTTATTATTCTTTTTTTATTCTTGGACCTTTGCATCACTGTTGTACATACCTGAGATTATGAGTCTCTTTTGTCATTGTGACCCCTCCACACCTCTTTTTATATGTTTCCTGTCTTTGAATCTCCAAAGGAAAAGGAAAGAAGAAAGGTGATAACCTGAAAGTAGAGAATGAACCACAGGAGGCAAGTATGGCAAGATACTGAAGGCCCATCAGTTTCTTTAGTATTCTTAAAGCCTGTTTGTTGTCAACATTCGATAATTTTTTTCAATAGTTTATTTGAATGTGTTCTGTGTTCTTTCCTATTAATGTAGCAATCAGACAATGAAGTGGCTTTGGATGCAGAATTTCTGGATGTTTACAAGAACTGCAACGGTGTGGTCATGATGTTTGACATCACCAAACAATGGTAATAACATTTGTTTACGTGAACACGCACAATCCCTGTCAGTTATTCACGTCGTGATAAGAATCAGACCACAAGTGTGCCTTCTCTGTTTGCAGGACGTACAATTATATTCTAAGAGAGCTGCCAAAGGTGCCCCACCATGTGCCGGTGTGCGTCCTCGGCAACCACCGTGACATGGGCGACCACCGCATCATTCTGCCGGATGACATCCGCGATTTCATAGCGGGCCTCAACAGGTAAAGCAATGGATATTTCCGTGGCAAAGCTATAAGCCTACTTCAGCGTGGAGCGATTAAGCAAGTTTCGCGTGTGCTCTTGTCTTTCTGCAGGCCGCGCGGCTCGTCTTACATCCACTACGCTGAGTCCTCCATGAAGAACGGATTTGGCCTCAAATACCTACACAGATTTTTCAACATTCCTTTCCTACAACTGCAGGTATGCCCTCCTAGCACCTCAATCTCCATACATCCCTCGACTCAAGCCCTATCCGATTTTTAGTGATTTAGATCATGGTTTACTTTTTTGTTGAACCTTTACTCCATTGTGGCCACTTGATCTGTGTCTTAAAAAAAGCACCAGCCCTGTCTTAAGGTTCCCTTCATTATTGATTGAGTCGGAGAGGAAAACAACACAGGTGATAAATGATCCTGCTGTAAGCCTAGAACCAGTAAAGACACAAGTCACGTGCTGAGAAGATGACACCAGTAGCGAGTCTATCAGTGGCCTCCTTATGTGTCGGCAGGTTATTTAATATGCAAGTCTGGATCCACTGGCTCATGCTGATAGCCTTTGACTAAGGCAGTGCTAGAGTGAGTGGTTGCCCCGGGCACAGTCACTTGATTGTTCTTACGGCTGCCGCTCTGGTCTGCTCTGCTCTGTTCTGTGCAGAGGGAGACTTTGCTGCGGCAGCTCGAAACCAATCAGCTGGACATTGACGCCACGCTGGAGGAGCTGTGTGTGCAGCAGGAGACAGAGGACCAGAACTACGAGATGTAATCCACCTTTATGTGTTCTGCTCTTTAATCTTTCGGCTTCAGTCCATTACAGTTGAATTTGCAGAGCTTGATAAAGAAAAGTAATGCTGTATTTCTGCATTTTAATGTATGCAAGTGTGGTGGTCATGTCTTTACTGATGGCAACTTGTTTATGTTGTCTGTGATGTGGATTGGCAGTTTCCTGGAGATGACGGATTCCCTCGGTAAAGGGTACAGCTCCCCTGGCCGGGCCAACGGACAGAGCCCCTCCTCTGGGTCCCAGTCCCCTGTCGTCCCCCCGAGCCGGGACTCCACAGACTCCAGCCCCGGGATTCCGCAGTCCCCCGTCCCCACCCAGTTGCAGCAGTCTCCCCCGTCATCCTCTCCGTCCTCCCTGCTCGAGCCCTCCAGCGCTGCAGTGTCACCTCCTCCTCCAGCTGACCTCCAGGCTCCCGAGCAGACGACTCCCTTCCCTTCCCTCTCCACAGCACCTCCCACCCCTGCGGCCGCACCTCCCCCGAAGCGTGGTATCATATCCCGGCTGTTTGGATCGTCTCCCGTCCTGGAACCTCCTGCTACCAAACCAGGTGAGTCAGACGGCTGCTATTCCTGATTAGCTTCCAAACTACTAAACTCTAAGAGTAATTAATAGATACTGTGACTACACTGTGTTATGGCAAATACTTTGTTATAACTTTTAATGGAAGTCAACAAAATAGTTTTAGATGGATAGATTTTATGGGTTAATTATTGTGTCTGGACTGCAGGGTGTCAAATCTCTTTGACTTTGCTGGGCCATGCAGAGGATTTAGTTCCCCTGCACAGACTGGTACGAGAACTTCAAAGTGCTAACAATGGTCTTCACGGTCTACTTGGCAGTTCTGTGGAACTTGCAGAGACAGGGATAAGCTACTTGTAGTTCTGAGTCAGATGTTTTCACCCAGTGGAGGCTTGCCTTCTTTTTGCCTCCGAGAAGCACTGTCAGCAGACTCTTGATCAATGAAAGCCATTGTACCAGCAATGCTTTAAAAGGACAGGTTTCAGAAACGGCTCTCGTGTCGAAATGATTAGCTTTACTGCTGGATGGGTCCTCGATTTGGCCTATCTGTCTTAAAGCCTTATATTTACTTGAAAGCAATGTCCATATCCTCTCTAAAATTCCAATCAGATTCCAAACAGAACTGCCTGCCACTCACTCTTGTATACACAATGTTGTCAAAGTGTGTGATATTTATCCACTATGAGGAACAACTATGAAGTGGGAATATAGATCGAAATGCAACACTGTGCCATTGTACTGTATGTAGACTTATACTGTAGATTTTGTATGATTACTATCCCCAGAGCCCCCTGCTCCAGTGTGTCAAGAGAAGGTTCAGAGTGTGGATGACTTTGTGCCAGATGATGGTCTGGACCGGAGCTTCCTGGAGGAGAGCATTCCACCCAAAGCCCGTGTGGCACCCCCACCCTCAGCCTCAACTCTAGTGGACAGCGACAGGTATGGAGCACTGCAGAATCATTGGATGTCTGATATATGGAGGACTTCACTGATGAAGCTGACTAACTAAAGCAATATAGTAGTAATTAAAATATCTCCACCCTTGATATGCCTCTGTATTTATTATTTCAGCAGTGAAACATGTTTTGATTTATTTGTTAATGCTTTTTGTTTATTTGTTAACCTGATCACTATCAGATGTAGATTTTTGCTTGTGCATAGCTGTGAGCCGTGGCATATATTCAGTTATTTTTGTTTATCCCCGCCAAAGTGATGGAGAGGGCCAAGGAGGAAACCCAATGGTGGCTGAGTTTCAGGACGACCTCGACCTCGAGGACGTCATGGCTGCCCCCCTCCCACCCCCTAGCGTCTCGATACCCAGCAAAGACCTCCCATTATCAAGTGACGAAGACGAACGGCAGCCCAAAGTCACCGTGGCTCAGGATGAGGATTTGGAATCAGAGCCCCAAAATCTGATGTAAGCACTATGTCCAAAATCCACCACTATAAAAGTATATAAACCGATCTGCTTCGGTTTGCTTCTTCTTTGCTTCTTTTTTCTTGGTGTTATTGTGAACAAGCATGTTTCCTCCTTCTGTCTCCTTCGTAACAGAGAGGACTTGGACTCATTGAGTCTCCACAGCCAGAGCAAAGCTCCAGAGGCAGTACTCACCAGTCATGCAGAGCAGATTAAAATGGACGCTCAGGCCCCAGAGCCAGCCACTCTCTTGCCAACCTCAGTGCCCGCGCAGCCGATCAAGCAGAGCAAGAGGAGAGAGGCGAAAGAGGCGATCGCCCAGGCCGAGTCCTCAGACACTGACGGCGACGCTCCTGTGGCCAAACAGATGCTGTCCTATGTCATGGATGATCCTGACTTTGAGAGTGAGGAGTCAGACACCCAGAAAGCTGTGAAGGTAAGCTGAACTGAGAAACATAGACTTCTGATGATATGTTAGCGTTGGCATAGCAGTTCTGGTCATATTTTAGGTACGTGAAGATGTGTAAACTTGCTAATCCTATTGTTTGCTTGTTGTTTTTAAGACAAACAATATTAAAATGTATCATTATTAGTATGATTCAGTGTTTAAAATGCTGATGATAACTTTCACCAACATGGTGTCTGTGTCTGGATAACTTATCTGTATAGGGGAAAAATGCTTGTTAACAAAAACAGAAGGCATTATGATTGTAATGCAGTCTTATCCACTAGATCATGTTTGATGGTAGTCTGTCTGAATGTTTTGTTTGGTATCAGATAGGTAAAATGGTATATAGGTGCGTACAAAATATCCATCATTTGATTATTTAATGTTGCGTGCCAAACATGACCTCGGATCACATGACGGGCAACGGGCATGCATATTAATACCAGATGTAAATGCAGAGAGATCAGAGCGTTTGTTATCTAGACGCTGACATCCGCATACATAGTCCATGTGAATACAAGGTGGAAGTGTGGCCACAAAGCTAATGGTGAAGTTTCTTTTCTTTTGTGTGCAATACATTGCAAAAAAAAAAAAGGAAACCTGTTACCTGTCATACACTTTGGCTTTGTCCAACATTTATTATTAAAGTTATTTTCCCTTCTTTACAGGAGTCGTTTCCTGTCAGGAATGACCTCTCTGACCTTTCTGATGAAGACATCATTCCGGAGAAAATGCCCGAGCCCATGAAACCCACACTGCTGTCTTTCAAAAGCAAGAATGAGAATGACCTCTTCGGTTTGGGTTTCGAGAACAAGGCAGCGACAAACAAAGAAAGCAGTGATGAGCAAGATGGCAAGTCCTCTATTCACCTTCTACTCAATAATGCCTGGTATTTTCTATTTGTGTTCCACTCACATCTGACGGTTGGCTTATTTGTTTTCCTTCAGTGAAAGAGAGCAAGCCCTCTACCAAAGAGAAGAAGAAAAAGAAGAAGAAAAGCAAAGAGGTGAATCACAGTCATAGGATGAAGGCAGGCAAAGAATGTAGCAGTCATTAGTGTTTGACGTTGATCTTGTCAACGTGTGTAGGTTCATGTGCCAGTGGAAGATTTCAGCCTCTTGACTCTCCTAATTTGATTACAGGAGGAGGATAAGGCCAGCAAGAAGAAGCACAAGCACAAGAAGAAAGAAAAGGACGAAGGCGGAACGGGAGATGAGAAGGAGAAGAGGAAGAAAAAGTCTCGGAAAAGTGGCGGCTTGGACGACCTGGAGTCCTTCTTGGCAGGTGGGGCGGAGGTCGCGAAGAAGGACGAGGGGGATTATGAGGAGCTGTAGAGGCCTTCCACTATGGTGAAGAGATTGGACTGCGTTTGGATTGTCCTATCCACGACGGGGGACTCGCGAGCAATTGCCCCCCTTCCCCCCGAGCTCTGTGGCACTGGTTTATCCTCCACGGTGTCCCACACCAGTGCCACTGAGCCAAGACACAGCGCAGAGGGGGCACCCAGCTCCCACCTCGGGCACAGATTGCAATAAGTACAGATGCTACTGAGAAATGCTAAGTTTTATCCTGGCTAACTAGCTTTTTATATCGGACATAGGAAGCGCTGAGTATTATATACTGTTACTCTTCCCACTTTAAGACATACCACTCCAATTTTAGTTTGGGTCCTGCTGTTGTAGGCAGCGCTGTAATGCATGCCTCTTTTAAGTTGCTAATAGATAGAGCCTTTGTCATTGGATATTTCTCTTGTTTACCTAGTAGTAGAATTTCGTATGAATGTAAGAGTTGTCAATTTTTTCTGGGGTATATGTATATTTTTTGTGAAGAGAAGATATGACTTTTAAAATATCCGTATTGAGTTTTTGTCTTTTTTTCTGGCTTTCATGGTGAAAAATAGTATGCAGCCCCTTCGATTAATGCCTTAAAGAAAATCACTGCAAAAAATGCATGTTCTGGTAAATGCCATCTACTCCATTTAAAGTGGTCTTACTACAATGTCTATTATCATGTCAAGTTAATGAATTGTAATTGTGTTATAGCTGTGTGACAAGGCACCTTATGGTCTTTAGTCAGTCTGTCATTATGTCAGATACATTTCTAAATGGTTAAACTAAATGGCGGCTTACATTTTTCTATACAGGTATGGTTTCTTTTAGATGCTGTCATTAAGAAACTTACTGGCCTATTAAAGTTATTGGTTGAGGTGGATAATTAGACTACTTCATTTATCAACAGACTTTTAAATGATAGGATTGAAACAGTGCAGAGACAATAAAGCAAGAATGCTGTACATTTCAGAAGTTATTTGTTTTTCTTTTAAGGGTTGTGATGGTATATTTGGCAAAAGCATTCAGTTAAAGATTTGGTTTAAGTCTGTTCTGGGTGTGTAAACACCACCACAATTGTATGTTGGGTACGGTTTCATTTTGTACTCAAAGCTGTCCTTTAACTTGAGAGTAAAATAGGGGAGATTCATTTTCCTTCACTTAACCATGACAAAATCACAAGTTTTTGTAAAACATTTTGTCAGGGCGTTCTGATATGTGCTTTTCTTTTGTGTGGTTGTGCTCAACCATCTCTTGCCAAGAGATTTCAGAAACCTAGGACGTCACGACAGATCTCACTACCTAGAGGCAAGCTTTTGTGACAGCCCTCTGTGCAAGTGGAGGCTCATGTTGACTTGACTGTGTGACTGCAAATGAGAAGCATGGGCTGTACCACTCAGGCTCTTTATATCAATGATGGCAAGGATCTCCATCTTGATGAAGGGGACAAACTGCTGTGCATGCCATGTTAAGTTCTCTTGCCATGAAACCATATCACCTGTGCCCTAATGGCTGTGTAATCATGAACCTCTGCTTTGTGTCTCTGTTTTTTCTTTTTACCTGTGTGGTTTTGTTCTGTAAGAGACTGAAATTTAGAGGTTATAGGTGTTCCAAGTTGTCCTCAAAAAATAGTGACTGTTGCATGCTTATTAATCATGTAGGCTGTGCTCCCTATTAATAAATACACTAATGAGAGACGTGTGTGTTAACAGCGAGCTCACATGGCTTTAAAATACAGCCATCTGGACATTTCAGCATCTGCAATAGACCTCAGCTCTTTTATGACACCAACAGATGGCAATATTTTCTCAAGCTCTACTTTCTTGTTTTTATTTCTTTTGAAGCTAACAAATGCTATGCATCAGTCTAAATGGCAGTATGCATTTGTACCATTTTATCTGAACTCCACAAATGGGAAAATGAATGCACTATCCTCTTCTGTAAGATTTGATTTAACAACAGACGGGGCAAATCCTTGGAAATTAAGCCTGAATTAATGTTTATTCAATGTCAAAGACCTGTCATCAATTAATATGTACATGTGTATGCACTTGTGAAATAAATGGCAGCACATTTTTTAAGAGTCAAAAAGGTGTTTGTTGTACGTATATTGCGATAAATAATTAAACATATACCGGTACATGAGCATTTTTACAACAGATCCAGGACGAACAATTGAGAAAACCAGGAACACAAGTAAATGAAAGTAAAACAGTAATATTAATAGTAGAAAGTAAAAAAAAAAAAAAATGAGATAATCACCGATGTGGTTTATAATTCTACATTTTCTAATATTCCTAAACACAATTAACATGTAGTCTAATTACTACCCTTTACATTACGACAAAAGGGATGTGTTGAACCACCACTCTACTTCTGCTGTTATGCCTCAATGACGATGTCAGCCTGACCATCTGTGCCTCTGGTGGCACGCAAGGAGACATCCTCGTATGTGCAGTCATCAACCTAGGAGAGAGGTTAGGTGGTGATAAAGACAAAATGTGGGCACGTTGATTCTCTGTAAATTGTAAACTGTAAAACAGTCAACGAGCATACCTTTTCCTTCTTGGCTGTCTCTAAAAGTGGAACAATGAGAGTAAACATAAGAATGTGTTTTCAATTGTTCACCTGATTTGACAAGTGAATACATAGACATTACATAATACATTTGGAGAATACATACTGTGTGTGAACAAAAAAATACCGAAGGATGACAGTAGGAGAAGGGCAAAGAGAATCCAGCGTAGAAGGCTCCACACATAAAATGGAGAGTCTGTCAGAGAGGCAACAGAGAAAAGTGAGACCACCAGGTCTGGCAACCTAGAACTGGGCACAGTTTTTTTTTTTACTCTATTTTTTTCTGTTGTTTTGAACTGATTGTTAAGCAGATTATTAAAGCAAATCTACTCCTCTTATATGCCAGATGTCTTAATGATAAAAAGAAGATTCAGACACCTTGGTGTCCTTTCGCATAATTAGTACGAGGAAACCAAACAAAACCTGTATTGCAGTTCCTGTGTCTAAAAATAGCATATAATACAAACCACACCAGGTTCTCACCGGTTGAAAAGAATTTCTCTGCCAGTTTAATGATGGTTTGATTCTTAAACATCAGGCCACACCAGTACACCCCACTTCCTTGGGTCAGATTTTGCACTGTCACTGTGAAAGCAGCCGCTGTGTCGTTGGTTATCTCCACACTTCCATTGTCAAGGGACATTATCTTCTTACCGAAGGCAAAGCCCGTACAGCATTCTTCAGAGTCTTTTTTGCACCAGACTCTCTCCAAGCTTGCATATTCAGAATCATAGCGACAGACTAAAGTCTCACTCTTCTCTGAGTTACATATGTCTGTAGGATGTGGATATAGAAAAAATATTCAGGTCTTGTGATGAGATAACATGAAAATCTTCACTGTTTAAAATCTGAACAAGCCTCAAACCTTATTGTTCAATGTTTTATACGGTATGTAAAGCCATCTCTAAATGCATCTAAAAACATTTAAATATATTTCAAATGTGTTCATGCATAGGTTCCTGTGGTTGTATGTCACATATTGTTCAAGCAACTTATTGCACATATGGAATCACCCAGTATTCATACATGTATTTTATCCATTCCCAAAGTAGATAAAAATTACCAAAGAGCAAAACATCAAGGTAAGACTATATTTCAGCAGAGATAAAAGTACATTCTCTAGCTATAAGATTTATCTAGAATTTTCTGTTACACAAACCTTACAAAATCTGCTAAAATATATAAAATCTATTGATACCTATAGCCATAATAATCAATTACAGTTGTCTTTATATTTACACAAGTTTTTATCACTTCCAATGTATTAGCAATATTAGGTGTACATGCACAGTAGTTCATTTATATGACAAATAGATATATATTCCTATATATCACTTAATGTATGACTATATGAAATGTGAGAGACTTTACCTGTTAGAATGAACACAATTATGAGGACAAAATAGAACATTTCACAGACACTTTCACAGACGAACTTCACATATACTTTGAGAAGAGGAAAAAATCCTCTCATGACAGCTTCTTCAAATTGTAGGAAGTTGAAATAACAGGAAATGGCCAGCAGTACATTTGAAGCAAAAAAAGTCAAGTCAGCCTTCATTTACCATATCTCTTCCCCCACCACGTCCATATAGAAATCTATGTCTGATCATATAAAATAAAGAAGCACATGAAGAAGTGAAACACACATTGCTGTTAAAATATGAAGATATGAACTTAAAAATGCATGATTTGCTTGGCACATTCTTGTACCACTAACCATTCTATGTAAGAACACAAGACACACATAATGATATTAAGTGGTAGTCTGAGCCAGTCTGATACATTTAGATGCCCTTTCTCTAAATAGGACATCTTCTAAGAATTATAGGGTGCCGTTACAGGATAGTGGTCCTGACTTGAGAAAGTTCCTGGAAAATAAGATTTACAAATTTTAAATAATGTTCAATGCTCGAACAAAATAAATAATTAAAAACAATCAATCCACTAAAGAGTTGTGTGACTTTTAATTTGTTTAGAGACTCTTATTTCAACATGTTTCAAACGCCAGTTTTGTTTGAGCAATCCCATTGGCTATTGGTGTTGTCCAATGACAATAACTGTTATTCAATTGATGCGTATACTGCACATGTGGAGCAAGAGTACATAGTCAACGTCAAAATGGTAAGTTTCTTTATAGCTGTTTCTCTTCATTAATGTATCATGCCATAGGACGTATGATTACAAAAACAATAGGAAAACTGGCAAACGTGTTGACTTTTAATTGTTAAGCTAATATAGCTAGGAACCTTTTCTGTGTAGGTTAGCCTGATAGTTAGCCACGTTAGCTAACAGTCTAACAGTAGCAGTCTTGTTAAGGTAATGCTTGGACAATTATTAAGGTGGGAAAACTCATACTTATGTTTGCGTGGTCACGTTGATGTGTTGTTTTTCTGCTGTAGGCCACTACCGCTGATGCAATAGTGCTTCACTGTAAAGTTGCCACACGTTACTCTAATATAGCTAAACTTCGTGTGTCTGTGCGGGAGGGTTAATCAACATAACTAGTGATGTCTACAATCTAGCTCATATTGGGAGTCACATATAGCTTATAGCAAATACTAATTGTGTAAGTTATTTCAGGTGAACACAAACTATTTTTGCAATGACCACAGACCATAAGAAGACCGTATATATAAGGCATAGACCTATTTTAAAGTTTTCATTAAGACACTCCCTAAACGTTCCTGTTTTGTTTATGGTTGTGCACAGCAATACATGAACAATCAATGTCCTCCTATAGAAAAAAGGATCAGCACAAAGACAACAAGAAATACGACTCATTGACACTTTTTAGGTGGTATTGTGTGCTGGTGTATTTTTGGAATAGTAACCTCATATGAATTTTGCTGTTGTCCCAATCTAGTTGCGGAGAGAGGTAAGATTACGACGGGAATACCTGTACAGGAAGGCGCAAGAGGACAGACTGCGTACCATTGAGGAGAAAAAACAAAAGCTCAAAACCTCTCTTGATGGTAAACACATCAATTTGATATTCTATATTCTACCTTGGACTATGTTGTCAATTCTGCTTTATGATTGTATGTTCATGTTTTGAATGTATGTTCAATGCAAATTCAGCAAGTTCATGGTTTCAAGTCAGCTGCTCTTTGCCATTGTGGATGAACATAATTATAGTTATAGACATATTCTCCTCGTTATTGCTGCTGTTGATGTTAAGCGATCAACAATGTTTTCTACAAAGTGAAAGATTCATGCAAGTTTTTCTACTCACTGATTTTTCTGATCTGTTTTTCTCCTTTCTCTTGACAGAAAATCGACTAATCCCAAGTGAAGTGCAAAAAGACGCCTTGCAATTGCAAAAATTGTTGGAGTATGATGATGAGGGCGGCGAAGGTAAAGGAAATGGTGAAGTTGTAATGTTTACAATCCTTCTTTTAGGGCTTCCTCTTATTCTGTGGGTTCCATGATGTTTACAGGTGTCAGTTCTCACATGGATGATGAGTATAAGTGGGCTGGTGTGGAGGACCCTAAGGTCATGGTCACAACATCTAGAGACCCCAGTTCCAGGCTGAAGCAGTTTGCCAAAGTGAGTCTCATTATCTAAGCCCACTCTCAATCTGCTTTAGCGAATTAAAATAACAGTAGCTGATTGTACCATAATGTGGTCTTTACCAAAGGAAGTGAAGCTGCTGTTTCCTGGTGCACAACGCATGAACAGAGGAAACCATGAAGTGAAGTCACTGGTCCATGCTTGCAAGGCCAACACTGTAACAGATCTTGTCATAGTTCACGAGACCAGAGGACAACCAGGTGTGTTGTAGTTGATTCCTGCCATTTTAAAACCATACCTTTTCAGCCAGAGACATTGATGTAAACAAATCTAAATTCTGCATTTTCTAGACGGATTAGTAGTATGCCACCTGCCATTTGGACCCACAGCATACTTCACTTTGTACAATGTGGTGATGAGGCATGACGTACCAGACATTGGTACAATGTCAGAGGCCTACCCACATCTCATCTTTCACAACTTTACCTCACGACTTGGCAAAAGGGTGAGACATGTTGGATGTGTACGCTGTATGTTCTTCCCAGTTTTATTCAAATGTTCTTTAATGGTGCAGTAAATTTACAGTACACCAAACATGATCAGACTGTGTTTGTGGTTCTAAATATATTAAATGCATTTTCTCAAATGAACTTGAAGTGTTGGAAGAGGCAAAGCTGAGAATATATCCAGTGAAAATATTGAAAAGGAAGGAGGCATGAGCAGTGTCCTTTTATGCATGAGTAATTACTGGTGTTTTATGACTACTGCGAATTGTCACTCTCAGGTATCCAATATCCTCAAGTACCTGTTTCCAGTACCAAAAGATGACAGCAGACGTGTCATTACCCTTGCCAATTATGATGACTATATCTCATTCAGGTGAGGCAGTGATACTACAATGACTGTGTATGGTATATTTGATATGGACTACCCCAAATGTTAGATTTTTATGAGCTTTAATTGTTATTTTCAGGCATCATACATATAAAAAAACCGACCACAAGAATGTTGAATTGTCAGAAGTGGGACCCAGATTTGAAATGAAGTGTAAGTTCATTCCTAGTCATAGCTCTCATTTCCTTCCCATAGATTTGACTGCTACTATCAATTTATTATTAATATTTATACACTATCTGTCAGACATAAGCTTTATAGTAACAATGAACATTCTTTTGTCAGTATACATGATCAAGCTTGGCACCCTGGACAATGAGAGTACAGCCGATGTGGAATGGCGTCACCACTCATATATACGCACGGCCAAGAAGAGGAAGTTTTTAAGCGTGGAGTGATGAAGACTAGTTTTATATGGACTGGTAATATGTTTTAATAAGATGTACCCAAAAGTCACGATTAATATTTGGAGGACTGTTCTGTTCAAGGACTCATTCGGCTCAAAGGTGTGACGGGAACTTTGCACACAGGTTCTTCCTGAACCATCAAAGGACTACTATCTTAACTGCCAAGAATTTTGTTGCGCTATACTAATGTATAAATTGGGACCGGTTATATTGGTTAGTCACTAAAAATGTAAAATTCCTTGTCAAATCTCCCTGTAAGCAGTCACATCTGATGGGTCCAGTACATCTTAGGGTCACTAGAAAGTAACATTATGTCAACAACTGGACTCATTACCCTTTGGGAAAATATCATATATTTTTTTGTACATGTAATCTTGTGTTCTTTTTGTACATGGGATGAGCTACTTTACAAAACAATAAATCTCCACTTTTCAGTCATTATGTGTGTTGTGTTCTGTCTGAAGTCATGTCCTCACAGAAAATGAGCTTTCTTTTCCAAGCAAATGTGGAATCATGGATTTTGTGTAATTAGTGGGGATTATGAGAAGTAGGTGTAAAGCCTTGGGCTGTAGTAAGTGAAGTAAGTAGAAAGTGTACTGGAATGTTTATATGCTGTGTAATTGGATAAATCACCTCCTGGCATACATGAATGTAGCCCAAGAAGCTTGCCAAAAATGATCAGTATCAGACCTGCACTCTAAAGACAACAGGTGCAGCCAAAATATAACGTTTGTGTGAAACTATAAGTGATGTCCCTAGACTAGGGTTCCCAGAGGACATGCGTGGCATATTAGGGATTACTATTGCGTGTCTAAAAGTGATGCATTTATCTGACATTAGGCCAATGACAAAATACTGTATCCATGCACTGATGATTGTACCCGCCCTTCATAACTTGTTTGTGATGCACTAGGTCTGTGCACGCAGGAATGGACCAATGAGGATGCGTTCAGGAGGTGTTCCGTTTTCCCTGAAATTCTTTACTGATCCGACTTGTTAGAATTCAAGATGGCTGCCTCAGGTAAGTATTTATCTTACAAACCACACTGTAAAGTATCATATGATGCTATGAACAAGGTTCGTTTGGTCTTACAGTCCCTGTTAGAGAGAGGCTTTTCTGTTTACTACCATATTTACTGAAGTTTGCTTTAATTATCGATGTGAAAACTGTTGACTAAATAGCTAGCTAACATTAGCATTGCTACTGGGGTTAGCTTCCAAACAGTTGGCTAGCTGACCATCTAATCCCTTTCCGCCTCATGAAAATAGCATTCCCTACTTCCAACGCATAAAAAACACCTGATCGGAATTAGGAAATTATAAATAACTTCAGAAACGTTCAGTGCGTCTTGAATTCTATCGAAATTATACATCACATAGTCGAGTAAGCGAAGAAATAGAAATGTATTTGGCCACTACTCTAAATATTAATGAGCACTCAAATCCCCTTTAGCTTCACGGCTGGCTAGCTAGCGAGCTAGGTAACTACCTTGCCATCTCGCCAACTCAAGCGTATCCATAGTGTTCATACTGGTAAACTGGGCATTGACATCTGGGATGCAACCAAGAGCATTAATCGCATTGTCATCCTACTGTGTCGGCGTTGTAGCTACTGCTCATAGTTTTATAATGACTGTAACGTAGCCAACTCGCTCCCTGGCTTGTAAGACATAGTTACACTAGCTTGCAGGCTAACTTGGATGCATAACATTAACGATAGCTTTCAGACATGTCAACTGTTGCTTAAATGGGGCGTGCACCCATATCACTTCTGAGCTGGTTCAACTTGCAACGAAACTTTGAAAACGTTTTAGAACAGAATTTCTTTTGAGATTCTGAAGTTTGTTTCAAGTGACGTTGCCAGCTAGCTCGATGACAGCTAAGATAATGTGTACACCTTAGCAATCATGGCTTCACGGGTCGACATTAGGTCGTTCAGGTAAAGAGGAAGTGGTCTGGTAGGTCACACAAAGGTTTGTCAATGTTCTCATAACAGACAAGTGAAGTGTATTTACACCATTAATTGCCTTGATATGTAACTTTAGTGGACTTGTAGAATACTACCTTTGGCGAATTGTCGTTCGTTAGTAGACAGGTCTATTCCAAATGTTTTCGGATCATGCTCAAACTATTTCAGATATCTTGCACTTGAACCAGTTGGCTTTCTGGGGGATGCCTTGTATTTATCTAATTAAACTGGTAAGGTATTTTGTTTGTATGTTTACGAATTACGGTAGAGTAACGTTAAGTGAAGGTGATGCAGATGCGCATACCAAGATGTTAGGGTGCAACAAAACAGTGAATACATGTAATAAACAATTCACCAGTTGTGTCTTATGCGATTGTAATACAAGAATATAACATTTTTGATGCAATGGTACTGTAATGGAATTGTACGGGCATACTGAACTGTTATCGCTGAACTCAAATTCTAGATCTTAAGTGTAAGCGGTTGATGATTAAATCAACTATAATCGATACAGTGTAGCATCACAGTAGCCTATTTCTTGGCATAATGTTATTTCGATATAGCGGCGCCAAGTATCACAATATTTGTTTATTTACTGTGATGATCTGATAACATTGCTTTTGAAGTTCACCAGACAAAGTTCTTATCTTGCATCTCAGCAAAAGTTAAAAAGGGAGTCAGCCTCGAGAACAAATTGACCGCACCAAGATGACTAGAGAATGCCAGTATACAAATAATAATGAATGAATCAGAATCATAAAACACTTGACGAGATGTTAAAACGGTCCATTGTGCCAATAGATGGTATGCACTCACATTAGATTTGCCGTGATGTTGACAGAGTGGCATGGGAGGTGTATTTCTTAGATTGGGTTAAGATGTCAGTTTGGAACACATCCTCAGTAGTGTGCCTTCGAATCAGTGGGTGTGTCGGCCTTTACTCACTAAACACCCTCATCAAAGGTGGCCAGCTAAAGGGTGATCAAGCCTTAGCTTGTGTACCATGCCCAATTAAGATTTCCCAAGGGAAAATGTTTGAGAGAAATTAATTGCAATGTGGAGTCTAACTGCAATATCTGCTGTATCGTAAAATGTGAAGAATCATCATGGTCTAAATATCGTGTTGTATCGGGGCCTCTGTAGCAGTTTTACCCCTATTGATGATAAAGAAATAGACAACATGTACTAATATGTCAAAATTATGTATTTTAATGCTGTCTTGTGTTTTCAATGTGTCATTTAAAAGCCAAATCTAAACATAAGCCAGAATGCTAACAAGGCAAGGTCTGAGTGGTTTGAATTTAATTTGTTCTTGAGAGCTGGTTTTAAGAAACTGTAACATACCACTGATTATCATTCAACCTTTTAAATACCAAGCGGTTGGAGTGTAGGATAACATTCTGAATTTCATCCTACCTTCCATCTTTTTTAAAGCTTTCTTCCATGTCATGTCCTACAGGCTATCTATCCATCTCCTTTTCCCCCATGTCCTTTCTCACTCTCCATCCCTCTGTATCACTTCACTTCACTCTTTGATCCCTCAGAATGGCCCAGTTATTTAGCAAATAGACGAGGCTACTGCCTCACATCACATTGTGTAATTCTCAAAGAAATAGGTCCCTGCAAAGACTGTGAGTGGATAGAACACATTTATATAATCCCACAGAAATGAAATATCAGTCAGTGATTTAACTGGCAGGAAGACAATAGATGGAACCTGGTAGCTCAACGAGCTTCAGCCTTACTTTTTCAGTGCTGTGAGTGTCTGTTGAGTGGCTAAAATGAGACCGTATGTGTCAGGTTCTAGGTGAGGGCTCTCTCCTCCTGCGCCCCAGTGGATGAAGTTTTCTTGCAGCTGAAGTCTCTCACTGCTGCTCCCCCCCCCTCCCCCGTCTGCGTCTGTCGTTTCGTTTCAACATGTCGTCCTCGTCCTCCTGCTCTTCATCGGGGGAGACCAGCCCTGAGGATGTGCCTCGTGGTGGGGGCACCATCCGTGTCTACCTCCCCAACAAGCAACGGACAGTGGTGAGTAATTCTTGCATCTGGTGCGAGTTCACACTGGTCTTTTATTTTATAAAATTATAATAATTGTATTACACATGGTTGCAATAAAATAAAAATGTCTCTCCTAGCAAGCACTCTTTTGAATTTAGGAGCTAAACTCACAGGAGACATTTTCCAGTGATTTTTGTGGAACGGGCTTTAGAATCCGTCTGCTTTTGATGTGCGCTGTGTTTGTATAAGTATTTTATTGTAGTGGCAACTTCACAGAGCCCCACTGTTTTGATTGTAATGAGCACTGCTCTGTGATGTGTGACCAGGTGAACGTCCGGGCGGGACAGACCGTTCATGACAGCTTAGATAAGGCCCTGAAAGTGCGCGGCCTGAGCCAGGACTGCTGTGCTGTGTTTCGGCTCTTGGAAGGGTAAGTGCACTCATTGCACTCTGCTAGCATGTGAAACGGTGCAGACCACAAGTTAGAGAGCTGTGTGTTTTTTCTTACTTTTAGTTCTTTCTTTCTTTGGAGTTCTGCATGTAGACTTGAAATCACTGTCCATCCGAAAGTAGGATATATGACACTGCTCTAAGGGTGTATGACACTGGCATTGTGACTCTAAAGCTAGTTTAAATTCAGTGTTCTGATTGATCTTCTGATGTGTTCCAGTCGCAAGAGGCTGACTGACTGGAGCACAGACATCACCCCACTGGTAGGGGAAGAACTGCTGGTGGAAGTGCTTGACGATGTCCCTCTCACCATGCACAACTATGTAAGTTGATTTGGTCGCCTTTTCGGCCATATTGTCAGTCTCTGCTGAGTAACCTCTTCTGACTTACTATAGCTGCCGTGTTTTCTTTGCAGGTCCGGAAGACATTCTTCAAGTTAGCGTATTGTGACTTTTGTCACAAGTTTCTGTTTAACGGATTCAGATGTCAGACGTGCGGCTACAAGTTTCACCAACACTGCAGCAGCAAAGTTCCAACAGTGTGTGTTGATATGGACACGATGACAAAACGGTAAGTCAGCCCAGAGGTACAAACTAAGGAGATGAACAGACAGTCTGAAACCTTCTCCATACAGTGTTAATCGAATTTGAGTTCTAGATAGTATGAAGTTCATGAAACATGTCTGCGTGTGGTTCATGTTAACAGGTTAATTCGCCCCAATTACACGGACAGCAATTACACAGACGACTGCCCCCAGATATCAATACTGTTGCCAGACAGCTCCATATCACAGAGTGATATAGCCTTAACACCAGAGCCCACGGGGTAAGTTTTTCCCCTCTCCCCCCTGCACAGTCTGTTTTCTCCATTGTGACCGACCCTTAAACAGATTTTCTTCTTCACACAGGCTGAGCCTCCTGTCCCCCACCTCCGCCTTCTACTTCCCCGTACCTGGGGCCGATGGCCAGTCCCTGCAGCGGCATCGCTCCACCTCCACGCCCAACGTCCACATGGTCAGCACGGTGGGGCCCAACGGCACCAGCATCATAGAGGTGAGGTCACTGACTCACTGCAATCCCGACAGTCCCACATTACATGCCCGTCAGGGGGCCTGTCACTGTCCCCCAACCCCCCCCCCCCCCCATTCATGTCCCTTTTGGTTGTCATGGTTACACAGTCATGAGTCTGAGTGGTTGCCAGTGTTTTTCATTTTTTATTTTCAATGTTTGTCGTTCTCATAGGATGCAATAAAAAACAGCACAATGGGTGAGTTTTTGTTTTGATGTTTGTTGTCCATCACACTCATTTTAGTTAGTCATCAGTCTTCATATTTGTCAAACACATTTGGCACCAAAGTTGTCAAATGTGTTTTACCATAAAATTGTCTAACCACACATGTGTAAATCTATGGTCTTGCTGTTGAACACAATACAATCCTTAAAGGTGGATATCTAACTAGAGCTCTGATCATTTACTAAATATGATTTGATTGAACATTGAATTGAGATCAGTAATTCTACTTAAACTTAACGCTAAACCTTTGAAAAACCTTTACAAACCCTTTGAATTCTCAAAAAGTCATAAATTGTCTTGCAGTTTTTCATTTTGAGCAGGTAAGTATGAGGTTAGCAATTCCCTGGTCTATATTTGTCTGAGTCATGCTTCTGTGCACATCAGGACCAGAGCCTTCCCCTAAGCTTTCTACCAGCCCCCCTTCTCTGGGCTCTCCCGGCCGACGACCCCCTAAATCCCCCTCAGAGCACAAGGAGCGCAAACCTTCCTCATCCGACGACAAAAAGAAAGTGGTCAGTGTTTCCCCTCTTTTACCATCGATCAGTGTTTTTCATCCCACAAATGTGCTTTGCTTTTACTGATGCTAATCTGATTTTGCTTGAACGGCTGCAGCACCGTGGAGGTTACAGAGACTCCAGCTACTACTGGGAGGTGCAGTCCCGCGAGGTGAACATCCAGAAGAGGATCGGAGCCGGCTCCTTCGGGACGGTCTTCAAAGGCAAGTGGCACGGCGACGTGGCCATCAAGATCCTCAAGGTGACGGAACCCACCCCTGAGCAGCTGCAGGCTTTCAAGAACGAGATGCAGGTTCTACGGTGAGAACCAGCCAGCCGCTCCCTTATTAGAAGTGCATCAGAGAAAAAGAACCTGTAGAGTGGACATTCCCATTTATGATGAAGCTTACACGAGGTATCAGATATGGAAGAGGAAGTAATTGAGCCATGGGGATTTCAAATACATCTTTTGGTAGATATGTTTATGCAGTGGTTAAAGTGAATGGCGTTTGTTGTGGTACGCATCATTGGGGACAGCAGATAAGTAGGCCAAACTGTGATTTTTGACTCAACTCATTTTAATGGGTGGATGGTGGCACTCGTTCACTTAAACATATTGTGTCCAAACTGAAGGAAGCATGACCTTTACAAATATGGCCCTTTTTGAGTGAGTAATACTATCTTTTATCCTGCCCTTCTTTTATATCTCTCTGTTTGTCTTTTTTTTTCTCCCACTCTTTCTCTCTCTCTCTCTCGGCTGACCTTTACAGAAAGACGCGTCATGTCAACATCCTGCTGTTCATGGGCTTCATGACTAAGCCCCACTTCGCCATCATCACGCAGTGGTGCGAGGGCAGCAGCCTCTACCGCCACCTGCACGTCATCGAGACCAAGTTCGACACAATGCGACGCATCGATGTAGCGCGCCAGACAGCTCAGGGCATGGAGTAAGAGAGCGCAACCTGTTTACTTGATCCCTCACGCTGACTCATGTAGAGTGGAGGAGTCGTGAGGGTTTTGTTGTGGCGGGGATAGATACAATCTGGGTCAAAGAAGTGCATTTCTCAAAGTTTGTAGTTTTTAAGTCATCACCAGTTTTATGTAGTCATCTTATGTGCGGGTGCACTTGTTAAAGCCAAGACATTTAGCCTGGCTATGTCAGTTATCGGACAGTGTCAAATCGGCCATTCTGTTAAACAATCAAAATGCTAAGTTTAATAATGGATTATCACTCTATAACTTCAGTTTAATAATGGATTAACATCACAACACAAACGTTTGCCGATAACACACGCCGTCCTATAATTAACACCGTTACGATAGGTGCCTTTGCTTGTGCCATGTATTTGCGTTAATCTTAATGTTCTAACATGACTCACTTTTCTTTCTTTCTTCCAGTTATCTACATGCCAAGAATATAATTCATCGGGACCTGAAATCAAACAGTATCCTTTTTTGGTTTACAGATTCTTGCATAATGTTACTTTTGTCTGAGGTAATACTCTAAGCAGTAAGTTGTTAAGCTCATTTGGATTGACCTGTGACTTCACTTTCAGGTAAGTAGGGCAATGCTCTAGGCCACCAAGGGCAACGGCAGAGTAATTACAGAATTACTCAATAGGGAAACCACTCGCAAGAATTAGTGAAAGCACTCCTTTTCTGCTATTGGACCCACTTCAGACATGTTCTGCTGCCGGGGTCTATTGTTCCCCTGCACCCCTCCCCCCTCCTTCTGCTGTGCTGCTCCTGAACTCCTGTGCCAGACATCTTCTTGCACGAGGGCTGGACGGTGAAGATCGGTGACTTCGGCCTGGCCACAGTGAAGTCCCGCTGGAGCGGATCACAGCAGGTGGAGCAGCCCAGTGGCTCTATTCTGTGGATGGTGAGTCATGCAGAGCAGCGAGCGACGTGGTGCCCCAAGACGTGGCCCCTTATGTGGATAGTCATACTGACCTCTTCATGTGATTAAAAACGGACTTAGTCAGTCTGTGTTCCTTTAGCTTCAGATTTGAGCGTCATGTGATCTTGTTTTTCTGTGACAAACCCAGGTGTGTGTTTGGCTTTGCACCCACAGGCTCCTGAGGTGATCAGGATGCAGGACACCAACCCCTACACCTTCCAGTCAGACGTGTACGGATATGGGGTGGTTCTTTATGAGCTGATGTCCAGCACGCTGCCTTACTCCAACATCAACAACCGGGATCAGGTGGGTCACTGCTTAGGCTAGAGGTAGAACCTGTAGGGCTGAATAGAAGTGTAATGCATAAAGCTTGACTAGAGATTTTTGGAGCTATAGATGTTGTGTCTGTGCTTTTAACTGCTTTTGTTGTAGCAAAAATTATGTTTATTTTCGTCCAAGGAGAATGTTGTCACTTTGCACTTGTCTCATTGCTGCACTGTTTCACTGATCCAGCATTGCTGGATCATGGTAGTGTTTGTTAAGTCCAAAGTAATCCCAACCTAACATTTTGGCTATTTTGGGAGACTGCTCGTTCAGAATGCTACTTTGTCTCAGACTGGACTTAATCCCTGTCTGGGAAGTTTGCCCTGCGAGTTCTTGTGTTTATGTTTTCTTTTTGTCGGCATCACACTGTGTGTTCTTTTGTACTGTCCAATACCATATCTGCTGCAAAAAAAACCCACATTTGAAATGTTCTCCTCTTTCAAAAGTATGAGCTCTTAGGGCATAGTTCCCCTAGGGATTGAAGACAGTCTTAGAATATGTCCGTGGATTGACTTGGATATGAAGAGATTTTTAAAGCCTCTGTTATAGTACTGCTGGATCTGTCAAAAGCGTGAGATATGGGACCTGCCTCTGTTTCTGCAACCTATGTAAGAGTTGGGGAGGACAGGTCAACTGGCTTATTTAAATGTAAGGAACACACAACACCATAAGCACCTGCTCTGCCTTTTTGATTAAGTCCGTTTTCTTTTCTTCCCCCACCCAGATCATCTTCATGGTGGGCAGAGGATACCTATCCCCAGACCTCAGTAAACTGTCAAGTAGCTGCCCCAAGTCCATGAAGAGGCTCATCATCGACTGTCTCAAGTTCAAGCGAGACGAGCGGCCCCTATTCCCACAGGTGAGTCACCTGCCCATCTGTCATTACCAGCACAGTCAGTGCAGTAAGGATCTGGGATGAACAGGGATGCTTTGCTCAGAGTTTTAGTGAAGGCCCAGTCATCCTCTCAAATACAGCTTTCATGTAGTGGGTGTAGTAGTATGGTCAACCACACTTATAATGGAAAGTGCTACTCAGTCAGTGAATTGATTTAGATGTTACTCTGCATATATTTACCCAAAACAGTTTGCATTTTCTCTCGTCACCACTTTCGGTTTCAGACATTTGTACCTTGTTGTTCAACAAGTGGTTTAACCTTCAAGGATGGGTGACCTAAATTTCCCTAAACCAGCCTTTGCACAAAATAAAAATGTGTATCTCTGACTTGTCTGCAGATCCTGGTGGCTATTGAGCAGGTCCAGGACCTGTTGCCAAAAATCGAGAGGAGTGCCTCGGAGCCCTCCCTGCACCGGGCCGTGCACACCGAGGACCTGAACCCGCTGCTGTTCCACACCTACAGGCATATGCCCTTGTGAGGGCACCATGCCACATTATGCCCAGAGGATGCCAGAGAGAGAGACGAAGAGAGAGAGAGAGCAGGAAGAAAGAGACCAAGCAACTTTCCAACCCCTCACGTTCCTTCTGGAGCCATCTTGCTGCTGCAGATACCCCCTTTGAGCTGCCACAGATCATTGGCTTCAAGAAACAAACTTGCACACACACACACACACACACACACAAACACGCAGACACACGCCTGCATTTGGGTATACACATACAAATGTACACACAACAATTGTGGTTCTCAAAGGCAAATCTGGCTAAACTCTTTGTTTTAGCAGGGGGGTTTCTAGACGCTGCAGTAGTGCAACAGGCTTCTATTGGCTTAACGCTGCAGATGAAAGTTGGCTTGGGTTGGCTAGAGGCAAGCAATGTTGTGGCGCTCCTTGGAATTTCATGGTGTTGTGCTGGCGTCATGCTGGCCAGGTCCCCCCATTCCCCCAACCCCCTCCTTCACCTTTTTATCTGTTATTTTGGAAAATTCTTCTTGAGAGAAGACGCAAGCGTTTGTCCAGAAACCCCACTAAAAACTTCAGGGACAACTTGAGTGTTTTTGTATGTGGTCATCAGTGATTTCTTTTCAGTTTCTGGCTGGCTTGCTGAATTGAGTGTTTATTTGTTTTTGTCCTTTTTTTTTTGTTACTTTTATACAGCAGAATGTAAATATATCAGTCAACTGTTCTAAGTAGTTCTTTAACATCAGCTAGCTTTTTAACATCAATCAGTTTTTACATAATCATGTAATTCTGAGCTGCCGTGTTCTCTTCTTTGCTCAAGTGCACATGTGTACGAATCCCTCCCCATTTCTTTGTGTGAGAATGTCCATTCCGAGACGAAATTTTATTCCCGTTACCATGAGCTGCTAACTTTTGAAGAACACTCTGGCTACTTTTCGTTGTTTATGTGAGGGGGAACTAGACTCGTTAGAGGCTTCTTAAATGGCACCCCTGGGCCTTAGCATGTGTTAGCAACCAAGCTAATGGCCATGGCTAATGCGCTTGGTCAGTGCAGAACCAGAAACACAGATTGTGGGCTCAGGGCCAGTGGAGATTAAATGACCCCTATGGTGTAGACATGTCTTGATTTTGGAATTGAACTGGTGAATAATTCGACATCATGCGTTTGTGCCTCCTTGAAGTGAAGTGCCCAGCGCACAGCATACATTGGAGGTGGCCAGAGTCAAGGTAGCGTCGTGGCATATCTCTATGGGTTAACTAGATTTGGTCTGTGGAATATCTTGTTTTTGTTTGTGTTTCTGTGTTGTCTCACTTATCCAACATTTGCTATTTCAAACTTTTGTCCTTCCTCTGACTTTGCAATATAAGTATTGCTTTTGGTCAGATACAATAAGGATAAACCATCCTTTGTTCTCTTTGTCGTAAAGGCTAAAAAAAGACCTTTATTAGATTTGTTTTATTAGATTTTATTTGTTTTAATCTTCCTGGAAGCCAGCCTGAGTGGAGTACTGGATCATTTCAGATCTTCGTCTCACTGTTTTGATCGTGGGTTTTCTGGTTTAGTTTTATATGTCGTAACATTAACTTTTTAGGATTGCGTGTCATGCAGACAAGATAATGTTCCCAAGAAAGGGAGTTCTTAAGAATAGCGTTTTTGATCGGTGCAGGGAAACAACAGTGCGGGACAAAAACATAACTGTTTGCAAGTTGGGCCCCACACATGGTGAGCAAGCCATCTTGAAACAGGCATTCCATAAACCACACTAACATCCGTTTGTGTCTTTATCTTTTTTGCTCGCTTCTTGTGAAAGCTTAGTGCTGAGATCCTTGCAGAGGTGTAGAGAAGAGGTTGGGGAGGTGCAATGAGACACTGGTGGCATACGTGAGCACAGCAGCACGCCTACCGCAGCACTGACACCACCCTCCTCACCCTTCTCCAGCAACAGCGGCTGCGAGGCTGCCGCGCACAGGCGCTGCTAGCGGGGTAGACTGCTTGGCAGATGTTGCAGCGGCATCTTGCGGTGCTCACAGCTGACTTAGATTGTGCATGTTGCAATATCTGGCTGCATGTTATTTTTTCCGGTTTGGCTTTGCTTTTCTTTTTTAGTTTAATTACATAGTCACTTTGCACCACCCGCACGGAGAAAGACCACTTATTCAAGCACACCCTCAGCATCAAGAATGCACAGACACAAATAGACATTTCTGCAAAGTTCTGTCTCAAGTGGCATGGTGTCTCTAATTGTGTTGAATGATGAATCTTTGAGTGCTACTGTAAAATGGAAGTGTGGTTTTCCTTTTTAATTTAAGTCTTTGGAGTTATTTGTTTAAAGTGCTTTGGATGATTCCTTGTTTGGCTTATGGTTACAAGGTTGCGTCTGTCGGCTCTCCAGTGTGAGATTGAGCAGTTCCTATTTCGTTCAATGTTCACAGTGCCTCTGCACCCTTCTCAACCACCATTTTATCAAGACGGTCAAGTCGGCCAGCGCAGTGGTTTCAGAGACCAACAACACAGCGCATCAACACAAACCTGTTGTTTACCTGTTGTTTAAACTACAAAAGAAGTTTTGTCTTTCTTGTTGTTGAAGAGGGAATAAAAACAGAAAATATGATGGGATTGTGGTCGCAGACAAAGTGCAATGTTGGTGGACCAGGGGCACCAGCAAGCCACAAGGGAGTGCTGTTGGGAGCATGGCATCGCATTATAAAGAGTTGACATTGCGGATGTTGATCTGCGTGTGTGGGGTACATATCCAAAGCCTGTGTGGGTTTAACCACACCCTTAATGCAGACACAGAAGTCAGCATCAGAGCTGAGGCTGTGTTTCTTGTGGCCGAGTGCTTCGACAAGGAGCAAGGGGCTAGTTAACTAAAATAGGTTTTTTCTGGGCATAATTTATTGGTCCAAATAATACAAAACAAACAACTGACGTTGGTTTCATTGTAGAAATATAGGTTGTATTCTATAGAGTTGTATTTGAAATGGGGCTGGGTACCCCTCTTTAAACTGCTTAATTTGAGGAAGATGGCAACGGTCAACTTTGAATAGCACACACTTTTCTCTGGACATCAGAGCATGTCCACAGAAAATGGACTTAAGAGTGAATCCCTTTTCTATTTATTACCTAAAGTCCCAAAAGCAGGCGATTATATGACCTGTTGGCTTGGGACGTATAGGCACGGATTGAACCTGAATAGACAGGACAGGGCTTTACTGACATGACGGGGTCTGGGGACTAGAGATGTGCTGTTGCAGTCTGCTTGTGTCTCTCTCAAACAAATGGATATTCCTCCTCACCCCACCCCAATCTCCTCCTCATGCTAGGTTAGTGTCCTAGTGTCAACCTCCAAAGAATCCAAGCTGGTATTTATTGGTGGTCTTGTGAAAGGGGAAGAGGGAAGCATTTAGCATGATGGCGCTAACCCCAGGAATCAATATGCACAAGGTTGAACTCCCACTATCATGATAATCCTTGCACATTTCACTGTAGTGTACTGTATAGTGTGTTTATATTTAATCAATCCATTATGGGGAAAAAGTTCACTGGCTTACAGACCAGATAATAATGTAAGGCCCGGTTAGATGTTGGTGGATGAAAAATAATGCGTCGATGGTGTTGACTCAAGAGAAAGCCATACATCATGTTTTTACGATTTGTGGTAGATGCTAGATCAGTTTGGTTCTACCACATTCAGACCTTAACACCAACTAAAGAAATTGAAGAGCTTTCAATTTGAAATATTACTCAACCAGGCATGTACATCCAAGTGTTTGGAGGGCAACCCCTAACCCAGAATTACATTTTCTATCTTTCTTTTATTTTGAGCAGAGAAGAGAATGGTTGGTTGGTTAATTAATGTGTTGACATAGTTATGTGTACTTTTAGGCAATTTGCAGACATTTTGTGTGTATAGTTTCTGGGGTGTTCTGTGTGGAATAAAAGTTGTACTCTGCTGTGTACAGTTACATTTTTTTTAAATTACGAAATTGTACTTGTTTCTATTTTTTTGTGTGACGGTTTAAAAAAAGAACAAAATTATTTTAAAAATGTAAAGGAAATCTTAGTATTTTTTTAGTTTCTTTTTTTTGGGGTCTTAAAATATGGAGGAGACAGGATTTTATTCTTGAAATAAAACTGTGGACTGCTAATATAGATTGTATTTTTGTATTTTCACTTGTGTGTGTAGGAGTGTGTGTGTGTGTGTGTGTGTGTGTGTGTGTGTGTGTGTGTGTGTCCGTATCACACTATATTCGACCCTGGATTTTAAAAAGTGGTATGACATAATCACTGCTTACAGTTTTTCTCCATTGCTTTGGCTCATTTCACGAAACAGAAATGACATTCTCACTCTAAAAACATGTGCAAACCTCCAAGCCACTTGGCACTTGTTACCAACAGATTGGAATTTCTCATTCCTTTAATCAAATTGGAATTGTATTAGCATGTCCTTGCAAATGACAATTACAATTGCCTACAGCTTGCACAAATTTCAAATGATTAAGCACCTCTTTACAAATGGTTAGGTACAATTGCCTTCAGTTAGCCCAATTCCCAATTAAATATATATTGCTGTTCTAAACTGACTGTTGCTTCACATGTTGGCATCATTTCCTTGCTTACATCATCACCTGCACAATAGTTCTCCACTGTCAAAATCTTTCAGGCACATAATACCATGAAAAATATGGCATATATGGATCTCTTGGATCATCGGCCTAATTTTCAGCTGCAACGAGAACTTTACCAATCAAGGGGGAGTTTCACACATCCAATCACACAGTTTAGTTAGCTGTAGTCAGGTGCTATCCAGGAGTATAAACGCTTCCATCAAATATCTAGAGCTTGACCAAGTTCTGTACAAATTGTGAACATGGAAGCACCTGGCCAGGGAAACAACCGAGGGCAACTGCCTGCTTGAGGAAGAGGAGCAAGGGTACGTGGTGGTTGAGTAGGGGGAAGTGGCCAAGGAGGACGAAGACAACAAGCTGTGCCAGATGAAACTGGGCTACACTTGTGGAGCATGTGGTCAACCATGGCCTCACAATGGCAGAGGCAGGTCGTCGAGTTCTGCCTAATGTGCCAGGCTCTACAGTGTCCTCTATCATCCAAACATTCTGCAGGGAAACCAGGTATGTGCTCAGTCAACTATGGAATTTTTGATGGTAGCGTAAACTAGTATTATTCTATTCAAATGGAACTTAAGTCAAAGTAAAACAACTAAATACAAATGGTAATAGTGTCTATTTGTGAATTCCAACGTATAGGATTGGATGACAACCTGGTGCGGGTGGCAGAAAAGCAATTCTCAACCAACAGCAAGAACAAGAAATCTGCAATATTGTCATGGCGAACAATGTTATCACACTGAAAGAAATCCGGACCACAATCCTAGAGGGCAATGCTGGCATCTTCCAGAGCGTAAACGCTGTCAGCATCTCGACAATTGACAGGGTCCTGATCACAGTTTTTAGATGCGTCCGGCATCTCTATAAGAGGGTATGTCCGTCCGTCTGTCGGTCGGTCTGTCTGAAACGCATTCTTTCAATTGTAATTCCATCCTGTGTCCACAAGGTGGCAGAGTTGAGTTGACGCATCTTGTTGTCCGCTCGGACTTGTTCTCTATTTCTTTGGCTCATTTCTAGAAACAGAAATTCTCAAAACAACACGTGCAAACCTCCAAACCACTGGGCACTTGTTCACAACAGATTGGAATTTCTCAATCCTTTAATGAAATTGCAATTGTATTAGCACATCCTTGCAAATGACGAGTACAATTGCCTACAGTTTGCACACATTTCAAATGATTTAGCACATCTTTGCAAATGGTTAGGTACAATTGCCTTCAGTTAACCCAATTACAAATTGAATATGTCTTGCTGGTCTAAACTGACTGTTGCTTCCATCGTTGCTCGAGGAAGGAGAAGAGGAAGAGGAGCAAGGGTGGATGTCCCAGGCCAGCATGGGTGCTGTGTGCTGCCATTTCAGAGAATGGTAGTCATCCACATTCCCAGTCTAAGCCCATTGAATGCCCAGAAGCTCCTGGTGTTCTTGGACCGCCTGCACTTCGATATTATCCCTCTATATGAGAGGGGTTTGGTAAGGCCTCACTTGCCTACATTTGTCATTGTGTGGGACAATGTAAGCTTCCACCGTGGCCAGCTCATCAGGGCGTGGTTCACTGCCCATCCGAGAATGCTGATGCTGCTCTTATCACCTTACTCCTATACCTCAATCTTATCAAGGATTTTTTTTCTGCAAGGAGGTGGAGGGTCTATGAGGATCGGGCTCAAAACCAGCGGTCCCTGCTCCAGGCAATGGATGCTGCTTGTGGTGATGTCACAGCAGATCAGTGTAAGGGATGGTTGCAGCATGTACAACGATTTACCCCCCGTTGCATAGCAAGGGAGAACCTCAAATGTGATGTTGATGAAAATCTGTGGCCAGACAGACAGGAGCGCGAGGATGAGCAGGATGCAACTAGTGAAACTCCAGCTTTGCTTTACTCTCTTACTGTATGTGTTGTTAGTGTAGGCTATACATTATTTTAGTTTTGATGTGCTTATTTTATGACAGTTTATTGTGCTGTATACATTTCCTGTTACTGTAACTACAATGTATGGCAATAAATGTAACAATTTCCATTTCCAATATGTGATGTTTCATCTACTGCAGTAACCATTCAGTGTCAAAGGACTGAGCCAAGATTGAAATGTGCACATGAGGGATATTTATATGGTCCACTGCCATACTGACAAAACATCTAAACATTTTGACCTGTAGTGTTTACCCAACGCAAAGGGACTTTACATGTTGAGGGCACTGACTATTTGTATGAGAAAGGGATTTAGTTTTGACTGATGAGTTGTCTGTTTTGGGAGAGATATGACCTTTTGCCGGTGTGCCATGGAGCTTTTGCTGAACCATCTAGGTTATTTTAGCAAATGTATTTAAAGCTTTGAGAATGTCCGTTTCCCCCAAAGAGATGAGCCACAGCAATCGAAAAAGGAACTTTTCATGTTGGGGGCACTGACTATTTATATGAGAAAATGACTTGGTTTTGAAGCTTGAGTTAACTGTTTTGGGTGAGATATGACCTTTTGAATGTGATCTATGTATGGTTGTGCTGAACCATATAGGCTATTTTGCCAAATGCAGCTTTGAGAATGTAATTTCTGAATTGAGCCAAACCAATGGAGAAAAACTGTAATGCATGACAACACACACAACGGGGTCTGATTTGTGCTGGGCACAGTACTGACCTCTCTCTGTTGCATTTCACATCTTAAGAAACTATTGTACCAGAGAACAGTCTGTGTCATCATTTAAAGTGTAAGTTCAGAATTGGGGGTGTGGTTTTCAGTTAGTATGTACGGATTCGGATAGGGACTTTCTCAAAACACCCCCATCCCCCCGCCCAGTGCTTCCTGTTGAAGCCACAGTCAAGATGAAGTGAAACCTAACGTCAAAAATACTTTTTTATTTTTTTAATGAGCGCCCCAGGTCAAATGGCAGAATGTATGAAACAGGAAGTTTTTGAGTGCCATGACCTATTATGTGCAGCAGGTCTTGTGTTTTTTGAGGCAAAAGATGTTTATTTTAATCTAACAAAGTAGTGAGGTTGAAGGTCTTATAGCCATAATAACAGCAATGCCAGGAAGATGCCTATAGAGGTTCATGCAATGACTAAGGAAGAGGAAATGTACAGAATTACATTCCAGTAGTACATCTGGAGGTGGGCCACTTGTCTCTCAATTCTTGTTTCTATTTTGCTATTGTAAACGTATTTGGTAGAGGTCTACAAGGGACTACTAGCCTGGATACCAGCCTGAACTCCGCCCACAAAATGTTTGGTCTGGGAGATCGTCAGGCTAAGGGACTACAGTCCATCTATGAACAAACAGTTTACACTTGACGTCAATTTGCTTTAGCCTATACAATGTTGTGGGCTTTACTGAGGAAACTCACTATGGAATTATGGACAATATAGCAAAAATCAGTGGTCTTTATGTACAGGTGGTTTTTCAAACACTAAGCTTAATAAACAGTCTCTGAATACCTACTGAACATTTAACATAGAATATTTTGTTGATATAATCATAGTCGTCATAATCGTCAAAGCTGTTGACAAAACTTGGTGATGCTAAATTAATCTTGTTGTCCTGAAGATAAACTAGCAGAAAGCAATCAAATAACCTATAGGCCATAACTATCAGTTATGTACTCAGTGTTGACAAACAAACAGGTAGCACACGTTACAGGCTGAATAGGTACTAGTATAAAAGTGGAAAATCCACCAAACCAAATATGGTGGGCAAAGCCTGTTTCAGGGATATCAGTCAAATGGTGCTGATAAGCCAGTGATTGCATTTCAACAGAATGTTGGCCGTAAAACCCAATTTAATTCTAAATGAGCACAACCCCTTTTTGTGACTTGTAGACTTCAGGCAGGTAATCTCATCCATGTCGACCGGGTCTTCAGATTTTATACCCCAGTCCAGAACGACTTATGTGGCAGAACAAAGTCATTGAGAAGCACATGCCCAAGACCTAAAAAAAACAGTGATGTCATGAGCACTTGAACCCTATCTGTGGACATAATGGAATGCATTTTTATGGTTTCCTTTTTGGACCAGGTTTGGTTACTTGTTTGTGGTCTTCAAATTAAAATAGTCATCTTCTAACCCTTGTAAACTACAGGGTCACACATGAACAGGCTCTACAGAATAGAACAGGCTCTAAGAAAATCTCTTAAATGGTTATTATGTATTTTATAATACTGCCACATGTAGGACATTTTTTTGCAGCATTGATGTTTATACCTCGATACTGCAGACCACAATCACACCAATACCAGTGTTGAGCAGGTTGTCTTCAAACCAGTTCTTCATCTGACTGTAGCAACCCTGACATGAAAAAGAGGCAATACTATTAGTATCTCTGACAACAACATAGTTATACATCACAATCACACTATAGTCACAGTTGATCCATTTAGGCATAAAACAGGTATTGACCATTTATAATGTAGCAGGTCAAGGTTACCTTAATTGTTTGGCTGCCAGATATGATATTGTTACAAGATGACTGAGTAATGCACTGATAGGTTTTACTTTTATAAAAGATGACAGGAAAAAAGTGCAGCTTATTCTAGCCAATGGTCCCGTACCACTTTCCAGTAGTCGATGGAGTCTTTGCAGGCTTCCTTTATACAGCAGGAGGTTGGAACAGGAGGCTTCCAGTCTGTCACATTTTTTACTCCACAGCACTGAAACTATGCAGAGGAGCAGATAAGACCACATCAGCACTTGCACAAATACCTGTATTACATCTGAAAGAGAGAAGGGAGAGAGGGGGAAGTAAAAGCTCACTTTGCTCTGGAAGAGGTCCCATTCAGAAGCAATTATTGTAACCGTTGTATTGTCATGCCCTCTGGCGTCGTTCAAGCTTTGCGTGAGGTCCTTCTCGATCAGTCTATCAATCTGTGAAGCAAAAGACATGGCTGAATTGTTACCGGACAATCTCATCACTGTGGGCTGTTTCAGTCAGAGCGCTGGGGGTTTCCTATCCTGATCCTATGAGGAAGTGTGCACTACGTAAATCATACGTACATACTAAGGACATGTACAGAGAAAGAAACAGACCACTGCTGGCCACTGAGGTCCTTTTTTTTTATATCGATATTTTGTATGGGAACACTTACATCTCTTTCATAGACCAGGAGGATGCAGGCTCCAGCCAGCTCTATCAGCATCACAATGAATAACAAGATGAAAAACTAGAAGAGAATAAAACCAGTTAGTCCTGTGACTATCATAAACAACCACAATTTTACTTATATGGGAAAGGTGAAAGCTATAATTTCTCCCTGTGGATCATGTCTGGGCATTTAAATAGCACCTCTGGCTCAAGGCGCACATGTCAAGGTGCTCTGAAATTAGAGCATTATGGTTGCAAGTGTCAGTGTGTGTGTGTGTGTGTGTGTGTGTATGTGTGTGTGTGTGTGTGTGTGCGTGTGTCGGGAGTGTGTGTGTGTGTGTGTGGGGGGGTGTTCTCCTAGTCACCGTGATGAGGAGGCAGCGGTTCTCCTTGTAGGCGCCCAGGAAGCCTAGGAAGGACACACAGGTGATGATGATGCCCGTGATGAAGAGGATGTTGGTGACGCTCATGAACGGCAGGGAGGGGAGCATTGAGGAAAACTTGGCCTGCGTCATCATGAATATCCCAAAGCCAAACAAAGCTGCCCCACAAACCTGACACAACAGGGTGGCAGAGAGAGAGAGCTATTACATACCTGACAGCACCTCACCACATAAGGGTGTATCATCAAAAGACTTATAGCAGTAAACACCCATGAAGATTTTAGTATGTCCTTTCTCCCTGTTCTGTTAGTGGTGGAGTAGGGCGATGCCATTAGGCCAGGCTATTTCCCAGAGTTGACTTTGAAGATTGCAGTACATGAAACTGGGTAAGAATATGATAGGTATATCATTTTGTAATAAGAATAAAAAGTTTGAGGATACATACAAAGAATAAGAAGTTGGCAAAGCACATCGTATACTTCAAACACTTGAGGCAAGACATCTTGACTTGTTCAGTTCTGAAATGTGAAAAAGAGGCACATCAGATGTTGGCAGACAGTCCAGTACATCCTGCCATGACGCGAGGATGATGTGTTTTCAGATATGTACACACACACTCTCTCTCTCTCTCACACACACACACACACACACACAACCACATACACACTCAAAACACACACTGTATGCATTGCAGTGAACAGTGCATTGTTCAGAAATAAGTGTGGTTTTCATGAGTCAGACATTTAGTTTCCCCTTTCTCTTGAAAACTGATGAATATAACTGTTCAATCTAAGGCCTAAGGTCTAGGGTCTATGTAGCTCTCTGTGAACCACACCTACAGATAAAAATAGATACGTGTGCCTCTACATTTACTTATACATCCAGATTAACTCCTAACAACGGATTAAAAGGGTAAATCTTTTGGTTTGTATTTATATGTAACCATGATATCAGAAAATGTTGAAGAATATTTTTCTGATTAATAGTTTGGTTTCAGTTAAATGGAGAATTCTCTTTGAATAGAGCAATAGAGCATTTACTATAGAGAGCTATTTTTCTCCTTTTTTATGTTCAATCAATGAAAACATGGTACTTTTTGTCTACCACAAACATATAAAATGTAAGATATATTGGTATTTAATTGTATATTTCAAAACAGTCCAAAACCACCATCTCCTCTTAACAGTAAACAATTCAGGAACAACAATATACTTTTATGTGAAATGAGTTTGTCCAATTCTCTGTAACCTTACACATAAATACACAATCGTTCTCTAACCAAGAACAACCAGGAAGCACTGGAAAATCAAAAAGAGGATCACAACTCTACACAACAATGAAGTACATTTCTAAAAGTGAAACATATTCTTACCTGCTCAGCTAGAACACTTGAACTTGAACTAGACAAGCAAACAATTCGAACAGTTGGTTTAGCTGTAGTTGGGTAAATGGAAAATGTCTTGTTGCAGTTTGCTGGTCACACTCAGTTTAGTCAACACTTTCAGAGCGTCACGGTGCATCAGGAGACATGACTTCCTCCTCAGGGGACCGGATGTCAGTCGAGCACAAGCTGTAGCCAAAGCCTTACAACGGTAACTGATAAAAGCAGAAGGTGCCCGGCAGTCGGTGATGGGGCAAAATAGATGCTTTGAGCAATCTTCGTTTTTAAACTGCGAAAGTCCCTTTTTATAATTCATAAGGACAGTGGGTCATATGTCAGATAGAAAACAGGAAGAGATAAAAATACAGTTTCAATAAAATGGGGGCTTTTTATTTTTTTCTTCCTACAAACTTTTTATATCATCCCAAGAGGAGAGAAATCAGTGGTCATTTGATCAGTACATCAATATAACAAAACGTTTTAACCTCATCAGACAAATAGGAATAAAAACAGCAATTTTCTATATGTTTTCACAAGTTTATAGTTAAATGTATTTACATAAAATCTAAATATATTATAAATACTCCCCAAAGAAAATCCCATTCAAACCCAGATTAATCCTATGTGACACATTGTGGCACCATTAGCTGTGAAATTACTCACTTTCGTAGAGTATTAAAACAGGAACAAGCCGATGACAAAAAAGAAGTGACATATTTTTTCTTTGAATTGGATGCTGTGTAACTTTGTTAGGACAGAGTACAGTGACATACTTTTAAGTTGAACCAAGAATGATTTCTAATCCAGTTGACTACCACCATTTTTACTTAGTACTTTTTGATGCTAAATGTTAAACCTGAATTTACACAGAACTACAGCTATACCTGATGAAAATAAAATAAACAAATGAGTGGCTGATTTTGACTTTGTACTGTACATGCCAATACATAAAACAGAAATGATGTGTCGAGAAGAGCCCAGCATTCACTCGAAACCAAGTTAACCTCAGACAACGCAGGGCATCTTGAGGTTTTCCATCACATATATCCTCGTCCAGTCACCCAGAAGTTGCACATAAGTGGGCAAGAGAAGACCAAGCAAAGTGTCTGTAATTTGGGGAAAAAGATGCTCATGAAACAGTGTCCTCTTCCTTTAGAGCTGCTCTGTTCTTTATTTATCAAATGTATTGTTAGGAAGGGAGCAGCACAGGTGGGTCTAGTTATTCATGTTTGGCACATACCTGTATAATGGCCAAAGACACAACTCCTGCACCTATGTTCAGGAAGTTCATTTTAAACCAGGCCCTCAGTTTCCCAAAACAGCCCTTGGAATAAGAGGGAGGGAGAGGAAAATGGGTAAAAACACGAAAGTCGAATCTCCCTATAGTTACATTGCATTGCTACACAAGTGCAACAGTATGGCAGAACTATCCTAAAGTATGCTATTTAAACAAGACACTACTTTGTGTAACCTAGCAACCTACCTCCTTCCATGGGATTACAGGAAAGATGTTACAGGGGTCGTCAATGCAGCAGGAGATGGGAGGACGGCCTTCCCAGTCTGATGGCCCATGGACCCCACAACAGTCAAACTAGACAGGAAGGACAATGGAGGGGGCAAATGCATTTAAATAGGGAATAATCAAGAACGAGACTCGCCAATCTTAACAGAGCCTTTGGCAGGCTGGACGATAGTGCCAGGCAAGGTCAGGCTGATGTGCACTTACCGTGGCCTGAATGGAATGGAACTCATCTTTCAATGTTTGATTTTCACCACCGGACGATAGCTTATAGGTGTCCAGAGCACGTATAAAATCATCTTCAAAGTACCTGTCGATCTGGGAAAGCAATAAAAAACAACCACGTCATGGCAGTGTCATGTCAAAGCACAGGAACACAACCATGAAACACTTCCTCTAAACATGGGATCACTTGTCAAACTCTGTGGTGTAATGAAATGGTGGTCTCACCTCTCTCTCAACCACCAGAAAGATGCAGGCCATAGCCAACTCCACCAGCATCAAAAGAAACATTATGATATAAAACTGTAATAAAAACCAAATGTGACATGAACACAAACACATCAGATTGGTTATGTGCAATCAAAAGCCATGTCTCAAATACAATACCCACTCTTTTTTAATAGGTATGTTTCCTCACTAGATTTACTAGATTTAATATGCCTATTACAGAGCACGCTACAACGAGTAAGCATATGTAGTATACAGCAGAACATTATGTACAGACTTAAATACACGGTTAGTAAGAGTTTAGAATCCTCAAGGTGGATTATATGGAATAAAGTGGAAATTCCACATTTAGAGAGTGTTTGCATGTGTGTGGCTGTGTGTCTACAGGGTGAGTCAGAATGTTTTCAGAAGTTCTATGCATGTTTCACAGGCAGCAGTAATGTGTGAGTTTCATTATGAATACAAATGGCCACTTTCACCCTTGACAACCTGTAACATCTTGTCCCAGCAACAGCAGCACTGTTCAGTGACCAACCCACAGCAACAGCAGCACACTCAGTGACCAACCCACAGGCCAAACAAGGCCAAACACTGATACCCAGCTGTGAATGTACCCTTAATGGGAGCTCGACAGGCCAGACTCACAGAGATGAGCATGCAGCGGTTCTCTCTCAGGGCACCCAGGATCCCCAGGTAGCACACACAGCAGACGATGGCCCCCGTCACAATCAGGCAGTTGGAGGCGTAGTGCGGTTTGAAGGTGTTGATGATCAAGCCGTACTCGGATTTAAACATCCCGTATATGCCAAATGCCTGGACAAACGCCCCACTGGTCTATAAAACACAAACCGATAGAATGGGTAGGGAATGTGATGAAAACAGATATGTTAAAATGCACAAAATATAAAGAAAATACATATATTTATGTTATATATATACAGTATAAATATTTATAAAACTCAGGATGTATGTTGAACATCCAAAACCCAATATGTACCCCTATCATTTTAAGTTGGGGTTGGTTTTAATCTATCATCATTCTCTTTCTATAATAGAGATATGGGTATCAGCTTTAATTCACAGGGAACCAATTAAGTTGAACCAATTTACACTTTTGCACTTTTCCACATCTTGAAACTCAAGACTAAATCTAGCAACTACCCAACAAGGATTAAATGATATGTTGATTGGTGCATAATAAGTGATTTTATTAATCCTGGACAGCTGTGAAGTCAACAGTTTGAAAGAAAGAAGTGACCTACCCAGTAGAGCATGTGCAGAAAAACCATCCACCTTTTCAGACAGGTTACACAGGAGCGATTCATGTTTCCACGGAAAACCACTGTTTATCCCTAAAATTGGAAACATTTTCTCAAAAGTCACCTTTCACGATTTCCTGTTCGTTCACTTGTCTTGTAAAAAGTAATGAAACATCATCTATGAGATAGTTCAGTTATTCCACTTGACATTCTGTTTAAATTGCCATTAACTGATCCAACTTGTTTTATGTAAAGGGTTTGTTGATGTAGACAGTGTCCTCTCTGTTGTGGTGGAAGAGCTAGTGTTTAGCATACAGTACAGTTTGGTATGGAAACACAGGGCCTAGTGGTGGAGTTTATCTTCTGACGTTGTTTGAGAAAGCCAAGCAATTAAATGTGATTGAGAAGAAATGGTTCTACATAAATAGAATGATTTATTTCTACTCAAATTATTTGTTCCACTTTTATTTGATAGCCCCTCCAAAGCTACAGCTCACAATAAGGACCATAAAAACTCATATAGCCTGCTTGTGTTTGTGGGAGTGGGTTTAAGCCATACTAAAATAAATTCTTAACTGAAATAAAGGAAAACAAAATGCTATTTGCGTCAATAGTTTCACAATGTTCTGTCTTTGTAGTTTAAGAGTTAAATTATCTCTGAAGAGCACATCGCACAAACTTAAAGCAGAACACTGGATTTTGACAAGAAACTGAATTTACACTGATATAAGTTTCAAGCATTCAATTTACTTACTCAGAATTCTCATGTACTACTCTTCAGGTTAATAGACAGGATTCTCTCTGACATGCGTTTATTCCTTGCTGTTGTCCAATGACTGCAGATAGGTTCAGTCTGAACACAAGGTACAAACACACACACACACACACTCTCATGGTTTGCTTCTCACCTGCACACTCCACCCCCTTTCCTCCTGCCAGCTCCATCTAGTAAGTCTGGAGAGCTCTCTTATCGCTCCCTCTCAAAGCAAGTAAATACGGAACATGAAAACAAACAATTAATAGTTAATCTACATAAGAATAGTTGAGGTGGGTATAGGGGGAGTGAGCACATTGTGTATGTGTTCAGAGGGCCGCCTTTCAAACGCTTAACAGTTTCTTCCAACATTTACATACAGCTGGCTGTGAAGAACACCTTTGACGCCCACAACAAGGAATTATTGAGTTTACCATTGGGAGTTTCGGTATATATTACAATAAAGGAGAACAGAGGAGTCTAAGGCATTCATTTATGGAAAATCATCTTTAAAATTTTATTTAGAAGATTTGACAAAGAACAAATGGAACCCAACGTCTTTTCACAAACAAAGAAAATTCTCAAACATGTTTTTTTTTTTCCTCTTGATGCTATGGCTCCAACAAACTGAAACGAGTTACCAAAATCAATTTGTACTCCCTCGTAAGGACCAGGCTTAAACAAATCAACTTGTATTTAAAATCCTAGCGCTATCAACGGATGAAGACTAAGACTTGTGGGGTCAAAAGGTCACCACAAACATGATTGCAGCAGCACATTACATCGCTGGAGGTAAAAGACCCTGGTGGTGTCAAGAACCCCGGTGATGTCTCCACACTGCTTCCCTAAGCATGGCAGGATGCAGTGTAAAAATGTAAGGCATCTACCATTACGGGTCATAGTGGTTCAGTAACATATAAATCAGTAAAAAATGTCAAAGGAAAAAAAAAATAATAATAATTTCAGATGCATTGTGATTACCAGTAATTATAATATTTTTTTTTATATCAGCTACAGTAATTACATTACATGATTTGAGAACAGAACAGCACAGTCACAGATTTGGCCAATATTGCATTAAATTGGTGATCAGACTGAATATAAAGCATCTCACACATTTTTGATGAAATCATTCTTTGTTTGTTTTGAATGTAAACAGCCAGCCACTTTCACCCAGAAGCCAGACTTGCAGATTAGAACTAGCATAAATGGCAAATTTGAGAAGACAAGGGCTTCGCTTCAAAATCAAGTACAAAGAATCAGCATTTTCACACAGTCTAGTGCAAGGGCCACGTGTCCAATTGCTGAATTGCCCCGATCTCTATTAAAAACCACACACACACACACACACACACACACACACACACACACACACACACACACACACACACACACACACACAGACACAGACACAGACACAGACACACACATGTTGGGACACCAGAACATAAATTGTACTACATTTGATTCACTGATAAATAAGACTTGAGCCCTCATCACACACACATTATCTTTTCACATTAACAATGATTTCGCACAGTGAGCATACCGATGATGAAAGCAATCTGTCTTCATCACAACCACATTAATTACCCCCACACACACACACACACACAAACAAAAGGGGAAGACTTTGGAGACGTAGAGCAACATGCTGCGATAGGCCCAGGAGATCTCTAGTAGAAAACGCAGAGGGATACAAAAATAAATCGGATCTTCTGCTGTAAAGTACTGAACATCTGTGCCGATATCAACATTGTGCCTCCCGAGAGACCACATACAGTCCATGTCCAGTGCAATTATACAGCATTCACAGGGCTACTAAAAAGGGGGGAAAAAAACTTGGTTAAGGTCCAAAGAGCGCTCTGTTAAGTCACAGTTCACTACTCTTCACGAGTGGGTTTAGGGAAGGCTCTGAATGACGTGTTTGATCAGACAAGTCCTTCATGACCAAATGGCGAGGTAATCTCCAAGTTGAGGTACTGTAAAGGCTTTATGGCAGAGCACAGGTGGGGTCGGTCTCACCAGTCAGCTCACACCAAACACACCACGGATGCTCATAGTCGTCCTCTATTTCTGTCTTTCTCGCTTTATCTCTCACACACACGCATACACACACACACACACACGCATGCATGCACACACACAGCCTAGATTTATTTCTGCTCAGGCATTTTAGTAGAAGCGCTTGCGGCGGCCTTCCTTCCAGCGGCCGTACAGCAGAATGGCCACGACGATCAGCACGAACAGGCCCACCACTGAGAACAGGAAGGCGAAGAAGCGACCAACGGGGCCCATGCCCTCCTCCTCAACCTCCACTAAAGACAGGGAGACACAACCACGCAACATTAGTGTGCTGTTAACAGTCCTACTTGCATTCCTGTCCCCCCCTTACGAGGCCTCACTATTCTGATTTGCACGGTCATTGTTCGACTCCCTTTGGCTTACCCTTGGGAAGCTCAATGTAGTCATAACTGGGGATGGTGACTTCCTGCTGGTCCTCTTCCTCTTCCTCAGCGGTCCTCTGCACTGTCAGCTGATAGAGCTTCATGGAGATCAGGTCATGGTTATCTGCAGAGAATCAAGACAGGATTGTTGGTGTGTAAAAATAAATAAATGTGGTTTGGAGAGTCAGATATGTCGCCCGTTTCTGGCAGTCTCGCCAGTCTACTAATGGTTAAGCAATGACTGCCACTCACCACAGTCAGGGTGGACTGTGGTAAAGCTGAGGGAAAAATCTGAAAATGTCAACTGTGCGTCAATGGTTCACCCAGCCATCACACTTCCCCAATATAGGCAACACAAATCTACTCCAACAAGTAATTTCTTGGTAGTGTAAGGCACCATCAATTTACAGCACCTCTCTCCCAGTTCACCTCAACCCCATTCATTCATCTGTAGAAATCCCTACCCTAGCCAGGGTTGGGCTGACACAAAAGAGTACCTGATAAATCTCCTGTGGCTGAGGAGGCCCCAAAAAAGTACCCCAGTGGCATATGCACCCCCGGCACATCCAGGCATTCCCGCCACTCTCGCTTCCCATCAACGTCCATCATCAACTGCAGTGAAAGATACAGTATTGTTGGGTATAACCAGTAGAAACACAGTCAAATGAATAGCAACCTGAGCATAGTGCCGGTATTTCATAGATAGATACATATGTAAAAATGGCTTATCCTGCCAGGCCAAACTATTATCTGCACAGGTAATACTTTGTGACTCCACTGTCAGAGCAAGGTGCCACACGTAGCTAAGGTATGAATTCTACCCATCTTTAAGTTTCTTTGGATAAAACCATCCATGAAGTGAATTTATGAATATGGCAAGAGTGAATATTTGTTCTGAGCTGTTCTTTTGTCTTACGGTCAATCTGTTTTTCATGTATCGGATGAGGAGGAAGGTGTCGTGGTTGACGTTTCGCACGAGGGCTGTGCATCCACCCAGCTCTGTGGTCTTGCCATCACGGTCGTGGTCATATGGCACAGTTCCATTCCCCACCATCACTGAGATGTACGGAAACACTCTCTGGGAGGAGCGGAGGCAGAGAGAGAGAGAGAGAGAGAGAGAGAGAGAGAGAGAGAGAGAGAGGGGAGAGAGAGAGAGAGAGAGAGAGAGAGAGAGAGAGAGACAGGTGGAGGGGTGGATTTGTTAAATGATCTAAGCAACGGTCACATTTTTAAATGCTGATGTGCTAAATGATGTCGGGATATGACAGCATAGTTTGGGCTTGCCGATACTTTTGGGCTTGCCGATACTTTTGGGCTTGCCGATACTTTTGGGCTTGCCGATACTTTTGCAAAACAAAAGCTTGTGTAACTAGTCCTACTACTAGTATACTACTAACCATGTAATCAAACCCCTCACACATATGTGCTAATGAACTATGAACCCAACACTAAGAAGGGCTAGTGTGACTTCTAATGTATGTGATATGTGTACTGGTTAACTAAGTACCGAACACAAGGAAGACCTAGTGTAACTGGGATGGGAGAGTGACTGTGGGGGAGGATGGGACCAGACCGACTGTGCTCGTCTCCAGAGGAGGGGTCAAAAAAGAGCAGCACAGGACAGCGTGAACCGGTTTGCCCAAGACGCCATGTGGGAATGTTTTCTCAGATCAACTGCCCCTTTCAAGCAGACTCTAGAATCTATCTACATGATACTAATCTGACCCACTTGGGCTAAAGAGAACACTTCCCAGCAGGTCGAATCAGACGTCCACAGATATAATTGTCTTAAGAGCTTTATCAGTTCCAATTCCATGCTGAAAATGTGCAGGAGTCAGAGGAATGGATGCATCTTCCTGTCCGTAATGACAAATGGTTTGTCCTAAACAAACCATTTTGAATGACAAATAGGCCTACAACTCAACACCCCAACCCTAACAGCAATACATACAAACAAACAATACCATGCACTAATACCAGTATTCCAAAAAAAAAAAAAACGTATGTCTAATCCTTCTTTCCTGCATACATTAATGAGGACTCTATACGTCGCTAAACAGCACTCTCCAGTGGTCTATGCAGAAGTGTTCTCATATGGACCAAATGTGGCTCATGTGACAGGCCTCATCACTGCTCAGTGAAATCACTTCCTGTCCCTAGGGGAGAGGTATGGCAGCCGAGCGTCACCACAGTGGCAAATATGCTCTAGGCAGAGAGACAAGGCTGACATACCTCATGACTTTTGTCCTCGTTGGGGTAGGTGTCCACAAACACCCCAAGCCCGGTAAACTGGTTCATATTCCCAAAAACTGGACCTGCAATAAAAGACCAACTTTCAGCTCACATTTAGATTACTCAACACAAAAAACCTCTCCAGTTGTAAGACAGCTGCATTTGTTCAGCGGTCGGTGGGGTGTGGGGTCCTTACCTTCCTGCATTCTCTCTTTGGTCAGCCACAGAGCCATCCCGTCGCCATTCAGGTTTTTCTTGCCTTGGCCGTGAATTTTAAACTGCACTTGTAGCTCCCAGTCGCGTACGAAAAAAGGCTGTGAAAATGTACACAGGGGAAGAAGAGATCACATAAGACAATTTGAAATTACACCAATTTCATCTGAACCAGGACACAGATGGAAAACATTTTTGACAGTACTTGTTGATATCTGAATCCCTGACCTTAGCAAAATTGTGCTTAGTGGCCCAGAAAGCTCAGAACACTGTGTTCATGTTAAATCATAATGAGCCCCTGGCATGACTTAGAGGTTCTCCACACAGTAAAAGAACCGGAAGAACTTCAAACAGTAGGACTGAGTGAGAGATGGTGATAAGGAATCCACCCAGAAACATCACAAAAATCTCCACAGGCAGGGTTGGTTTTGCACACTATTAAGCGTAAAATAATCTAGGTTTTATGTACCTTGCCACTTGTTTGTGTTAAAAGCTTACTTATACTGAGGTTTTTTTTTTTAAACACAGTAGCATCACTCACTTTTCATGACAAAATCAAGTTAGACCATTTGACTGTAAGATGCATGTACTGCCCTGCCTCCAAACTAGCAGAACAAACTTAAAGGAGAGTCAACAGTCAAACTGTGTGAGGTGATGTTGCAATACAGAAGATATTTCAACATTTGGTCACACTGCAGGTTTTGACATGGGTGATGATGACTAACCACAAAGCTGATTTTCTAGTTTGTTTTACACATTTTTTATATGCTTGAATAGTGAAGAGTTACGTTTTACTTTTCTAGACCTATATAGAACAACTTGATTGTACAATGACTGTGTAATATTACAACTCACTATTCGGCTCCATACTGCTCCAACTCTGCTTTGAAGGTCTGGGGTGAGCCTCACATTGTCAGGTGTCACCATTGACGTACCCATAAGGTCCCAGTGGGACGAACTGAAGGACCCCACACCTGAAAATAATAAGGTTGATGTATCCCAAACTTACAATGAATGGATGCGTAGTTATCACAAACGGAAATTACCATGTGAACTGGTTAGGTGAGGTTAACAATTTGTCTTCAAAGTACTGACATTATTGTAGAGTGGTGAGTACATTAAACATGCTATGCTAGCGAAGAAACAGCCGGCTACCACATAATCCCACAAAAAAAGTTCAGAGAAGCAGCTTTTCACCATAACGAATATGGGTTATCGTTACAAGTGCAATCCGGGATTCTAACACCATATACTTTCTGTCAATCATTCATCTGTCAACATTTCAAATATCGAATACCGGACTGCATTTTGAACGTAACCTATCCGTGTGTTGATATGACTTGGAGCGTATCTGATGACCAATTACTCTGCTTCCCTTTGCCTCGTATTTACACTGAACTATTGGTAGTTGGCTATCAGAACAAATAACATTTAAAGGACAGTTAAAGAATGAAACTGGGAAAACTGACAGAGCAACCGGTTGGATCAGACTGGCCTGTTAACTTGCAAATTAGCGGTCGCTAACATGATTAGCAGGCACAGATTTGGCCAGTCAGCTAACTTAGCTAGCTGAATTAATTTAATTGAGTGCGGCAGATGGCTATATTAATGTATATCAGACGACTAATTTGTAAACCGGTATGGTTGATACTACCAACTGAATCTATTTTGTGTCATCATGTGGTATTTTACACATATATGTCTTCAGACAATGGCTCAACAATAGATGACCTATCTGTGATTTGCTAAAGTTAGCCAGCAACCTAGCTAGCTGACTAGCTAGGACAACTAATTTACCTTGATAAGGTTTTGTCAGTGAATATTCCCTCTTCAGAAATTCTTCCAACTCCAAGCCATCGTCACCCTGACACCGACTTGTCAGAAAGAGTAAAAACGTAACTACGAAGAGTTTCATAGCGACGTTCCTCATATTAAAAACTATATTTGGCACGGGCAAACTACTCAGTTTAAACATGTTCATCGAGGCGGCCATGTTGCTCCTCCCACAAAATATTGGGTGTGTTCTCGAAGACACAAGCAGACGAGTGAACAGAAAACTTTGTAAATATGAAGACACTTCAGGGTATTTCTAAACCGCAAATACAACAACACGTATGCACGCAAATGCAACAAACTTTAGATGCTAATGCGCCTTAACCCCAAAGCAAAATACGTTTGCCAAAATACAGAAAATATGCGATCCTAACGTTCAAATGTCACAGTTGATTAGAATGATTCATTAAAGCCTAATTTTGGATTTTTGATTATTATTAATATTAATAGGCTAATAAAGCCTATATTTTAAATATACTCAACTAATTACTTAGTAGACTACATAGTTTCGAAAATCAAACTGTAGGCCTACATCTCCTTGGCATAAATTAAACACACGAGTGAATAGCCTATTAAGTAGACCTAGCCTACGGCATAGCGGTCAGTGACCGCCGCCTATAGAGAGAGACTGAGATAAGATTTTTTCGGTTCCAAGAAAAGTGTGTTATCTTGAATGATTACGTCAACAATAAACTAAAACGTTTCTTTTATATATTATTCTGAGTAAAAATGTAAGGAACTATAGTTGTTGACGTGGCGGCTGTGTACACTGAGGGTATTACGTTCTGCTGTTTTGAGACTAGTGATAATGGAGGAGTGATTATTTAGCAGAATATGTTCTTGCTGTACGTTTGAGAATGTTCTGTAATTTACATATGCAACAATATGAGCGCCATTATATAACTGTACTTGGCATTTATTTACCAAGTTTGGAAACAATATGCATGCCCATAAAATTATTATAAGTCGAAAGTATATGCTAAAATACAATAGTAAATGGATAGTAAATGCTACATATAGGCGTAAAGGTATCATTTGTACCTATGCAGTATGGTAATAATTAGTTTGAACATAGCCACAAACAGCCATCAACGGGGGTCCAAGCAGATGTGCGAACTGCCCTAAGTAGGGAAAGGTTGGATGATTTGACCCCTCCAGCAGGTGAAAGACAATTTTGTAATTTTTGGGATTTAAAGACTTCCAGAAATTCATTTTGAAAATAGAACAAACCATGTGAGAGGAACAGGGGAAAGCATGTCGTAGCCTGCTGTAACTACACCATATGGCTGATTTGTTTAAAATTGGGTAAATAGCTTCTAGGCCTATATATGCCATTATCAGTGAGTCTTTTTTTTGACCGTTGATTAGGGTGACCATATTTAAGTTTTAAAAAAGAGGACACTTCCTCAAGGGCAGGGGCGCAGATAGCACTGGATTCATAGTGACCCCGATCCGTCCCCCCCCCCCCCCCCCCCACTCTCCTGACGAAAAGCGCCAATCATCAGTTAATAACTCTGCACAGCTGATTAGGCGATGTTAGCGTCCCCCCCAAGTTCAAAAATCCCATCTGCACCGCTGCTCACGGGGGAGGGGCGTGGTAGTGTATAGCATATAGATGACCCGCACCCTACCATAGACATATAGACCTATCTATATATTTCTATATGTCTATGCACCCTACCCCCGCGACGATGTTTTGCCATCTTTTTCGTGCATCTGGCAACACTGAGTGGGCGGTCGTCCGGTCGACTAATGACAGTTATCTCTACAGTAAGAGCTTGAGCAAGAAGGTGGAACTAAGGGAGATACCCTTTCCAAAACGTGTAAGGGCGTAAAAACTAGTTTGTGAAAGACCCAGAGAAACACAAATATCCGACGAGGCCAAATCCCAGACAATTTTGGAATCCCTGCTGGACGCATTTTTTAGGTCTTGAAAAGTGGACATGTTCAGGTTCAGTCTGGCACTGTTCAGTCTGGCACTGCTCCATTGTGGAGAAATTATCAGTTTTTCAGCAAAATGATCTGACCAATGAAATTGTCAGGGTGGGCTTTATACGATGATGGACAGATGATCAACCAAGGCTTGAGTTGAATTAACGGTAGATTCGAAATCGTACCAAAAATATTTTATTTGAATTAACACAACTTTTTTATGTCTACATTGACTCGGTTAGTTGTGTATGTGCTACATGAATGTTACAGAATATTGTAGGCATTTTTTCCCCTGGTTTGTTGAAACACGCCCCATTATCACAGCTCAATGGAGCAGTATCAGACTCATATTCTGACTAGAATTATTAGTATGACATCGTCAGGCTAACAAAGCGTAAGCCAAATTCAAAACCTCAGGTTATGCAGTTTTTTAGATATTTAAAATGTGTCAGTTGCAGTGTCCTCAATGGATTCAATTAATCAAATTTGGTCAGCATCAAAAAGCTGTGGTAGCGATGCAGCGTGTCAGATTTAGTGAACCTTTATATCACAAGATGTGGGTTAGTAAGGCAGTATATTTTTGCATTGAACATTATTTAGCAGGTGGCGCTACTCCATAAAGTAATGGCAATGAGCTAGGCCTATACACCTCCTAAAGGCCAACTCCATATACAAAAATCTTAGTTTTGGCTAAACAGTTTTCAAGCTATTGACATTTATCCATTGCAGTGCCCCCTAAGAAAATTTCACTAGGTGGCGCTACTCCACAAATTAGTCTTGATGAGCTAAGGTTATGTGCGTCCTAGAGGCCAACTCATTATACATTCTTTTGTAGTTTTACACAAAACAGCTGTCAGGCTATTGCAAAAAAAAGTGCTTTAAACCTACCACACTTCAGGGGGCGCTGGAACAAAGGGCCACGCCCACCTAGGTACACAAACCTTATATTCTGTATCAGCCATGTGGGGGCTACAATCATGCCAAGTTACATGTGGAAGGCCAAAGTATATGATATCCTCAGCCAATAACAACAACAACAACAACAACAAATGGAAGAAAAAAACGTTGACAAACATTATCCGACCGCCTTCCGTTGCAGTGGCTGTCACAATGATAAATATGAGTGAAGAGTGCATGGCTGGGAGTAGCCTACAGAGTTTTGATGCCATATGGGGTAGCTGCTGTCTCCCTGTGGTCCATGGTGGCAGAGGTGGGATGGCACTATGAGAGCCCAGGGAGAGTGCCATGCGTCATTGTTTGAGGTGAACTGGAGCTATGAGAGGGAGTGATAGGTGGACCTCTATAGGGAAACCTCTGGAGGATGAGTGGGGCCACAGTGTTGGATTGCATTGTTTTTGAAGGAGCACTTCCGGGGATAGAAACATATGTACCACAGTATGAGTATGTTACACTTGAGACACGCATGTCATCAAGCCTAGCTGTTCAGTTAGGAAGCAGCTCTGTTGTGGAGGCTTTCTATCACCACAGTCCAGTCCTAATATAAGATAGGAAGCAGTATGTGATGATCACAGAACTGATGGGTCATTTTTTTTAATGTATGAAAACTGGACAATAAAACTGAATGGATATCCACAGCCAAAGGGGGCAAAACGCTAACAGAAAAAAAAACACTAAAGAGTTTTTTGTGATTTGTATTCATTAATGCATTTTTATTTGTTATTGTTCACAGAGGAAATAGTAATGGTACATCAAGAACAATGCTGCTTGTTGGTGTTGATGCTCAAAAGCATCATCGCTTTAAAAAAAACAAGGAATATAGCCTAGTTTGGAAAGGGAACTATGCCCATGGGTCAGTGGTTTGCTAGACTTGTCACAATATGCCAACTTGACACTTTAGGCGAGAAAACTCCAGTTGATAATCTTGCCTTTCCTTTGAAAATGATGGCGACTGGCTAAATTACCCCGGGTGTTCGTGTAACTATCGTGCTCATCTGATAGCTTCGTGAAACTGTATACAGTGGCATGACACCTCCGAGCCTCAGACACTATGTCTGACTGCAGTGTGGCATTGATTTTGATGGGCTGTTTCGGGCGATAATGATGTTCATCTGTTCACGCCCAAACTGTCACGGCTGATTATGCCGTAGACAATGAATCTATTCACACTAGTTCAAGTTACCTTTCTACCTCAGTTTTTGCTTCTTTTTCCCACACTCCACACAGCATGTCTCTTGCACAGAATCCACCACAGATTTCCCCACTCTGCCTAAGTGTCATTGTAACATTTAAATTTAGGCTTTTGTCTTATGCAAGTTGTGTACTACTGCCATCACAGTTCAAACAAGTGATCTGTAATGATCTCTAACAGGAGTCTAACCTACAAAGCAGTTCTGCAAAAAGCAAATGCAAATATTTGTAAAATCAATCCCCTTTAGTATTTCTGATGTGATGTATTTTGATCTAATTAACACACTAATATAATGTATGATTATATAAGTGTTCATTATTACAGGTTGATGAAAAAAAATCAGATCGAGGATGTTGCAGTTGTGTCTTAAACACACTCTAGAGGGCAGTGCAGTGGTGGATTCCTGACATTGGCAACCAAAAGTCCAGTGCTCAATCCCTGTCATGTCCTAATTACCAAAATGACAAGTGCCTCAAATCACTTCTAGAGGGAAAATATCACTACATTTATTACATATCTAGAGGGCCTAAGGAGAGGAAATTAAAGTTTGAGAAATTGCCTGCAGCTGACTGACTTTTACAGCATATTTAAAGTGGTTTGTCTGATTAATATGCTGAGCATTATCATCATTATTGATGCACAACAACATTTAATATAAATCTATTATGAAGATTTAAAACAAATATTTTGCCACTGATGGTACAGTGTCTTACTATATTTGTCTACTGAATGTATCTGAGTCTGAACGATATTTGGACTGTGTCAACATTTCTTTTGTATGATTACAGATTATAAAACTGCTTACAAACATCTTGTTTATGATCACAATAAAATGTCACAATAAAATGCTTTTCCACATGCCACATCTGTAGAGCCTTACTGCATCTTCATCTTGTGAAGAGCTGCACTAAAGGGACGTGAAGTGTGTGTAATTATTAAGACCGAACAAGACAAGGACTTCCTTTCCAATCCATACTCCTTCCTGCCCTCCCTCTTCTGTCTAATCTCACAGAGAGGGTGATGCTGGACCCCTAAGATAAATGAATGGGGCTATTGACTGCTAATTGGCGCCGCCAGGCTTTCACCGATACTCCTGGGAGGACTGACAGCAAGGCCAGTTTAGCCAGCCTGGGTGCTTATTGCTCCCCGTGGAGGCCGGCTATGGAGGGGGCAAAGAAAAGCTAAGGAGGTGTTAAGCCTGCTGTAGATCATATGTTTTGGATGGGGCAAGTTTCGTTTTTGTCACTAGCATTTCCGTTTGCTTGACAGATGTCCCGTGGGAGGAGATTACTTACATTGAGGGGGCTGGGCCGGGCACTTTGACGGGACAGCTGTAATTCGAAACACCTTATAGGCAGAGACTGCTGGGCACACTGTCTGCAGTATCAGTGCCCCCCTGTGTCTTCTATCTTCGTCCTTTACAGGAGGAGGAATCTGTTCAGCGAGTCAGAAAGTACAATTATTGTTCTCGCTGTCCTCAACATTGTCTGCACCTGCTCTGCTGTAACATGTGTGTAAAGTTAAACAGCAGTCCAGTGTCATCACAATCACTTGCCATTTGCACTTATCTATTACACCTGTTTCCTTTCAAAATAGCGTAACAAATAGTTATTTTATCATATATTTGAAAGATGGCAGCATTCTGCAAGCCTTTTTAATGCTAGTTTTGAGGTACAAAATATACATTTAAAGTACAAAGATGTTTAATGGAGAGCAATCAGTTTCAAACTTGGTTTTAAGGTACATTAGTTTATGCTATGAGCTTGGAAATACCTGTATGTTAGTCTGCAGCTTTTTCTCCAAAATGGCTGGTAACATACACCAAACAAGGAATCATTAAACCAAATAGCCATAAATGAACAGAAAAGTTTCATGTTTTGATGTATACCCTCCAGCTTAAATTTAAGATCATACCCACATTATCAGTTGAAATAAAATGTCCTAATCAAATTAAGCTCTGAACCTGAAGCTACGGCAGACATCCCACATTTAACCAGCCTACAGGAGTGTTGTGCTTCATTTCTGCACCTTTAGCAGTTTGTTGGAATGCGCTGTAAAAAGAAATGCGGAGAACGTCATGTCAGTGGGGCCTTAATTCACACACCTCGCACCTATCTATTATCTACCTGTAAATAATTAGATAATGAAGAGCCCCTAATGCTTTCCTTGGCAGATCAAGCTGCCTCAAATCCATAGCCTCTTACAGTGGCAATAACTGTCCTGTTTATCTTATGGGAGACAGAAGACATTAAGAACCGAGAAACACCTTTGGACATAAATATTCACACCGTTTTCAATGGGAGGCAGTGAGTGAGTGTAGCAGGGACGGTGAAGGGGAAGACAGATAAGCGGCTCTTTGTGTAACAGCACCCTTAATGTGTCTCCCCCTTCCGTTGCCTTTGTGCTGACAGAATTGTGAGAGGGGGCAAAAAAAAAAGCTCAAGAAAAGCACATCTTCTTAATTGAATAGGATATTTCTTAACCAATCTCTATTAGTGCTGCTGTTATTTGAGCTCTCGAATCAATATTTCACACAAATACTTGTCCTTTACTAAATACGCTCCACAGTGGTTTCTCCTTGGTGCCAACCTTAATCATCTGATGGCTTTTGGGGATTTTCTGCAGTGATTCCTTGTTACTTTCATGTACTGTAATTCTGAAACACAGACTCAATACCCTTTCACACATTCGCAGAAAACTGAATTACAAATGGCAGCTGTCTAGGCAGTTGCACTTAATGCTCTTCATAATTTTCCTAATTTATTTCTGTTTTCTTCTTTTCTCAGCTGCTTAAGTTCTGAAAAGCAAAGAATTCTTAAGACTTACATTCATGGCAACTTATTTCACAAGACTCCACTGCTGTCTGTTTCTTTACAAAATGACACGAAATATTAAATTGAAAGCAACACATAACTCAGGAACAACTTTATTATGTGTATAAGCCAGAGCATAATTGAAAAGTACGATAACGCTGATGGCAACACGTATACCCAGCTATGTGAGGGGAACAGTGAACATGTGAACAAGACAAGCCTTGAATGTAAGCCTGCTCCTCTGCCTCTGCATCATCCCCTCTAATAGAAAAGAGCAGAAAAGGCCCTTATTCACTCCTAGCCTGATTTATTCTCCCCCAGGAAGACTCCACTCACCCATTATCTGCCTGTCGATATTTACGGCTGCCTGCAATCAATAGGTCTCATTAACATTAAAGCTAACTTTGCTGGGTTTTGATTCTCCCCATGCAGATTATTTATTTGCACAATTTCCATCAGTGAGAGAGAGAGAGAGAGAGAGAGAGAGAGAGAGAGAGAGAGAGAGAGAGAGGGGGAGAGGGAGAGAGAGAGATGCTGAGTCTCTTGGCAGCTCTGACTGGGTCACAGTTTATTCTAGTAAGGGCCCCACCTCTTTTCCACATCCAGCTTAATAGTGAAATGAAGACTTAACAGCAGCAAACTTTGTTTGTCAAGTGCTTTAGGGGTCAAATCAGAGAACAGTACAACTAAAGCAAGACTATCACTTTATTACATTACCAATCAAAACAAACAAAACACTAAACATTGAGAAATTGTGTTAGAAAGAGCAGTTTGATTTTGGTATGCAAATGAACATATTCTTTATTGCAAAATTCTGGTCATCTCTATTACGCTACAGTCATAACAAATGTGGGCAAAGCTTCCTTGTAAGATATGATTATTAAAGGAAATTGTGAGTGTCTAAAGAGCTGCTTGCAAGTAAACAAACTTAAGTTTTTGAAGGGGTAGAAAGTCCCTCTACACTGTCAACCCAAACAGTTCTACTAACTTATTAACATTATGTATTCAGTACTTAAAACCTGGTATTTAGTTGACCCAATTTTAAATGTATTAGTTTTCTGAGCAAGTGAAGACGTTTTAATTGTATTGGAATGTATTTGTTTGTGTAAACATTTCCTGATATCTCATATTTTTTTTAGTATCTGACGTCATCAACGTCATTGAGAACACCATTGCAGAATAAAAGCGTCTGCTAAATCACAGATGTAAATGTACATCTGGCAACACTGGGAAGGCGGTCGACCAATGACAGTTCTCTCTACAGTAAGAGCTTGCGCAAGAAGTTGAGACATAAGGGAGATACCTTTTCAAAAACTTGTAGGGGCGTAATAAGTAGTTTGTGAAAGACCCAGAGAAACACAAATATCCAACGAGGCAAAATCCTGATTTTGGAATAATATTCAGAGTTTAGATAACTTAAAAATTATGGAAATGATAATAAAATAAATCAGCGTAGCCGATGTATAATTTTTAAGTTAAGTTTACTTTAAAAAAAATTATATGCACTCAAATTGTATTATGTAATCGGTTACATCAAAAGTTTAAAGTACTCTGAACTTGTGCAGGTTTACAGTGTATGTGGTCAATTAGCCAAGAAAACTAATGAGCAAAAATAACACTATTATGTACTATATCTGTAGAAAAAAACCCATCTTTAACATCTACAACACGTTATATGTCAACACCTAGATATCTGTTTCCTATGCCCCCTATGTGTAAGCCCCCTATGTGTTAGCATGAAGCACTGGTGAAAGAAGAGAGTGTGTCTGTGTAGCGGTTATCAATACTGTAGAAGGGTTCCAAGCATTGATTTGCAGGCATGTTTATCTGTAAATCCGCTCTCAAAATAGGAGTGCCTTGACAACATTTGATTCCAGAAAGCCATGGCCCTGTGGACCCTGGTGGGGTGCCAAACAAAAGGCTGAACAATCCCAGCATCAATTTTTCATCCTGTCTTGTAAGACATTAAATACCGCAAGTATCTTGCGTAAGGCGATACCCTGCCCTGTTTAGAGCCTGTGAAGCTTAACATCTCCTCATTGTTGACTGTTGCGGCGACTGCTCCCACACAAGCTCTGAAAGGACAGCCTTGAGATACACAATCACTGACAAGTTCTTCTTCCACATAAAAGGCACATTTGGACCTAACCCAAATCTGCCATGGAGTCAGATGATGGATTGTGTATAGTTATAATGAATTCAGTCTATATAAAGGCATTAATATTAATGCAGAACATTTAAATATTTTCCGCAAAATATCTTACTCTTGAACAGATCCAACCCAAATATGGCACATATTTGGCTTGTGAAGGTCTTATAAATTCAGGTGATGCACAAGCACAGAGTCAAAACAGAACATTCAGTAAACAACTGAACTGTTCCACTTGCTAAGAGCTCATTTAGTCTGGTTGTATTTTTTCAAGGTAACAAAAGGTTCACGACAAAAGCAGGTGAATCATTCTTATTAAAGACAGCATCTCACCAATGGTTTAAGAAAAGGGGTGTTTAGGGTTCACAGAACTTGCTACATCAGGAGTACCACCCTTCTACAGTCTCTGATCAAGAAAGACAATATCGACATTTGTGTGCAGTGAAAATGTACTTGTCTAAATTAAGAAGTATGAGTCAGGCTCAGTAAAGTGGGATGAAAAGCTCTGGAAGCACTCCTCAGAGTATTAAACAGGAATCAAAGTAATGAAGGCACACACTGAGGAAAATAAACAGGCTTTAGTTTAAATGAGGTGCTCTTTCAAAGTGTAAGTCACAGAGCACTATAAAGTCTTCTCTCATCTTGACACGGTTTCTTTATTTTTTCTTTGTCTTATTTTTGATGGCCCATATGGTTGTTTGGGACCAGTAGGTTATCTGAGGTTAGATCTACTGTGGTCTTTGTAATGAATCATGAGGGATGCACATTTTCAGGCAGGTGTTAATTTACAGCACAGCACTAATTTTAGATTTTAGAACTGAGTGGAAATCTCACACCATTGGTGCATGTGTCATAAGTGACAGTTAATTCTGAGAATAATGTGGCTTTTCCAGGCTTTGTGGTTTGCTGATGACCAAATAATCAAAACATGACATGGTAAAAAGTACAATTCTGCAGGTAGATCAGGTAGAGAAGAGTTCAGCAGGGAGATCAGGTAGGGTACAGTTGTGCAGGGATAACTTTCATTAGTCTACAACAACTGAAACCAGGGAATAGATTCAACTGCAGGGACCACACAGGAAATCAAGTAAAAGTACAAATAATCCAAATCTGTATTTATCGATCCAGAGGTCATACACAGCAAGGAAATCAGGGTGGTGAACGATATAGGCAAGGAGCAAAAAGGCAAAACTCCTGAAACAGGCACGAAGATCATACACAAGGAAAAAACAGCTAGGAATAAGAAAGGGATTAAGCACCTGAGTACAAAGACAATCAGGCAACTGGGAGGTGAAAAGGCTGGGCTATAAATACAAAACATAAAAAACAGGTGAGAACAGAAACTGGCGGGAAACTAAACAAGTTCACACACAACAGGTGAGGTGCAGGCTGAGAAGCTCATGGTAACACAAATAAACAAAAGCACATGGCAGGACAAAACAAAGAGAGCACATGTGTCTGCAGGTTAGAATTGCAAAAAACTGTACCTTAATGTAATATTACATACCTAACTCAGTAAACATATGGAGTTATCTAGCTGGCACAAATGGTCTCACAACATGTGTTAGTAGCCCACTTGTTTATGAAGGCGTAAGCATAACAGCTCAGAGAAGTAGTACCTACGTACAAGGGCAATACTAGTCTATAGTTGTCACAGAGCACGCACTTTAAAAAAAACCTCTTCTGCTCGCCCATTTCGTTCCCTTGCCAACTACCTATATCACCTATAGCATGGGCCGCCCCTGCGTCATTTCATACTTTTAGGTATTCACAAAATAATAAATATTTAAATGTATAAAAAAAAATGATGTCTATTGTCCACAATAGCATCAAGCTAACACAAAAGCATAACTGTCAACTTGAACAGACTATGAAAAGCAGCCCAGTTCTTCCCAGCTTCCAGTGTCTAATCTGTCATGAAAGTCTCAATAAGCTAATAGTTCTAATGTGTGAAAATTGATTTTTAGGAATCCAGTCCTCCTCCTCCTCTTCCCTCTTTTATTTGTTTTCTGTTTTCCCCTCCTCCTTCTCGGGCCCGGTGTGATTTATGCTCATGTTGCTATTGATAAGCTGAAATTGATTTTGCTGTGTAATAAAACCTGTCGTTTATTTAAGTCATGGGAGCCCCAGCAAAACTGGACTGAGCCTCTGACTTACTGGCTGTAGCATGAGCATACTGGAAGTATACAAGAACTATGGGAACCCTGGCTAATTCATTCATCCTGTTTCTTATTTTGATTCCTATTTCAACCATGACTGTTCATCTTGCAGAATAGATGCAAACACAGCAGCCAGCCAACACAGATATCAATGGAGATGGTTTCAGATGTTATTATTATTATTATTTTTATTATTATTTTTATCTCTCCACTGAAAAGGACTTGCCCTTTACAGAAAGAGAACACCCCTTCAGGGTGTTTGGGTAGCATTACAGTACATCCTGTGGTATGCATACATAAAGGGGGAAAAACGTGTTCACAGCCAGTTCTCCTCACAGCATGAGCGGTGGTGGGAGTGGGACGATGAGTTCCTGGTGCCATCGGCTTGCCCCCCCCACCCCCCACACTGTAAATGAGGAGGAGACATATTACAGACACATTACTGATTTTCTGTGACTGGACAAACATGGCCTCAAACAAATATCACTTGTACTACATTTTTATAGCCTTTTCATTGCAGTCAAGTCGAGTTTTGCCATCCATTGTAACGATCGAGAAACGCCATTGCAGTTCATTTGAGATAATACTAACCTGTTGTCACAGACACAACTGTATAGAAGCAAATGCACCATATCCCCAACAGTTGAAAGCTAAGAGTACTCACACACACACACACTCAAGTGACTTACCCTAATCGCTAACTTACTAGCATGATTGACAGCTTTGGAAATGGTACAGTTGTCATATCTACTTACCCTCTGTCACCATAGACACGGTTCTCTTCATAGTGGCTGGCAATGTTTTGAATACTGATGCCAGGCTTATTTAAGCTTGCCTTGACAGTCATGAGCACACTTGATATGTTATAGTTATTTGAATGTATGCTGATACAAGTGTATGTTTTAATAACTGCAGAGCTGAACCGATTAGTATCATACATGCATCCATGTTTTTTATTTATGTCAGGAGGTGTGTGTGTGTGTGTGTGTGTGTGTGTGGGCGTGCGTGCTTTTGTGTGTGAGTGTGTGTGTGTGTGTGTGTGTGTGTGTGTGTCTGAGCGTGTGTGTGTCTGAGCGTGTGTGTGTGTGTGTGTGTGTGTGTCTGAGCGTGTGTGTGTGTGTTTATACTGGTCTCTCGAAATGCTTTGGGGAAGATTGCTAATGCTAGAATACCGCTGTCCAGTTGCCAGTGGATCTAAGGCTTGGGAAAATGTTTGGAATTTCTCATGTCTCTCTGTGAATGTGTTACCCAACCTGCAACTGCTTCCCAACACCCCATAACAGGATCAGTGCCAGGGCCGCCTCCTTAACCCCATTTGATATGGGTGGACAAAGATACACAAGACTCTTTGAACGTCTGAAGTGTGCTAATAACACTACTAGAGTCTAATAAGTTGAAAGAGTAGTTTGGCCCGTTTCACAGTTTCAATTTGTTTACAGACAGGCAGGTGGTAGCAATTTCCCCACTAGATTAACACAAGCATTTTTAAATTAATCTTCATATGATAGTAAAATAATATTGAAATGTTGAGAAATGGGGGATAAACTAATTTAGCCTATACTAATAATAAAGAAACTAGCCTGCATAGGATATTGAGAACGTCATGCATCTTTCTGTACCGCCCATGCAGGAAACTGTAGGTGTGCTATGAAATTATTCCCTACTCCAGCCCTCTTACTGCCTTCACACCTTCTGGCTGCTGTTTAACTACATTCCTCCCACCTCAAAAGTCCAAAGAGGTCCAGTAACACTATCATGTTAGCAGTGAGCTATTCATCACCGCTCTGCTGTCTAAACAGTAAAGGTGTCTGGGACATTGCATTGGCAACCTCTCTTTCAGCATTTTGAAGGCACACCACTGTTATGCAGGATTGGATGCTATGACCTTAACTGTGATACTTGTTATTGCCTTGTTATGGAATAACTGATAGATAAGCAGGTTTAAAGGTGAATTAAGGATTAATAGGTATTCGCTAAAGGTATGCTAGCAGCTAAAACTAACGAAATCTCTTGAAATGTGCTGACTTTGACATTATGACAAACTAATTACTCAACGACTGTCCTTACACAGTCAAACATCAATCATGTGCAACACAAGACTAAGCAAGACGGCAAATAAGCTACTTACTAGATCGGCAGAAGGTAATCAAAGTCAGGTCGGCGGGCATCGGCAGGCAAAACTACAGAAGGCAGTTATATGCCTATCGACCCTGCTATGCCATTGGTACGGACGCAATTCTCCATATTAAAAGTCATTGTAGCGCCCCAATTTTTTTTAAGCTGTTATTTTAAGGTTAAACTTCTTATCCTAACCCTAATCCTAAAGCATAATTGTTGCATATTGTGCCTTTAAGTTCACCAGAGCTTGCTGTGTTTTTGCAGTCCAGGTATAACCAATAAATGTTAACAAATCTTACTGTCAATCTTATTAACGATACTGAGAAAGACACAAATTATGAATATTATATAAAACATTTAAGACCGAGTTTTGTTGTTTTTAAGTGACAAGTGACATATCCCTTCTCACTTCTTTGGGAAGAAAGTGGAGTTTAATTTGCGTAGAATGATTAGGCTGGTGCGGCATATCCTTGAAAAGCAGCACTCTTCCATCTATCTCTGCTGGGTATGCAAGGTAATACCCTTTCACACAGGCTGGAATCTCGCAGTGTAATCTTAGCACGGTGAGGATGAGGGCAGCAACACCTCTGTACCACAGACCAAGTGACTGTCAGGGGACACCAGCATCCTCACAGCCAAACACTTCCAAGGACAAAATGGGCTGTTTTTTTTTCACAATGGTGGCAGTAATCGCCAGGCGGTGGCACAGTTTAAATCCAACCATTCATCTGCAGCGATAAGTTTCACAAGTAACCTCACGAACAACGGCAAGGCCTCCCGTTAGCTCCTTACTCTCCTTCTCTTGTGTCCGACTTTGAAGTCGTGCTGATTGACAGGCAGGGTTTCCCCTGGCCCGTTTGCCAGAATAAGATCAGGTCGTCATAAGTCGTATACACGGCATATCTGCCCTAAGCCTTTTGTATGAAGCTCTCTTTACACAGGATTCCGTCAGATGGACAGCAGGCCATAGACCATGAATCATTTCCCCTAAGGCTATTTTGAAGTTTCCCCAGGATAACTGTAAAGTTTCTAACATTTTTATATGCTTTTAACAACAAAAACCCTTCAATCCAAATAAAATATTGCATTACCTTGATTAAAGTCTGCACTGTTGCATCAAGCATACTGCTGATTTTATATGCAAATCAATGTGTTTGTGTGAGTGTTTAATGCAGAAACACAATGAAGGTCTTTTCTGTAGTTATCATTTGGCCCCTACAAAAAGTCCAGTTGCGGGAATGTCAGCTGTCAGAATGCCGTCACAGGAATTCCAGCTGAATGACTGTGCCCACAAGAGTCCCTTACAGAACCACTCAATCATAATCACCTTTAACCCGTTAACCAAAAGAGTGTGTTTATTAACAGTGGTGTTACACTGGGGGAGGTTGGGGGGAGGGGATGAGTGAACTGCAGTGTGCTACTTTGAGTGACATGTTCAGTAGCAAATGTAACCGAACACTTCCACACCACTTCCACAGTGTGTTTAAGAGCCATATGCTGGCAGGCATTTTCAATTGTATTCCAGAAGTGTGTGGGGGGGGGGGGGGGGGGCAAACAAAGGTGACACCAGACATGAGAGCTGCTTGATGATATAGACTGACATGATACAGATGAAAAAATGACAGGGGTTACCCTGATCAACATCATGACATCGGTTAAGGTGAGGTCTACAATTCTAGTCTTATACATTTTTATACATATTCAGCGAACTTCTCATCACTATTCTTTAGCTGTCTGTTCTGTGTGTGCGCTCCAAAAAACTCTGGTGTTCCTACACAGTCCTGTCTCTGTAAATAAGAAACATAGTGGCTTTGATCAAGCCATAAACAACTCCAACCAGTAAGCATGTTACACAAGAGCATGTGTAATTTGATTGGCTATTAAGCTCAAATATCAACAAACCTTCACCAGAATCACAGACTCTGCCTTTTAAGGTACAGTGTGTAGTGTTTAGTGGTATCTAAGGGTGAAGTTTCTGAATTGCAACCAGCGGGATACCCTTCCCTTTACAAGCATCTCCCTATGTAGATGCGAAGGGCCCATTCTAAGCTAATAAAAACACCTTTCATAGTTAGAGGTAATACAGGTATACCATTTATATACCAGGTATACCAGTTACATTTCTACAAATAGATGCCGCTAAAAACTACACACTGTACCTTTAAGTCGCAACACTCTGTGATAAATTCGTCTTTCATTTCCCCCATGTAAAATCAAATTTGACCTGTTTTTATAGCTTGGGGTATAGGCGTTTTATTTGTCATCTTTCTTGTTCTCATGATGAAATGTGATGGCATGGGTTGAAAGTGGAGGAGGAGACCCGGCGCGGGAGCATCTCGTGTCCTGAACCTGCTGTTCTCACTCACAGAGCGGGTTTTACAGCGACGTTCCCAGCCTGCCAAAAAGCGGGGGGAGCCAAACTCTGCATCAATAAAGCCCAGTAACTAAATACACAACCTAATCCTGCCTGGACAACCGCTGGCATGCTCCGGCACTGTGGTACAGATTCCCCCCGCAGACAGTCGACTGCAACGGGTTCATGTCACTGGCCTCTCACAGTGGGAGCCCAGGAACTGTGAGGTTTTATGTGAGACAGGGAGTGGAGGGGGGATGAGGGCAGCATTATCAGGACCCCTTTAGTATGTTCTTTACACAAGTCTAGTGTGGCTTACCCAAATCAGTACCAATAACAGAGGGGCTTTGTTATGACTGTAAACAATAACATGCAATTTCACAGTAATTTGATGTATTTGATTTGATTAAATTTCACTTTATGTATGTCGTAAAAACAGATAGATTAAGTTGAAATTGTTTAATAGTATCATTTCTGGTATGCATCGTAGCTGTAGATGTGGCGTTTACATTGAGTAAGATCACCCATATCGTCAAAACTTGTGTAAAGACCAAACAACAAAAAACGAAACAAATATGACAAAGTTTAATTCTCCTGTAGTTTGATTTAAAACTTTAATCGCAACATGTTATGTTAAGTGCCCTTTAAATGTACTCTGATCAGTCGCATCATTTTTGACAAATTATTTTCACTGTAATCACACGAAAAAGTTACATGTGATTGCAGCACATACTCATATGCCTTTGTGTATCTGAGGTCATGTGAGACTCCACTGTCCCCATACCAGTAATAGGGCTTTCCTTGATTGAACATGAGGTGATTGACAGGAGAGAGAATGTTGTGCTGGTGTGGATGAGGGGAGGAGAGGAGGGAGGAGAGGAGGGAGGAGAGGAGGAGGAGAGGAGGAGGAGTAATTCCAGTTAAAGCTGAAGTGGAGCCGTACAGAATTTATTCACACCATGTTAAAATGTCCTCGGTCCCCTCATCTTCTTTCTCTCATAGGTATAAATAGAGACATATTTACTTGAAGGTTACACTGGCCTGCACTAAGTTTCCATTGTAGATAAATAAACTGAAGACGGTACACAACTGATAATAAACTATTTATGGAATTGTATTATGCATTTCTGTGCCCTTACTTCAAATTGGTCAAAATATCAGCACGCCCTTTAAATCAAAGTGTGAGAAACTAACTACCATGAGTCAGAGAGGCAGTGGCTACTTCCTTTATCCTTTCAGCAGATTCAAGTTCTGGTTTCTGGCTTTTTAAAATTGCTGACAGAACTTATTTAAGCCTTTCCCCCCTTAAACCACGCCCAGGATGATCCACAATTGGCCCGGACGCGTGAAACAGTCTATCAACCTTACAACTTCGAGCCAACTCTCTCATGCCTGCCACCGAGTTGTCCATCCAGTCAAGCGCAACAGTATCCCGCAGTGAGAGACGTCTTCTGCGATGGATTTCGTATTTAACAGTCGTAATGGGCACTTTGGCATGTGAGAAGATGAAGACGGCATAACAATTTGTTTCTCGCGTTGATCGATCAATATCGGTGCGCAGGGACTGAACCATCAAGTCAACATGTTTTGATAACCTCGGTAAGGCCAACAGACACAGTTGCGCAATCGAGTTGCCCATCATATAAGAAGGATCATACAGCGAAAGACATTTCTAAAAAGAACTGTGGAATTAGTATCCTTGTAGGCAACCGCAGTGCGTCGAGAAATGGTCGTCTTTACGTTTTCTTCAAAACAAAATCTATGGTTGACACATGTGAACACAAAGCGTGTTTCCACATTTTTGTAAACTTTCAAAACAGGTTATTTGGAGACAGGTTGGAGTGACTTGTGGAGACCGTGTTAACAAGGCTTGACGGAAGTTTGAAAATGACTTACCATCCACTCTCGGACTTCCCTATGAATGCAATTCTGGGGCAACAGTATCCTTTCGTCCCAGTTGTTGGGTCTTTTCCGTGCGTACCGGGTAAACTCACAGAGGACAGGATCGTGGGCAACCTTGCGAACAGCATCCAGTCTCCCTTCCGGGGAGAAAATGCTAAAGCCGCGCATCTTATTAAACTGAGAACACGTGAAGCAGAGACTGAGGTTGAGGATGACCCAGTGGTTCACATAGAAGCCAAAGATTTGTGGGAGCAATTCCATAAATGTGGAACTGAAATGGTGATCACAAAATCCGGAAGGTATGATTTGACTTTGAATAATAATATTAATTTGATTCAAGTTCAATTTTGTATCTCACAAGGTCTGCGGAGGATGATAATAATCCACGTAATCTGTGTGGGAATAGTCTAAAGTTAACATGTTGATGTCTTTTCTATCTTCTCACAGACGAATGTTCCCACCATTTAGAGTAAGATGTTCTGGTTTTGACAAGAGAGCGAGTTATATTTTGTTGATGGACATTGTGGCATCAGACGAGTGCAGATACAAATTCCACAACTCTCGCTGGATGGTGGCTGGGAAAGCGGATCCAGAGATGCCCAAGCGAATGTGCATTCACCCAGATAGTCCAGCCACTGGAGAACACTGGATGTCCAAAACAGTCAGTTTTCAAAAACTGAAGCTGACCAATAATATGTCTGACAAGCATGGATTTGTAAGTAAGCTATAATTACATTTTCATGCTGGCAAAATCTGACTTGACTTGCCAACGCCTGGACTGTCACAAAACGTTTATAAAATAAAGAAAATATTAAACTATTTAAACGAAATTGAACTAATCAAAAATAATTTCTCAAACAACATTGTTGAAGCATTAATATACTTTAAAGTGTCTTTGAATTGTTGCACACCATTCTGTACACCACGAATATACGACATAAAATACCCCACTTTTTGGGAGAAAACAAATGCATATTATCGGGAAGTAGATTTAACAATGACTATTTATCTTATTCCTTATGCATTCAACAGACGATTCTAAACTCCATGCACAAATATCAGCCCAGATTCCATGTTGTGCGGGCAAATGACATCCTCAAACTTCCATACAGTACCTTCAGAACATATGTCTATCCGGAGACGCAATTTATTGCTGTGACTGCATACCAAAACGACAAGGTATGCATTCTGTATCAGCATTTGTGTTTCAGTACATTATTCAGGAGAATACAGGTGGAATTGTGAAATTGAAGTTGATCCAAATGTATTTCCAATAAAGTGTCATTACGTGTGTTTAGATGAGGACAGAAAGCATGGGCTACGTCTGTAAAAATAATAAACTGGCATCATTCAGCACCGAATTCAGTGTCCTCATCTCAAGCTTAGGGGAATCCTCAATATTTATTTTTTATTTCATTTGGCAGATAACACAACTAAAGATTGATAACAATCCATTTGCAAAAGGATTTCGTGATACTGGAAATGGAAGAAGAGAGAAAAGGTATATCGTCGTCGAATAGTTTCTGTTTTCTGCTGTAGGCCTATGGACTACAGCACCTCCTTTATCGATATTCTTTTTCAGTATTGAAGGTGTATGTTTGCTGTTTCTAGCGGTTCTTTCGTTTGCATTTCAGGAAACAATTAATTTTGAAGACAGTGCGCTCCGGTGGCCTTAATTCCAAAAAAGACAAGGACGTCGAACTCGATCGAACTTCCCCAACCTCTCGCCAAATAAGGCCTGTCGTCACGTCCACATTTAAAGGTTAAACATGAATATTTTTTCTAAGTACTTAAATTAAGTCATACTTTTACCTCTGCGTATACATTATGGAAATCTGCTCGACAGACTCGCTTCAAATGACTTGGAAGCACATTATTTTAGCCAGATAATTGCTATTGTAATTCGATAACTCTTAATTAGAGTTACTATTTTTGTATGTTAAATCTGCTTTATTTAATCACTTCTGTTTGAAAGAAACCAGTGACAGTGAAGCCGATAGCGACGAGGATGAAAATAATCCTACTGTCAAGGATGGTCCAGACCCATTTGAAGTATCCACAACTACAGACATCCCACAATTAAGCAATGAGCATACTAAGGCCAAACTCGACTTCGGTGGCACCCAAAGACTCCGGAATCTTGAGAGTGAACCTAAAGCGGAAAATGATTGGCCTACTAACGAGGGGAAAGAGTTCCAGAAAAAACAGCTACAACAACCCCACATTATTTACACGCCAGGGATGATGGAACAGCACTTTCTAAGTTCTCTAAATACTACAAACAATGTTTTAATTCACCCAACGCCATTTTACTTTGGACGGAACATTTTGATGTCTGAAGGAATGAGCACCTTGGACACCGGCAGACTGTTGTCATCATCCCAGGGGAGAAATGGAACGTCAGGATTAGCCACTCACCATCAACAACCATCTTTGTCCTCACCACAGGTAAGGAAAATCCGTTTAATTAACTTTGTTTGCACTCAGGTATATTTACGCATTTTAATAAGTGGTGCGTTTTTACGCACGGCTTTTCTGCGATTCTTATTATGTCCTCTCGATCATACACTGTCCATGTTACATGCCTTCTCATTGAACAAAAGAAAAAATATAGTTGTATAGTAGGTCTAGATTTCATTTCGTTAAATATGACATACAACATTTTTAATAATTCCTACCTGTTTCCTCCAGGGTCTCGGACTCCCCCCGGGTGGAAGCTTTCTACCCTACCCCTGTGTGGCTACTGCTGCTGTCGCCTCATCCTGGGTTCACCGACTTCACTTTATGAATGCATGGGGCCATCGCTCGCGGAGCAAGCCCTATTCTCTCCCAATAAAGGTCCCCGGCAGCGCTATCCCCACTGCGATTTACAGAAAATATGACCTTAATTTGGAAGACTATATGATGAAAAAAATATTATTCCCTACATCAATGGAAGAAGCGTCTAGTGTTCAAATGACACCTGGAACGCAATCTCCAGGCCCCGTTCCACAGTGAGTGGAACTGAAAAGCTACGTGACTTTTGTCTCAGCCTCAAGTTCTTCATTGTTATTGCAATAGTTAATATAATGGTTTACAATAATGTTTTGAGTGTAATCTGGTTATCTGAACCACTATCGCCAAAATGTAAAAGCGGATCCTATTTGCCTGGTTTGTTGATGTGGTAAAATGAATCCGAGCGAGTCACATCAAAACTTCAGGAATGAAAAGGAATGGCTCTAAGTGAAGGAAATGCAAAATAGGCTACCTCGTATGATCAAAATATCCTCGAAATAGTCCCCTCATAAAATAGACTTGGTCAAAAAGGGACGAATTTCTTCTTCATTCTTGATTCAGAATCATCTTGCAGGCTCTTTTACTTTACACAGAATCTTCACACTGTCTGGCATCCGAAACCACTGTTTTTCTAGTCATATAAAGACTTACTAGTTATGAAAAAAAAAATCAAAACTTGTTTGGAAAACTGGTAATTAATATTACAGGATATATAATGAATTGACTTTGGCAACCTGCAGCCCTGCAATTATAATCAATATTAGATGAAAAGAAGTACTCTGTATTGTTTCGTATCGGAGTTTATTATGCTAAATTAATTAAATGAGAATATAGGGAATATGTTTGTCGAATATGCAGCACTTGCTGAACAAGGATAATGTCTAAATCTGTGCTTATATGTGTGTCTAGTATATATGACAAAATATGTCAGAACGTGTACGTTTTTGTATTTACTGCTAATTTATCTTAGAAATGCATCTTGTAAAAATACGAGTCAATAATGAGTGCAAAGTAAGAATTTGGATTCCTCAATAAACGACTATTACACTGATTCAGTTCACTTGGATTTCTCAAATAATATGTTGGCTAACTGAATGAACTGAGAGCATGTTTTGTTTTGTTAATGCCACAGTGTATCTCGATCTGTCTATCTATCTATCTATCTATCTATCTATCTATCTATCTATCTATCTAGTATCTATCTATCTTTTTCAGCCCTGTCAACCTCAAGAAATACTTGCTAGTATTTGCATTTAATGAAAATATTCCCCACAAATCTCAAACAACTGAACTCGGATAACACTTTGTGTTGAAATAAGCAAATATTTGCGTTCAAAAGCAAATAACAAAACCGAATGAAGTCTCACTTGAATAACTGAATGAACAACTTCATAATTATCCTTATAGCTACTGTAAATGCAGGCATACGCTAAACACAAAAAATAGGGTAGGCTATTACCTCCCTGAGACTGAAAACAGTCAGTCAGGGAGATGTCATATGTGCCTTCATAGATTTTAGCGGCACATATTAAATACATGTATTTGAGTTCAACACTAAAAAAAACTATTCGTATTTAGAAAGGTGGGGCCGCCAGTACAACTTCTAGAGTCGGGATGACAGTCAGTGTGAACAGAAGTTTTTTAGGCGCAGCCAAAAGCCACTGCAGTTATACGACGCGAACGAACTCGCCTAAAACACGACGTCATCTCCGTACAGTGGCGTCAAGAGGAAGCGATCTTCTTGTTGGGCTACTGGCATCACTGCACATTAATGATATAATGTAGTTGTCATCAAGATTAAGGTTATTGTTTATACTGCTGTAAAAGTGTTGAATTAAGATCAGTTTCTACAGTCAAAGCACCAGCTTTCAGGTATTACTGGCTTGTAAGCCAGGCAGCAAAACCGATTACTATTGTTGTGAAGCGAACGTTAGCACAGGAAGCTAGCAAGCTAGCTAGCTTGCTTTATAGCCCTGTGTGAATTTTTCCCCCCCTTGCATGCATCAATAATCTAAACAGAATGTTTCGGATATCTGTCAGCTACATCTTACTCTGCGGACAATTTTTATTGCTGATAACTGTCTTGTTATTGCAATGTCTGGAGGGTATTTACTCCCAGAATTCATCTGACACTCCTGGAAATGGAGTTAACGTTACGTTATCAGCAACAACAGCAACATTTGTGGACCAAGCTGACAACGTTACCAATGCCACAGCAGTGGATCCTGTGAGTGATTCGGAACCGTATGAATACAACGGGGAATCACCAGTTGTCCTCTGTCGTTATTTGTAAGTTTTGCAGTTTGGACCGGACATGACCTACAGCTTTAACGTGTTGTGATGCTTTAATGTAGCTAGCTAGCAGCTACCTATCGTTTAGAATTTGCCATATTATGTATAATTTCTTCCCAACTTAAAGTGTGATTGTCTTTCAGACCCGATGAGTTTGTATTCTGTCAAGAACCAGTGGACCACGCAGGTAACGTCACCGCATTTCAGGAACTGGGGCACGGGTGCGTTAAGGTTAGTAACAATGTCTTATTCAATTTTCTCGTTGTTATCATGAACATTGACATTTCTTTGGTATAACAGTCGAATCCTGTTTTGAAGATGTTTATTGAAATTGATCAAACTCGTGTTTCTACTTTTAACTCTTCCTATTGAAGTTCGGGGGTCAGGTGTACAAGGATGTCAATCATACTGCAGTTTGGTGCACCGCCTTGGATGACATTGAATGTGCTGGACCAAAAGAGTTTTTGAGAGGAAACGAGCCATGTATCAAGTAAGGCCAGCGGCAGATAAATCATAAACTGTGACATTTTCATGATTGAATCGATCTGCTACGTATCATACCAAAGTCGTACAGGCACAACTAAACTATGCCTATTGCTAACTAATCAGAACTTTGTTTTTATTGTGCCTGCCCTGTAGTTGTTTGTATGTGTATTCTATCAAAATGTGCTTTTTTTTGGGCCTTCTCAGAAAGGACAGGGGTTTTCGTGATCTAGTCAGTTTCCCAATGTGTCTCACACTACTACACACATGGGTGGTGGTAGGGTGATGGTCAGGTTGTCCAGTGAAAGAGTTATTGAAAAAACTAGTATTTTGGCATTTCACCTCCATTGACAGTGCCCAGAAACAGCCTTCGGTGGACGTAGCAACTTGTTACAATGACCTGATATGCTACTAAACTCGGAATTGGCCAGGTGGCACCTAAATATCAATTCAGCCCCATACACTAGCATTATGAAGCAATCTATAACCCAGTTCATGAATGTGAAAACAAGCATAGTAAGCATGCTCATCACTGTTTGAAAGGCACAATCAATCAAAGTGTATTCCTCAGGTCCAACTATGCAGCTGATTTACTGAAAAAGTTGAAGAAAAGGGATAGTATATTCCATAGCCCATTGTGTCTGTGAATGTATTTTCATGACATGTATGTTAAGAAAACAGTTACTTTATCTCAACTGTGATGATTAATTGCTTAAAGTACATTTTCTTGACTTGGCAACTATCCAAACTTTAATCTGTTGCCTTTTCATATCTTCCCTTTTGTTCTGATACACGCACCTGCCCCTGCCCCAAACTTGGTGCCCCATATTCGAAACATTAAGCCCCTACTTCAGGAAAAACTCAGGAGGATTCTAAGCCATTACATACTTAACCCTTAACCAAAATAACCCATATTCACTATTTATTGCACAATAATCATACTATCAAGGGGATCTGTTGCCAGCTATATAATGAATGAAAATGCTGAACTGGTATAGTTTAGTAGTGAAAATGAAGGTGGCTTGTTGGGGGTGATACCACAAGGTGGCAGTGTTTACCTATCTAGGAGGAAAAGGGTTGCCCTTGTACTTCCATATGGGCTCAAACCAGCAGTACAGTTACAGATTATGAAAGCAATTGGTGAATGTGTGATTCTAATGTACCTAAGATGTTAAATCTTAATTGTTTAACCTGTACCATGTGTTATTTTTCCACTATTAAAGGAAATTATACTGATTTGTGCAAATGAATGGAGGATAAGAAAATGCATCAAATGTCAGAATTTATTGAGCCCTTTTTTCTCTCATATGTGAACAGGTACACAGGACACTACTTTATCACCACGCTGCTCTACTCCTTCTTCCTGGGCTGTTTCGGGGTCGACCGCTTCTGTCTCGGTCACACGGGCACAGCGGTTGGCAAGCTGCTCACCTTGGGCGGCCTTGGCATCTGGTGGTTCGTCGACCTGATTCTGCTGATCACAGGAGGTCTGATGCCAAGCGATAGCAGCAACTGGTGCACCTTCTACTGACATTGAGTATTTGGTCAGGCAGAGGAGAGCAGAGCAGAGATGAGGCCCTGTAAAAAGCAGACGTTGCTTGGGGTGCACCAAGGAGAGTTCTATGTGTTTTTTGTGCACATCTGCATGCATTAAAGCTGCTTTAGGATGTGTTGTTTGGTTGCTTCTTCTAGTGACTACTCACTCTCCGCACCATGCTTCTTGAAGGACTGAGAAGACAAGCCTTGTCTGGACAGAATGTTGTTGGCCCCCTACGCACATACTGTATATTCATGGTCTTATATAATGAACATCGTATGTCTGCCAAGCCCTCTCCTGACATGGCATCTTGTGTTTTTCTTTTTTTGTGTTGTTTTATTTCTTTTTCCTGGGTTTGCTGCCAATTTGGCTGTCAATCCCCCCTTCATTGCTTTTAAACCTGTGACACATTTTCAATCAGCCTTCGGTTTTGGGTATTGTCACCCTTCAATGGTGTTGGATCTGAATAGATAGATTCTCCTCAGGTATTTGTTTAAAAATTCTCTTGCCAAATAGGATGAAAATATTTGCATGAAATGCTGGAAGGCCTCCAGTGTAAACACTGCCTCTCTCAGCGGAACTGTTGTGTTTTCCATGAAGGACGAATGGAGTGTTCAGAAAATACAGCTGGATAACTACCAGCATTCGTCAACTAAAAACCAGAGCTGTTTGACTGGGCTTTGTCTTCTAGGCTTAGCTGAGAATTTTTTTAGGGCGTACTATTGGTAAGCAATGTGGTTTCCATGGACTTAAGGAGGATTCTTGAAGTTATTCTCTGATGCTTTCTATGAGCAGGATTTCAGGATTCCTTGTAGAATCCGCATAGTCACAGTCTACATTCAGAAGTCATTGAGGTTCATTAGACAAGAGTGATGGCAAGGAGTCCCTGCAGTTAAACCTTGAATGTAGGGTGCTTTTTTTAATAAGTGTTTTTTTTTTTTTACTCTATTTATTATTACTGAATTTGTTTGAATTGTGCAGTAAGTGGAGACTTTGCTTTTTGTTGTATTTTGTTGACAGTATAAATGGCTCAGCCTCATGTATTTTCTGTTGTAATATTTAACATTGAAATATTAAAGTGTCTCACTGAAATGTGTCAATATTATTGACAAGGATGACCTTGAATGTGAGTTCTGTTTAGTAATTTAGGATTATTGCCATTCCTTCTTGCCATGGAATGGAATATTTCTCCTCAGAGGATGCTCAGAGAATGAATGTTCCCCACATTTCTGGAAACATATTTTTTCTCTGTAACCTGTACACTGGCAAATAACTTAGCAGCTCCTGAGGAGGCCTACGTATTTTTAATGTATTTTGACTGCCTAGAAATTGTACTGATCTACTACACTGAAAAAGCTTGCAGTGTGCTAAAATGGTCTTCATCTATTGTTTTAGCTCCCACTAAGCCAGGTGACGTAAGACAAAAAAACACAGTGTTGACATTATCTTTGTCACTTACTTTTGATATTTCTCTAAACCAGTTTGTCAGTAAACTAGATAAAGCCAGAATTGCACTCAAACAGACCCCTTTTGGCAAATATTGCTGACATTACAATGGTGGCACCCAGTACAATGAAAGCAATAGAAATTGAGCTGCTTCTCTACACAGACGAAGAACAGGATTTCCTGTTGAAGGCCTTGCTGCATGCACTATGATCAAGGTCTGTGCTGGATAGAACAACGATTGCTGATTTTCTTTTTGCAAGTTTATGAAGAATTAGTGAAAAATACCAATGATCTGAATTAACCTCTTATGTGCCACAGATTGGGCCTCAGACAGTCTTTTGTTTGTGTTTAAGGACATTGAGAGAGTGAAACTACAGTGTGCCAGGTCTACCAAATGGGGGTATTCTTGTGCCTTTAAGCTTCCCTTCACTCTTGAGGTAAGGACATTTTCAATATTTGCCGAAAATGATTCTAGATCTGAGGTATGCTAAATGTGTGGCAGTTTTCCCTGACATTTATGCAATTCCTTTCATAACTACAGTGTGTGTGGGTATGTGCACTGTCAGATGAGTCATAAATAATTCATGAATTGATGTCTCATTGGGGGGGTTGATGGACAGACATTTTTTGCAGTGTGATGTTTTGGGAGTCCTCAAAGACAGTTGTTTCTCTCAGAGATATGTCTTGACTGTTTAATGATGTTTTCTGAAGTGTAGCATTCAGATATCTCTAAAATGCCCCAAATCCTATCATTAGAGGTATTGGGCATCTCAGTTTGATTGACGCAAATAAATAGCCATACCTGATACAGATGGCCAGCCCACTAGGGCACTGGTGACTGGATTTAGTCTAAATTATTTGGTCATAGTGACAGTTCTTTGATGCATTATGATTATTTATCTCCCTCTGGAACGAAATACTGTTTTCTGATTGGCTAATGGGGTGTACAATAAGTTCGTATAGATGCACACCTTGGACGTAGTCCCAGTAGAAAAGTTAAATCGCCGTTCCATATCAATGCTCTTGAATGGTTACCATTGACAACCAACGTAACGTTTATTTTTTGACAGCTAGGATAATTCGAAAAAAAAATCCATTGAAATACATAGTAGCTAGTTAGCCTCACTGTGGCGATATCCAAATCAATATAAACAAATATTAACAAAGTTGAAAGTGTCCCATTGTAGTTTTTGTTTTTTTAATGGCAGTCACTGGGCATCGGTGCGAGTCCAGCCTGAAAAACTATTGGACCCCAAGTGTAGTTGAGTTGAGAGGAAGCGATGGAGTGACATTTAAACGGCCAGTGGTCCAGCTCACACGGCTAACTCGCCTGCTCCTCAACGCCTTGCTGTCGATTGTGAGCCTTCGACCAAAATGACCAAACTTGACCTCTCTGTTGCTCTGTCCAACTTCACCATCAACGGAAACGTGGAGTTCAACTTTAAATAGTAAAACCTTATGAACAACACCTGTGTCCGTGTGTCCGTTTACAGAGGAGAGCTCATGAGTGTCACTTTGCAGCAATGCCCGGGGAAACTAAAGGTAATTTGAAGACCAGTTCCACGCACTACTTTCTCACTACTTTCTCTAACGGGAGCACTAGGCTTCAAATCAAGAATTCATCAGGTTATTATGCATATTAAGTTTCCTAAAGATAAAGGAAATTCTAAATAATAATAATAATAATAATAATATAATAAAAAAAAATGTGGATGTTGTAAACGGGAGATAAGCGGGATAACGGCCTCCGAGCTGTGCAGTTCTACAAAGTTAATGGACTTCGCTGCGCGTCGTGGAGTTCTTTGCCCCGCAGCGTCCATTAACTTTGTAGAACTGCACAGCTCGATGGCCGTTATCCCTTACGTGATAATATTAGGATGTGTAGTGGCATTTATTTATTTGAACACACCTCGCAATAGTAAAAACAACATTACTTCTACAAAAGAATAATGTCACATTTAACTAACTGTGTGCAAAAGCTTAATCTAGAGTGTAGTGTCAGGGAGAGAAGATACATTTCAATCATTTTCTTCACCCAAGCATTAGAGGCAATGAGTAGTATTAGGTCTATATGGGATGCGTGGAGCAGAATAACAATTACAGGATCTGGTGATCAAATTGGGTGAATTGCAACATTGTATTGGCAATGGAGACAGGCAAGGTTGAATGTTATGAAATTGTTACAATGCTACCTGTGTTATGAAATTATGAAAAACAAATGATGACTGACAGATCGTCCAGACCAACACAGAAGCAGTAAAAGTGCTATTTCAGGCAATCAGCCAGTTTAAAACAACAGTATACAGGCATTTAACACTTTTTGAGCTAGCTTTGGTACCATCTTTATTGTTTTAATGGCCATGGGATAGATAGAAAAACACACCTGTCCTTCTCACTAGCTGCCCAGGCTATTCACTCTGAAGGTTTGTGGTCCATGTCAGACTACCCTGTGAAAATGCAAGATAAGCTTTCACAGCACGATATCACCAATTATATCGCCAAAAGACACTGGTTGGCATGCTTGAAAGCTTTTGTTATTGCCGTTGTTTGTGTTTTGCAAGACTTTTGGTAGATTAACTCACTGGTTTTAGACTCTTACCACGCCTTTATCCCATGTACGAGCCTGTGCAGACCATCACCGACAATAAACCTTGTGAAAACATTGGATTTGATTCTTTAGGGCGTTATGGACTTCGGTAGCTGTAAATACTGTGGATGAAGTGAAGGAAATAAAATCAAGGCAGGTCACTTCATGTGAGGGACAAAAAGGAGTCGATAGAAAGATCTAGAAGCAGAGGAACACCTTTCTACTGGCACACACACTCCATGATGCGCTGAGAAGGGGGAGGTGTAGGCAGCATGACCTCAATTTCTCTTTTGATACCTAATTTACATAGAACTTCCACATCTTTGCTCTAACACACCCAAACAGTGTGTGAACACACCCACCCTGGAGTTTAACGCCTTGAGCAAGGCACAAACATTTTGACCCGACTTTGCATATGACTTTGTCATGAAAATAGCGTTTGGTCCTTGTGCTTAGACTTTGCATCTGCCACAGACTTAGCACTCCCATTGAAATGGAGTGCTTGGACAGCTATTCTCTGCACTATCCAGTAGACTGTGACACTGTGATTCTTATATTTCAGTAGTGCGTGAATTTCTTAAATTGACATTTGAAATACTAATGGCTCCAAAAATAAAGTCTTAGAATTTGACATGATGAGATAAGATACTTGGCAATATAGCACACACCTGAATCAATTCCTCCCACTCTAGCATCCAAGTACCCACTTTGTGTCTGATGAAGAAGAAATGGCAAACATTGGGTCGATGTTTTCTTTCTTGTTCCATACAATTTCTATATCGCCATTAAAAATACAGTACCACCACATTAATACACCACCATCGTAACCACAGTATCTTTGGAAACTAACCTGAACATTCAGTAACATAATGTCCAGGCAACCGCAAAAACACTAAAAGCACATTGTATGCCAGTTAAGTCTGGAATTTAGAATTAAGGGCACTGATGTTAAGGACATATCTTAATTGACATAACCAATGCTACATCATGTAATACAAAAACACAAAAGAAAACTGTCCAGGTACACACCGACGTAGACCGACAATACCAGCACACATACTCACAAATCTACTTGTTTATACGTACTAAATAGCTGCTATGGGTTAATACGTCGGAGCTGCACCATTCATTCCACTTCACTGGGGACTACAGTCAAGAGAATATCTTCGTTATCTCGACGCACCACCACTGACAGAGGCTGTCCTGACTGCACAGCGTCACTAACATCCTCTGTGCTCTGTACAGGCTGGTTGTTGATGCTGGTGATCACATCATGGTTCTTCAGGCCGGCACTAGGAAATGAACATGCATGGCGTGTTTAGTTAGAATAAGTTGGTTTACAAGATTGCACATTCTTTAGCAAAAGATGACGAGCTATGAATTTGTGAGTATAGCTCACTATGTTCCTTAGTTGTAATTCAGAATCAATGTTTGAAATTCTGGTTGCTTCTCAAGGGATCAATATCTGTTATGCCTGAAACATAAGTGAATGCTGTTTGCAGTCACAAGCAACATCTTTAGAAAAAATATACAGTATTTAACATGTAGCCTCGCATCAAACACAACAAAAAACGTAGGCCTTAAAAAAAGAGGACAGACCCCTGCTATAAGATCAATTTCAAAATCCATCGATCCATAAATGTAAAAAAAAAAATCATGAAACATAAACGTTATTCATCAGAGAAGATAATTTTACTCATCTACAGTAACAGTAGGAATTCAGTATTAGGCTGCACCCTCGCCAGAGCGATACAGTACGCATTATTTTCCATGCGTGGGGAGGCTGTGGGTGGATTGAGCACTGCAGAGACCTGGCATACATTTCACTCAGACGGCCTTCAAAACCCATAGGGTGTTCTGGTCCAGACCTCTCTGAAAAGGTCTGGTTTCATCCAGGGCCTCCTTTTGCTCAGCCCAGCGGTTGCCAATCTATTTGGCAGGCGGGTGGAGCTCTTGGGGGGGAGAGGCCTCCCACAGAGTAACCAGATGTGTCTCAGGTTGTGTCTCCAGGAGGCTTTTATCTCTTGCCTGATGTAAGTGTTTGCCTTGACTGCCTCAGCCCCATATAGAGCCATGGTGAATTTCAACCATGACGCAGCCACAAACTTTGAACTATGATTTGCATTTGTATTGATCTGGATGTGTGTATTCTGAGGCATGTGGGTGTCTTTACTCTCTGCATGGTTGTTTTTTTTCTGCCTTGACTCCACATGCTTATGACGTAGCTATCAAGTGTCAATCAATACATCTATCAGTCAACTTGTAACTCTTTAGCCCTTATCATTCAAGTGAATGTAGGTGACTGAAAATGCTTAACTTAAACACTTGATTGACTTATCTATCACTGCATCTCTTAAGTTAGAGCCGTTTCCAGTATCGGTGTAACCTTTCTGAATATGGGGGCAAAGCCCAGGGCCTTCCTTTACCTGGCGGCAGCTGTCCCTGGGATGACCTCGTACACATAGACCCCAGATGTCACATCCTGGAAGTCTTTCTCACGCTGCTTCAGCTCTATGATCAAACTGCCAGATGAGAGGCGGTTTAGATTACATCAATATGTACTCATCTACCATGTTATGACAACTCTGACCGCAATGAGTGGCTAAGAGAGACGCTGTTATATCATTTATCGTAAACGATAGCTAAAAAAAACTACGATTTATAAGGCATTATCAGTTGCATCTGCAAGTCATTCAATGGAGCCTAAGTAAAAGGGCACATTTAATGAAAAGATAGCAGCAAACATGCTATCTTAAGGCAGCCTCACCAAAGGATGAATATGACTTACGCTGGTGATAACTGAAGCATCCGTACACCCATATATCTCTTCTTTGGCATTGTCTTTCCTGAAATTGAAAGCTAGGTTTAGCCGTCTTTGAGGCCTGCTTCGGCAATAAACTGTAGATGCATTTGAAATGTGCCATCTAATGCAGCACTGGTGCAGAAATGTATTGTGTAAGATCAAACTACATAATATAACCACATTTGTAATTCCTACTGGAAGTGTCAAAAAAAATGCTCCTTAATGCAATTTAAAGGCACTCATCATGCACCATAGATGTGCAGTTTCAGTAAGTTATTACTGATTAAACAATGCTATCTTAAATGAGCCACATCTATGGGTCTGCTGTGATGCCGAGCCTGGTATAAATTTGCAGTGGGCACCCTGCATGATGTGATCAGGACTGAAGCACATCTGCTCCTGGCACGCACTCAAATGGACCAGAAATGATCAAAGTATTTATGACAACAGACAGGCACATGGGCTGCCTAGAGTGCTAGTATGAGATATGTTCATCGGTACCTCTTCTTTGCCTGTCATAAGACTCCGTAAGGAACTGTCGTATTCTATCGGAGGGGATTGCAAATGAAATTCCGGCAGTGACCTTTAAAGTGTTTATGCCGATGACATCACCATCCTGAAAACATAAGAGACGAAGAAACATGTCATTTTGGAGCCACATCACAAACATTGTAACAAAGATAAAGCCATTAAGGGACATAACTGGGGCATAATTGCAAGAAACATTTCTAGAAACGAAACACAATGCTTGTTTCTCTCTTATTGCCCTGTGCATCTGCAGCACATTATAAATGGTAATTTTTCTAATTTTGGCACAAAGCACAAACAATTAAGCATTGAAGGGATGACCTTAAAAAGGGGAATTTGAATGAATAATACCAGAAATATAACAGCCATCAAAGAACATTTCATTAAATCAGCAGAGAGCTTTTAAGGAGCCAGCCAGGATGTGTATGTATCATCTAACTGTCTAATGGCCTTTCTAAAGAGCACAGTAGGGGGTTGTGCACATTCTTTTTTGTTACTTCCATCTCCTTCCTCCAATACAGGGCTTTTGTTATGGATGGCAATAATCAGACACAAGGGTGAAAGTCTTTCAAGGGCGAGGGATGCATTTTTCTTTTTCAGGATCAATAGCAGGAGTATAAGGAGGTTGCGGATCATCTATCTGGGGGATGGTAAGTTTCCACACATAGGTAGATGTAAAACCGCAGAGAAAGAAAAAAGCCAAACCTTGAATAAATGGAATAAAATCCTAGCTTGCCATGCCTCTGTGGAATTGAAAGGGACTGTATCTACCGTTTAATTGTAACATATTTTCAGAATGACAAGAAGTATGAGGAGAATGCTCACCAAGTTAACAAGTGGTCCTCCAGAGTTGCCGTACTGCAAGAAGAAAGAATGGTTGAAATTTGTAATAGCCAACAATACCACAATCAGCACTGAGAGATGTGTACAAAAACCAAATGGCCACAAACTTGTGCCAAAAATATGCTCAAGGGCGCGTGAAAGTACATTGATAATAGCGTCGGTCTGAATGTATTCCATGTCTGAGTCCTTGAAGCCGAGCTCGTGTCCGCCGCGCTGTGTGGTGCTGATGATCCCAGTGGTCACAGTGTTTTGCAGGGAGAATGGGCTGCCCACGGCCACCACAAATTCCCCAGGTCGAAGGTCAGACGAGCGGCCCAGCATAAGCACAGGCAGAGGGCTCTAACGGGCACAAACACAAAAGCAACACAATGTTAAAACATTGCCTCAAAGCCCCCTCCACCCCTGCCTCCACCGCCACCTCCACATAAATTACTTATCTCACTCCTGTGGATGAAACCTTAAACTCAGCAATTTCTTTTTCTTGGCCTTGTTCATAAGGAATAATCCCTGGCGGTCCCTTGGACTGACTCACTAGAGAGAGGCCCGCTGCTTTAACCAGGGGGGCCTTGCGATCGATCACGTCTCAACCTGTCACGGCCTGTTTCTTCTCCACCTGCCCGCCCAAGGTAGGGTGCATTTTTATTGCATGCTTTATTGCCACCCCTTCAAGGGCACCAAGCTTGGTTCCATTAAAGAAAGAAGTCGCCATGCAACAACTGGTGTCTGATAGTCTGCACAGCGTGTAGGACTCCCATTTGCTGTCACCGATCATTGCACTTCGCATTATCTGCTAGAGGATTTTTGTTAAAAAAAAAAAGTCTTAGCTTGAATTAATGTGATTACCAGTCACAAAAATATATGTTACGTCTCTAGACAGGCCTGCAGCAGTTTTCTAAGAAATATCCTAATAATACACACAGGTCCAGTTTACCAAAGAGGCTGTCACAGCCGTAACAGATGTGTTTGTCTTGATGGTGTTTTGCGAATGCTGAGACAAACTGAAATTTTGAATTTATATGACCAGAACCAATTGCCCCAGAGAAAAATCAAATGACAAATTGACTGTGTCAAGAAGTGGAATCTAATTTTGGTCAGCAAGTCCTCCCTGCCATTCCCCAGGAACATCTGCTGGACTGTGTCCTGAGGACTAATTCATTCACTGCCACTTTGACGTTAGTCACTGATGACAAGCCAACAGCACAGGAGCACAAGCATAAATTTGAGCGATCCATGGGATAAAGGCCTTTTTCAGCATTTAGCCAAGATGCTTACCTCAGACTCTATTTTAATAAGAGCGATGTCTATTTTTGGGTCCACGTCCTTTACCGTAGCATCATAGTGGACGCCATTTTGGAGCTCAACTTTAATGCGCTGCTTGTTTGATAACACGTGGGCGTTGGTGACTATCCAACCATCTTCGGAAACAATGAACCCAGAGCCACTCGACACAGGCACCTCCTGATTGGAGTATGACATCCTGAGAGAGAAAAAAAATCATTTATACACAGTGAACACTTATTATATAAATGTATATTTGGCCTTAACATCACATATGGTCACCTGGGGTTCTCTGTATTTTACAAGGCAAATAAAATCGAACATAGTCAGGCGGATGTGTGGACGGCAAGAGTTTTCATCTAGTCATATAATCACAACATTACTTGCTCTCTGGCCCCTAATAGCTGAGTACAATCTATCAATTCTCGCATGATAGCAATTTATTTTCATGCCCAGATCGCCGGGTCTGTTTTTGCCCAGGTGTGAAGTTCCGAAGCTTAAGCAGCATGTGGTTGATAGAAGTGCGGCTCCCACCTAACAGTCATCATCTTGACTTACATTCGGATGAAACGGTCCCTTAGAATATTGTTCCGCTGATCACACAAGATCAGACCCTCCTGGATATGTGATGCATGCTTTTGCTATCTCTTTTTTGCTCAATCAGTCCCAATAAATTGACTGATTATGACACACTGAACTGTTTGAATTGTTTGATCCTGAAGGCAAATTATTTCATGCAACTGATCGTGAAATATAGCAAAAGTGCTAAATATGTAGATCAATTCGGATAAAATGCACATAATCAAAATATTTTCTGCTAGGTTGCATTTAAAAATATATACATTCTAGAAGTATCTTTACATATCATAGTTACTACCATTGCATGTCCCTCATTTGTGTGTTCAGTGGGTAAGTTGACTCCTGTGGATCCTTGTATTACCTGCGGAAAAGCTCTAGATGGACCACTGCAGGGGCAATCTTGTCCACCACATCTGCAATGAAGTTGAACTTGAAGCGCATGCTGCTCGGGTTCTGGGAACCTGGAAATAGAGGTTTGCAGATGGCTCGATTGGAAACCACACAAAAATAAGTTGAAAACGTGTATGCTAAAACATGATGCCACCACCTCTAAGAGAAAGATCAGTGGCGTGTAAAATATTCAATATGACTCCAATTATCATTTAACTGGGTGCTGACATTATATGGGAACAAGGGGCAAGATGTTGCTTGTTTCCATCCGATGAAGTATTCAAATGTAGGTACAGCATGTTCACTTCCGTTCTTTAACAACACAATCACATGGAAAAAACGGCAATGTTTCATCAGCAACGGTAGTGTGTACTGTGGTTGATACCGTGTTGTCTTTGGGGGTATCACCCTGTGCCAGCTAGGATTGTGTGGCTAAGGGCCGACTGACAGGACTTTTCCCCCCTCCCATTTTACATTTATGTGAAGTTCTTATCACCAAGCTTGGGCCAGCTGTGAGGAGGCTTGTACCTCCAGGGGTAATCGGGACCTGTATACCAAAAGCCTTCCCTTCCCTGAGGTGAGCCGTGGTAGCTAACCTCAGCAGCATAATTCTTCTCCAGACTCCTCCAGGGGCAGTTCCTAGACCTCAGCACAAATATCCCTCTAAAGTATTTTAGGGCTAAAGCTCTGCAAGTTGTGTTTTGCCATATATTATTTCTTATAAAAACATGTTAAAGCTCCTGTAAGTCACATTTAGTCTTGCTAACTAGTCAAGTCAATCAAAGCCTCCCTTTCTTGGGCTGTGCATCTGCAAAAATAATTGGCAGGTAATGCTGGTAATCACTTTAGAAGTTTTTCGATTGGTTAATACATTGCCCGAGGCTGATTTCAGAGCCCAAGACAGAGACCCACAGACCAGTTTAGTTTTTTGAGGGCATCTATTTCAACAAGGTGTAAGGACAGTTCAGCTGAAGTATTAAGCAGTTTTAAAGACATAAAATCTCACTGAAGTGTGATTACAGTGTACTGACAACAATGAAGGTGCTTTGCTGTAAGCTACGCAAATGGCCAGCTGTACTTCTATTTTAACTAGCATTGCAAATACATGCTCTGGCAGATTGCTACTGAAGAATGCTTTGGCTACAACCCAGCAATCTTCCCCGCTAGATTCCCTCTTGACATATCCTGAATTCTTTTTTTCACTCGGCATGTGAACCAGTAAAACCCATAGATGTACAACCATTCATAACATCTAAATTACACACATAACCTTATGTATGCAAATAAGTGCTTTAGGAATGATCACAGGCAGGGAAGGAACACAAGCCTATTGGGACCTCTGATCGGCATAGAATAGGTTGCCGTATATGCTGTTTTGCCTCCTCTCAGGGGTAGTATCCCCTACGGCACACCTGTCAGAGCCAGATGGATGTGTGCAGCTTGGGAAGTAGCCAAAATACTAGAATCAGGGGGCACTGAAAGACAGGGGACTTAGAGACAAGGCATAAAATGCCCCTGTGTATGAAATCCCTCTAGGTCTTGGGTATGGCATGGTTTAGTGCTTTAACTACTGTATGCTGATGGCAATAAATATTGTCATTTTCATCATTTTGTTTGTGTGGGTAAATACGCTAAAAGTTAGCTTGACTAGCATGAAATTACTGGCCTGGCTCGTTTCAGACTGTTATTTTTTCTGTCAGATTTTGACATGCTTCAACAAGCTTTCTAATCAAGGACTGATGATTAATATGTGTTCCTGTGGTGACGGTCCCTGTATTTCTCTCTCGTGTGCGCAATTTTAGAATTTGGAAGACTCCGGCATCACTGTGAAGTAATGAAATACAATCCCATGTAGAGATGCCCTGCCATGCACTGCAAATTCTCTCTTCTAATTACACGCTTTCCTCACTCGGTGAGCTACTCACTATGTGAGCTAAACTTCAGGACTCGAGTGATTAATCTTTCTAATCACCTCATTCTTTTATTGGTGTGCTACCCTTCCTGCGACATCATGCAGAGCTTTAAGCAAAAGGCTAAGGGAAGGCATGAGGACTGAGCCCAGACATGTTAGTGCCTGTTCTGGCTTTTGGAAGATAAGAGTATTTTTTTCTCCATGCACATGGTTCCATGCAAGTTTGAGTGATAGCCCTGCATTAAGCACTGTTGTGATCATATTATCATACCTCATTTCTGTGATGCAAATGCTCAATTTCAGGACATATGGTCCAGTGGTTCTATGTAAGTGGTACATTTTTTGCATTTATATTTCTAAAATAATAACGATAAAAATAAGATCCACACTACTATGACTTCCTCATCTTCTTCTTCTTCTTCTTCTTCTTCTTCTTCTTCTTCTTCTTCTTCGTCTTCTTCTTCGTCTACTACTACTACTACTACTAGGCAACTACTACTAATCCTTGATAATAATAATAATGATCGCTATTATAAATCCAGATAAATATTGTGATGAAGTCATCCACCGGGAATGGAACTACATGCACACATGTAGACATGTTTATATTACACATGTAACTGACAGTGAAACAATTATAAATGTGATATGCTGTCATTTTTCTCAGACAGCCCCATTGGTTAAGGAAATTATGTATTACCCCCGTTCTTCACACACCATTTACAGTACATAGGGTGTGAAACTAATGACATTTATCTAACCCATGTATTTTTCATTGTATTATGCTTATGCATTAGATTCATATGAAGTAACTGTGTAGTACTCTCATATTCAATTGTTTTACAGCAATCTCATCAATCAGGTGAAATGTAGTTTATATTATAGTATGCAGCATTTAATGAAGATCAACACATAGGCTTAGTGGATATTAGGGTAATAGTTCTTCCACTATTCACTGCTGGTTATCAACTTGTCTGAATATACAGGCCTAATGAAGGCTGAGGTCAAGGTCAGATGTAAATGCACGAAGGATAAAGAACGGCCCAAATAATTTCCACCCACCTGTTTCACAGGTGCCTTTCTGTATCAAAATCACTGAAGGTGTATCACTGAGTTCAGCTCGTCGGTTTACGGCTCTTAAACTGCAGGGGCTTGGATATGTTCTCCCATCGCTCCCGCACACGGAGTCTGTGCTGCTGCACACGCAGAAGCCTCGAGATTTGCGCTTTCCAGGTGAGTGTTCACATGTCATTCCATCGCCGCAAACACCATGGCCTCTGTCCCCGCAGAGGGCTCCTTCTCCGGCACTGCAAATTGTGCAGCAACCGCAGTAGTCCTTCACAGCACCGAAGTAGCATGACCCTGGTTGCGGCGGACAGCGGGATACATCGCACACTTCTGGACAAGCAGTTTGTCTCTTCTTCAAAGAGCGAGAATGTGCCGCTGCGGCGATGTAAATCCAAAATACAAATTTAAACATCACTAATGTTCACGATTGTTGTGTCTGAATGAACTGAAATGTTTTTGGACGTTGGCATCCCAGGTCCCTCTTAGTGCTGCATTTAAAAATAAACGAACAATCAAAAATGTTAAAGTGAAAACAAATGCCCCCAAGACGTTCCCGAGAAATGCAAATATATCCGACACCTGAGGGTTGAGCAGTTTTTCCCAAATGTCATTTTTAATGAGTCGCAGTCTCAACTCGCTGTTGTGTATGAAAGAAAGTTTTGAACACAGTTCTATGGCTGAAGTAGAGCAGCAACTTCAGGACATTCTTTAGGAGGGGCACAACATTCCCCCTCCAGCTAAAGTTGATCTACAGCAGTTTTAGTTTGCATGATTACACTGCCTGTGAAATACTACATCAGCGGCTGAAAGTATATGTTCTAAATTTTAAATGTATTGATAGTATATCCAATATTTTCAAGTACTTTAACATGCATTTTCAAACCACACTGCATAAAAATATCTGAATGTATGTTACTACGGGTATTGCTATGGCAATATGATTCAGTGTATCAGTGAATCTCTCTTTCCATACAGTATACAGTTCTCATACAGCATTCATCTCGCTATTTATGTTTTAAAACATGCTTTCCTCGTCTCTCTTCTCCAACTGCTAACAGGCACCCTGTGGACTGAGACCTAAACAACCCCACTCATTGCATCTGCTCATTGAGCTTATTGACAGGGTTTTGTAAATCTCCAGTGTGTGTAACCGACCGGGGATGGGCCAGCTCTTTAAATCAAATATTCTATATTCTAGTCTGCACAGTAGCCGTTCATGAATAGGATGACAGCACAGTGTATTTAATCAACTTCAGTTGATCTCTGCAGTATTTTCACTTCAGTGAGAAACAGTTGACGTTATCATGATAACAAGTTTGACTAGATAACAAGATTTTCCTATTTTATTTATTTCACCACAGTTATATTTAGTAATTGGATGCAGCAGGGAAGAGGTTAACGAAAAGTGGAGCTCAACTGCTGCACACTGGGCATGTAATTAGCTAAACAGATGGACAGGGAAAACAGGCATGTTTTTAAAGGACTGTTTAATAAGCGTGGTCTATGAAAGTCGCAGTGACTTCATGGCTGTTAATGAGAAACGCAGAATGGAGAGGGTTTACACAGATTTCTCCCTTGCTATTCTACTGTAAACAGGAGCCTCATTTATGGCATCCCTCCAGTTTTGACACACTTTACTTGTATTTCTTTTCAGCCACAAGGTTCAGTTTTGAAGCTCTTTCTGATGCAGCAATTACATGCAGTCTGCATTCAGTCAGTTTTCTTTAGCTGCAGATTAGGCCGATCATGTAAACCTTATTCAGCAGAGTTGGGAAAAATCATGGGAAGAAGGTTTGATAACACATTGGATTCATTATTTATGGTAAAAGACAGAAAGATGTTTGAAATATAGTCAAAAATATATCACTGTAAAATAGGTTTCATTTTTGTTCCATTTTGAGAAAGGAAGAGTTGTCTAAGAGTGGCATAACTTTATGTACACTCAGCAAATATCAGTTTCAGACATTTGGGTCTGATCTCAAGCCACCGTTGAAGTTTTGTTTTGATTAAAAAGTGTAATTCAATACGGAGCAAGGAGGAGGGAATTATACACAGAACAAGGTCACCCGTTTAATATTTCCCTCTCCATAAAGAAGGCAGGGGACCAACAGCAGTCAGTTTATGTAGGACCACAGCTAAACCGGGGAGGAGGAAATGTACCTGCTGTTTGTCATCCATACTGGATCTGTTTTCCATCCAACCTAACAGCTGCGTGAATTACTAGAAAATCCTGTGCGAATGATCCAACAGGGAACAGGGCAGCTAAGATAGGGTTGTTTACTGGGGTGTGATGTTTTTTCCATTTCCATTAATCACAATGTAAGCAGGCTGAGTGTAGGCATAGATGAGAGACATCTGAGGCGTGCATTTCATTCAAACGCTGTGACATATTGTGCTCTATGCAAATATATCACTTATATAGCTTTTTGCTTGTACAGTTGAGTCGCTGCAAGCATTAGATGGGTGGATTTAAGCTCTAATTAATGGCTGTATCTAAAGAAGATGGGTTTAAATTCGAACATAGCAACCTTGTTCAGACACAAACATATTTATATATATATATATATATATATATATATATATATATATATATACACAGTGCATTACAAAGGGACTTTATACAAGGTACATTTTGGAAAACTGTCATGGTGGTTTGGCTTTGGTGAAAGGTATGGATCATGGTCAGGTATGAGCCCCATGATTCAAATCTTTGCAGTGGCAGCCCTCATGATGTGGCAGAACTCGTAGAGCCGCACAAATACAGATTTTTGGCTCTGCTTAAGGGCGGTACTTTGAGCTGTTGAGGTCTTGTGTTGAGTCTAGCAGTGACACACGCAGCTCACTTGTCTGCCACTGGTGGACGTTCTGGTGCAGAGGCAGCTTTGTTTCCTTTACATCCCTGCTTTCTTCCTCCTTTTAGGGGACCAGGAGTTACAAAATGGCCATCACTAGGTTAGAAATGAAGTACTGGAATATGTAAAATTGCTCTTGGTGTAGAGTTTCTTTTAAGTTTTATTGATGTTTCCTAATAACAGCAAGTATGACTACATGGTACATCAACCTGGTTTTAAAGGACATTTGTCAACATGCACACTAAGACAGGGGTGATCTACTTGTAATTATGCCCTCCAGACCATGCGATTTCTATTACTTGAAACTAAGCCTTAGCCACATAGCAACGTCAACACTGAGATGACCTAACATAACCGTTACTTTTTACCTTGAGCCTCAAATGTGGTCTATGCGGTGTTTAGGTTCAAAGGTCCCTTCTTCTAATTTGTTTGTGAGTCTGTGCAGAATCAAGTAGCCTATAGAATCTTGCCTAAGGCAACTTTGGCATGAAAAGACCATGCTAGATGTGAGGGTTAAATGATTAACCACCATAAAATGGTGCTCTTGAAAAGTATTCTGTTCAAAGGAACAGTCATTCCTTATTTTCTTTTTCTACAGTATAAGCTCAGTTTAGAAACACAATACAAATATAAAAAATAATTCAATGTCCGAAATCGAGCAGAGGGAACGTTCTTACAAAACAAACGGTGCTGCACGAAGCTCAAAATAATACTCTTACGAAGTCCCCTACAATAGACATATCTGATTTTAGGGGAATCCTGTGACTTCTCCCAAACAGAAGTCAGAAAAGAAGAGCAAGTGTCAAGAAAACCTCAGGGTAGCGGTGGCTCCTATGTGTGACAAAGGACCAATCTTGATGATTGAAGTCTACTAACACCAGCTTTCGCACTTTAGAGAAGGCAGGATTTTAATGTCATATTATTTATAAAGGAAGGACGAAAAAGGAAAGAGTCATGTGTCACATGCATGAAGGTGAACTTCGCCTGCATAATTGCATATTTTTCGACTTAACCGTCTGTGCTCACTTCAACTCTATTATCCTGCACACTGCTTCCGAGTACTCATAATTCATAAAGTCGGTGAAATAATAAGCTCTAAGCTGCCTTGGTGCAATTTTCTGATCAGAGGTGGCCTACTTCCGAAAGTCCAGAACCGTTTGAAAGGAACTTTCGCTTTTGAATTAATTTCATGACGCATTCTTTCTGGTGAAAATGTGTAGCTTCACCCAACAATCAGTGAACAGAGGAACTTAGTAGGGAAGAAGGTCTTCTGAAGCAAGCACACATCCAACTCAATACTCATTCAATGTAACCACACCACCTCACGCTGTGCTTAAGAACGTGAAGCTATTTTACAATAAGTGAAGTGAGGAATGGGAGTGGGCCGCTAGGAAATGTGTTATGTGATGCATACATTCAATCCCTTTTTCCTATATATGCTGGGCAGAAAGGCTTATTTACGCATTTATAAGTTATTATTATTATTATTTTATTAGCTGTATTTGTCACCTACAGTGTTCCAGGCCCTGTAGGCCTTCATGAGTTTGTACGAGGTACCATTTATTTTACCAAATGAAGCTGAGGTGGTGGATGCCTTGTGATGTTGCTAGGGAAGGCAGTCATGCGAATAGGCAATATCACACCGCTATGTGCATTCCACAATAAAAATTCAGTGTATTTCATCAGAAAAACTATGCAATGGCAGAGCAATCATTTCAGTGAAGGAAACATCTTGACCCCCCCTATACTCCATCCTGACTGTCTGTACTCACCTGCACAGTAATAGATGCCTGAGACTCCAGAGTGTCCAAGAAGTGCTTCAACCCTGACAGTGAAATGACGCATGGTGGGATTTTAATAGGTCATTTCGATGGTAAGATTTCACCGGTCGCTTATTTCTTTTTAATGATTTTTTTTCAGGGATTTGTTTTATAAGTCACCGGGACAACTGCCAGTGTCTCAGGCAAATTATTATCTGTAATATCATCATGCCAGAGTTACTGAGGAATCTTAGCCTAAGAGAGAGTGAAGTGCTACTTTTGAGCAGTTTCTGTGTCATTAACAGTCACAGACACCTTGAGAAGGTGGAAGGTGGAAGACTTGGGAAGGAAAGAGGTCTCACCTCTTATATCCTTGAGGCATGATATGATCTTCAGTCCCCCCCCACCCCACCCCCGGAGAGCAGAACAGCTGCACTTACATTCAGATTTAGCACATGCTGCTATCCAAAGGGACACACAGTATGAAGGACAACTTTTTTGCTTGTCTTTAAGTTCACTGGATATTCAACCCTTGACCTTGTCAGTGCTAGCTCTGTGTGTTGTACTGGTTGAGCTTACCAGAGTGAATTTACAACAGAGGCATTGTATAAGACATTATTACTAAGCCTTTTAAGGCAGTACTTCTCTCTGCTTTGTGATCCCTCTCTAGCATTTGCATTCTAAAACTTTTGCATTTTTCCACTTAGACTCCATACACATACAGTATATTTATATATATATAGCCATACAAGAGCCATATAACCTGAGTGCTCTTACCGATGAAAGGACTGAAACACATTTGGAGGATGATCTCTACTCAGACACCTCTCCTCTTTGTCGTGTGCCCGACCGTATTATATTTCCGTCTGATTATCCTCTGCTTTTAAAGAATGGCACAATATGACACTACCCATGTAATGCAGACCTGCCAGCCATACTTTGGATTGACTGCATCTGGATCTGCAGCAACTGATGACTTTTCAAGGTGAGACCCTTTCTGCTGTCCTGCCCAATAGCTTTCACAGTACATATCTTTCATCTTTAAGGATAGATTTCTCAGATACCTTTTGCCATGGGTGTACTCCATGCTTTTGTTATACATACTATACCCCCAGCTGGGAATACTCTCGCCAAGAGGATGAAATTGTGGCATCATCCTCTGCCACGAATCATCAGGCTGATAATGAACCAGTAGGGGGCATTGGTATTCCATGTTGTTTTTTCTGGGCCATTTTGAAGCGTAGGGAGATCCAGGCACCGCCAAAGCACGTGTGCCTCGTCGAGGGCTGGCTGCACCTGTGCAAACAAATACCCCCAGAAGAGAGGGACGCTGATCCCCCAGGGGGATCCTCTCCCTCTCTTATTTGATGCCAGTGATGAGGCCTCCACTGACAGATTGGTGCTGTGACACCCACAAAGCACAACCTGTGGACGTAATTAGAAATGACAGCTCACTATTGCTTCTACAACCCCACAGAGGCTTTTGTAGGGGGGACTTCATATTTGCAAATCCTCCCAAATCAGCGTTGAAATCCAGCAAATATGAGGCTGGAGCAAAGCTTTTATATCATGCCATGTGCCTTCCCCAAGGACTAGGGAGTTTATATGAGGAGAAGGTGTGGTAGGAGCATTACTTGGCTCTCAAGGTTGTTGTTGATGGCTTTGATTTCTTGTGTTGATGTTTTCACTTGCCACTCATATCGTCCATGTATTTCAATTTGAAAAGGGGTTGCATGCCTGTACAGTTATTGTTACTTGGTGAATTAAACAAGGTAACATGGCAACAACATCATAGAAGGACAGAGAACAATGTTATTTTAAATAACATTACATACATAGGTATTCAAATGTAACACTAGAATCCTTCAACAGTATGTATCAGTGTCATCTGGACTATTGCTCTAAAATATGCAGACATAAAGAGACATCAGATCAATGGCATCTTTTAACAGTTTTCTGACGAGCTCTGGCTCTTGATTCAGATTGCTTGCAGTACGTGGGATTTAATTTCATTACCTAAAAAAAGGTAAAGGTTATATTGCAGTGATGCCTCCTGGACATTGGTTTGCAGACTGAAATAACACAACAATGTTGATTTGAGGGTGTCATTAAACATTTCGATACTGGCACCACTGTAAGCTGTTGAAGGTTAAGTGCATTACACTCTGTACGGAATCATTATGAAAAAGGAGGCTGCTGAATTCACATTCATGTCATTGAAGTGGCAATTTGAACCTTCCATTTCCCTTCTGCGCGACTAAGCAAACATAGGAACCTTTTTAAAGGTTTAATTGGCGTTGAAAAACGAATTAAAACTTTTTACACATAGCTTGAACTCTGTCCTCTTTATTTTAATCGCCATGCATTTTCACCTGACAGCTCATCCATATTAATGAGCATGTAAACAGGAATATTTACAAAAAATAAAGTGTTCCCAGCGTATGTGCAACATCTGCAGGAGTCAGGGGAAGAAGCTGCTGTCACTGCAGGTCTGGAAGTGGAGTCTGGGCGATCGTCTGCATATCTGTTATTTCACTCTGACCCCCGCATGGGCGCTCCAATCTGGCGTTTTCCCCCCGTCTGTTCTGTCAAGCGTCTGTGGGTTTTAATTTGCTCGCCGCATTCATGACGAGGGGGCGGGGAGGGCACAGGGTGGTAGTGTTTTTTCTTCTTTTTCTCTCTCTCTCTTTTTCTACCACCCAAGCCTTAGCTACTGCCTAGCTCCTTTGAGTGCGTTTGTGTGTGTGTGTGTGTGTGTGTGTGTGTGTGTGTGCACACGAAGGCACACCAGAATGCCTGTTTAAAATGTGAAGAGCAACCAGTTGGGGGGAATCAAGGAGAGGACTGAATCTCCCAAGGCTTTCTGATAGCGAGTCTCTGGGACGCTGGCATGCTACTTAAACCAAAGCACAACAGGCTGCTCCAGACTAGGCAGAGGCAGTTCCGTATGCACAAACCATGAATATTTCATGGCCCTCCAGCGAGTGACAGGTCTAAGTTGGGGAGACCTGTTACCTGTCTCAGCAAAGCTATATGGGAGCCAGGCTAAGTGTAGGTGTAATATAGAAGGGCTCCTCTGTGTCTGAGAAAGAAAGCATGCAAGAGGGAGCCTATTCTTTTGCTGTTCATCTTATGTTTCTCCGGTCAGTGAGAGACAATGCAGAAAGAACCGGCAACTTCAAATTCCAGCTGATTTGCATCTGCTCCTTGACATTTCCCTGCATTGTATTTTGAATAGAAACTCAGTACGCTATTAGACACAACCTAAACTAATGTGTTACAGAATGTACTTTATAGTAGGAAACTGTGTAAGTGTGCCTTTTATTAGGTGTGAGATACTATCTAGCTACTAGAACCTATACTCTTGACTTTCAGAGCACAGTGGAGTGAACTGTGGCAGGGCTGGTTGTCTCTATCAGATCCAGATTGAGCAGGCTGGCCAGAGAGAGTGGGGTTGGGTCTGGGGAGAGTGCAGGGTCATCTCCGTTCCTCGGCCTCCGCTGGCTCCAGCGACCGGAATAGCTTCCTCTGTGACAGTTACATTAAATCTGCCTGCGCACAGCCGCCACTCGGCACAGCCCTGTAATCCTCTTTACCGTAGCAATGCTTTTCCATGGATGCATGCAGCCAAGAACCTCCAGAACAAAGCCAGAAACCCCAGAGACGGCGTGTAGGCAGTGACAGACATGCACGCCAACAAAAGCTACCGGGAGATGTCTGCCTCCCAATTTATTTTTTATTTTTTTGTAAGAAGAAGGGGTCTTGTCATACTGTCACGCTGGTGATTAAGCATATTGTGTGTGCAGATTATATTTGGTTGAGCATTGACAGCTTGTGCAAAGGGGAGGGGTGGTAATGATGGAGGGGGAAACATTCATGCATCAGATTGATGGGTGGCATGTCTGTGGCGATGGGGAGGAGATAAGGCAATGACACTTATATACACTCATAGCTCTAACAGATGGGGGTGATTTGGAGATTGCGCCTTGCTCAAGATAGGTTAATTACACTGATAAGCAAAAATGTGTTCGATCTGATGCTGTGATGCTCACTTTATCACTGCTTTTTGTCAATCATCATGCATCCTCTTCAACCTTGGGATTATGATTTTTGTTTGGGGGCTTTCAAATCCATGGCTGCACCTTGCTAATGGGGCACATGCTGTGTGTGTGTGTGTGTGTGTGTGTGTGTGTGTATGTGTGTGTGTGTGTGTGTGTGTGTGTGTGTGTATGTGTGTGTGAGAAAAGAAACAGGCGTTTTAACACAGCAAGGGGAGAAGGGTGGGAGGGGGCGGTGATGATGACATGGTGACAGATTTGACAAAATGGGAGAGTTTTGATATTTTTTTACGCCGCGTGAAATCAGTGTGTTAGTGACGGATGAACAGCAATTACATGCAGGAGATTTATTCGTCAGGCCCTAGTGGTAACATAAAGGTGCTTTTCTCGGCTCTTACATCAGGTGACTTTCATGGCCCATAAATGGTCCTATTCTCCTAAATCATCCAGATCCAGAAACACAGAAATTGTTCCATTCAGATAATAACCAGAAAACACACACACACATACACACAATATTGTGCAAAAGCTAGTACAGTTGTGTTTTTGGAAATTATCTGAAATGTCAGTATTCAGTGTGAGTTATCTCTTCCTTCTGTTTGTTTGGACATGTTAACTATCTAAAAGGCATACAAAACCTTGTAAACACCAACAACAGCACAGTTTGTACTGATACAAGCTTGCTAGCAGGCTTACTGGTGTCTTTCGGTCATACATTTGGCGATGTCATGCTGTGAAAGCATTTCTCAAATTTTTTCGGGATGGACCAGATCACAGAATTTACTTGTGCATAGTATGTGTGGCTAGTGGGAAAAGCAGGTGTGTTTTTCCGTCCTTCACATGACAGTAGCTGTGTGTGAGGATTGACAATACATTTGCAGTGGTGCTGTCATGACTGTATTAACCTAGTCAATTTCAGGTTACAAGTATATCACAGATATAGAGAAACTGTTTCAAAATACTATTCCTGGTTTTTTGCTAAAGCTAGGTGTGTTTCGCAATATCAGCAATATTTTTCTGTGTAACATTAGCTATACAGAGCAACAAAATCAGTTTAGTTGTAACCTAACCTAAAAGAAATTTTGCAACTAAGCGTCACAGTTAAAAGACAGATTGAATAAATGATCAACCATTGGACTTTATTTGTTTTTTCGTATCCTGGACAAATAGGCTAATTTGCTTGTGCATGATGTCCTCAAGTCCTCTTCAACAGTAAGTTAGCTTAAGTAGCATCTTGAGCTGCTGCCTATGGAACCATATCATTTTCTCTGTTTTTCGCACTACTGATATATTTTCCATATTCGTCCCTTTCATTTATTCCAATTATTCATAAGGTATCTTGGCCATACAGATGTGCAGATGTGTTAAAAGTTGTTTTTCCCCATACGCAGTGCTGCTGAAAATAACCCTTGCGGACAATTCGGTGTAAGGTATTGGGGATAAGCCAGCGCCCAACCAAAACAGCAAAACAGAGCTTTTATTGATGATTGCGTCTGACTGCTTTCAACTGGTGATAAAGAAATTAGTTTGAGAAGTTTTCTATTCACTGTAGGGAGATTTTAGTTTCAGTTCTCAGCGCTGGGGACAAAATTGGTTATTGCTAAAAGTGGTAGGGACATGGCCCCAGCTAAAATTATGCCTATGCCCTCTCTTGCAGCACAGAGCAGGCAAATGTAAAAATATCTTTCATAGTGAGGGTACTTATTTGAATCATTAGTTTGCCAGGCAGGATATGGATACTGACACCAAATTTGAATATCATCAGTTTGGTGGAAATTCACTAATTTTAGGATATCATGCAAGCAGTCAAAGCTCATTGCGTCGCTAATCGCTCTTAATTGGTTTTTAAACTATGTTGCAGATGTAGCCTACTGCCGGGCTGGTCAACTGTGTATCATTGCAATGCAGTTAACAGTCTTCTTAGCAGAGGGCAGGGTTTGTTGAAATAGTAGTAGATTTGAATGTTTTCAGTCATGCTGATGTTGCCACATGATTTTGAGATTTGTTTTGTGTTTTGAGTTTTCTTGTGTCTCATTACATCAAAGTGACGTATCTAATGAGCTGGTTAATACATGCAACAACGCGATTAATGACATAAGCAACTAATCAACTATAACATTAGTTGCAAACTAATTTTATAGTCAATTGTAGTTCATTAAGTCAATTTGTTGTTGCAGATCACAAAAACATACCACAACAAATAATGAATTACTGCATACTGTTGCTTCATACAAGCAAATTAAGTGGTGGCAAGAGCAAGTAGAGAACTAAAATGTGAAGCTATCCCTGATGGTTTGTTCATTGACTTGTCTTGATCCATTTTTTGTGCTGTTTCCTTGGACATCACCTTACCCGGTAAGGTTGGTCTACGCATAGCCCAGTTCACACACAACATATGCTAGTTTCAGATCAATCTTATGTCATATACTTTTAGAGCCACATGACATAGTCATAAAAAAAATTCAAAACAGAACAAAACACTACATTTGCTGCTTTGGAGTGCTGATCTCCAGCAGAAACTAGACTAAATCCAACAAACCAAAGCTCCTGCCATAAAATGTTAGCCTGTGATGTTCCATATCTGCAGTTATGTTATGTTATGATATGGAATCTGCAGCTACCTCTAGACGGGCTCAGAACCTGTGTGTGGGTAAGACATGCAAATGCATGGAGAGTGATCTATATTGTGTTCTGGAGGGCAGGATGTGGGAAGTTGTGTGGAATCAAGCGATGGTCTGCTGAATAATCAGAAAATCACTTGGGGGCAGATTTACTTAGAGGGGAGCTAATCAGCATGAGTTTCACAGGACATTGTGCTTGTGGTTGGGGCAAACTAATGGGCTATGCAGTAAAAAATATGTATACAGCCCATTTTCATATTACCAGTGGGGTGAAAAGACTTCTTCTGAAAACAAAATGATGCTGATGCACATCAAAAAGACAGATGTGAGCAGTATGGGAAAGACACACTGTTATTCCCTTGCACTGTAAATGTCTACGTGTGGTATGAAAAACACTTTTTAAATAAAGGTGATGTTATAGTCAATACAGCACCACATGTATGGCCCTTGCACAGTACTATCTGGGGAGTTGTATTTGCATTCTCTTACCCACTATGACACCCCTCGATGAAGGGGAGGACCTTTTTTTGCTTGTGAAAACTAGCAAGTCAGATGAATGTAAAAGACACAGATACAGAGTGAACTTACAAGGATGAAATGCCATTAACTTCGGCCATTAAAAAAATCAGGCTTATAAGTAGGTCTCAAATTATGTGGGAGAGCTAAATTAACTTTGATAATAGATTTAAGGTTTTAATCACTGGATGTACATCAGTGCCTATAAATAAAAGGCATGTTGTGGTGTGTTTGTCATCGCTTAAAGATGTAGTCCTCAATTCTGGTGAAAGGTTGTTGATGTTTGAGCTCAGTCTCCAGTTGCGCAGCCAATAAAATTACACCACTGTCTTCTATGCTCCTGAAGCCACATGCTGATCGACCGGAATTGTTTATGGCTTGGTCGAACCCACAATGTTTGTTTACCATTGAAAGAGCCAGAACTGTGCCTGAACATCTGAGTTTTTTGAGTGCACATACAAACAGAAAGCTAGAGGACTGTGCGGAGCAATTATCTGAATTTGACAAAAGGTGTATTGGATTAGAATCATGGACCTTTCAGTCATCCTTTTTATGGGTGGCATATTAAGATTTCACCTCTGCAAGCTTTTACACAATGATGTATCATTGCTTGTCATCAATCTTTTCTGGCTTTTATGACTTAGACACACTGATGCATACTTTGCTTAATCTATTGATGACTACAATTTACTTTTCTTGGTCTCAACCTCAAAAACCTCAATAAACTCCAGTGTTATTCCCAAAAAGATACTTCCTGGTTACTCATGTGTACTAGAAAGTTTGCCCACAGCTCCTTTGTTTTTATTCAATTTGACTGGCTTTTCACCTAGAAAAGCACTAACCCTGCTACCCTTTCTACTACTGAGGTCAGATCAACACTCCCATTGAAGATTGCATCATCATCATCATCATCATCATCATTATCTTTGCTACAAAAGCACTGCCTATGCCGAATGAAATAGCATGTCATGATTGTCTTATGGTAAACGTCTTTTATATGACAATATAGCAATGTAAACACATATGGTTTGGGTCAAGATAGTCTAAGAAGTCATTTGGAGCACCAAGAAATTACAGAACTGTTGAGTTCCTATTTGCTGCCTCCACGTGGGCATCCTCTTTCATATCGTTTGGGAGAGGAAGAACAGTTACAGAGCACACCTACTTCAGAGTCAGGAAGCAGATATTCTGGGGGTCTTTTCCCTTACACATTTCTGTGCTCCTATAGGTTTTCAAAAATGCATTTAAGGAGTATGAAAGGGAATAATCAGACGGGGTGAGGGTGGTGGTGCGTATGTGCTTTCAAAGATGTGGGGGTTGCACGGAGGGTGTCAGTTATTTAATCAAGAGACACAATTTTCACTGAACCTCTTACTGAACTTCTAGACCAGGGTAATTCATATTTGGGCTTTGTTGTGATGTATTTTATCTTCTGTTAGGAAATTGCAATGAGGAGTCCAATTCCAAGAAAGCACATTCCCTGCAAAGCCATAGGAACGCTCAATCAATACAGGCCACAGAAACGTACAGTTTGAGCTATAACCATTTTTCTCAACAAAGGAAATGTTTTCAAGATCAAAGAGGTATAGTTGCAGTCACCCACAACTACAGTTGAGGCGTCGGGAAAAGGTTCAGTATATATGGAGTATATACAGTAGGTATACAGTGGAATTTTAAGTGGATCGGTGGATCAATTTGGTTTATCCACACCAAGGGCTGAATTTTTAAAATTAGAATTTTAGAAATTATGTTAATTTTAGAGACTAACAACATATTTACCAGAGGCCACCAACTCCAAGGCCTCAAGCTTACTTTTGAAGGATGCTGACATAAACAGAGCTATGCAAATAAGCAGTGACAAGCCCAAGCAAAATATTTTAGCTGGGTCAGTGTTTTCATTCACCGTCTCTCCCTGATCGAACTACACATGCAAACACACACACACACACACACACACACACACACACACACACACATAGACACACACGCACACACGCAAGCACGCACACGCACACACGCACGCACACACACACACACACACACACACACACACACACACACATACACACACACACACACACTTGCACACACACACTTACACTAACATAGACACATACACAAACACGCACACACACATCCATACATTTTAAAGCAAGTTTAGCTGATATGTCACCTCTGCAGAGGGGTTAAGCTTGGATGGGGGTTATCATCAGGTCAGACACCATGGAGCAATATCCCCCAGTCTCTCCGTTATTTGGGATTAAGAGCGGGAGGTCATCCATGTTATTTCTGAGCGAGTCGATGCTTGACGGCATTAGCGCTTGTAATGAGGGCTAGCAGGCCAGTGTCTTAATCCTTGAGAGGACCCTTAGCATCCTTATCCAAGTGCACTTAAGTGATGACTTATCACCGGTGGCGAGGGTTCCTCCACTTTGTCCTTGACGTGCAATATTTCTGATACTTCACGTTGCAATAAAGACATCACAGACTGTAATAAGACACGTAACATTTGTGCCTTGTTGAACTTGAAGGTCAACTTGGTTGCTACTGTGGCCCTATTGGCTGAACATGTCAAAAACCATTACATCAGGCAATGATTCTGTTCAGACTGATTTAGTCATAACAGACATATTCAATACCAAATTATATTCTTTTGCTGTGTATTAGTGAGAGATTTATTCCCACCAGTTGGCACATTGTCAGATGTGAAGCTTAGATTTATTATTAAACTTGCTTAACAGAAATGGATTATTTAATGTTCCTCCCCACATCAGCATTCAGCTTTTTTGAGTTTTGCATACACACTCATAAAACTGTTTGTGGTAAAATACATGCTCTTTTTTTTTTATCCTCGAGGGGGGAGAGACACATACCTTTTGAATAGTAATTGGCGGATCCGATACATTATTGATGCAGCTGAATGTATTACTTTGTGGGGCTCTCTTAGCTGTCAGACATATGGCATTGCATCTCTTCATATTCCCCAGCCAGTCCTGGCTTGTAGAAGAGCATCAGATGTTTCCATCTCTGTCTCACGCTGTTTGCTGCATTATGAGTTCACTTGCCTTCCTAGTTTCACTTGGAAACCACCAGGACATGAGAGCATCAGACAGCTTTCTAACAGCAGTGCTTGCTGTTATCGTTCTCAGACAAAAATAAATATGAAATAACTGCATGAAATAAAGATGCAGGTCAGTTTTTCCACTCACATGATGAAAATTGATTGACATGCTGGACCTACAGTCCCCCAAAAAGTGTAATCCGGCAAAACACAATTGTGTGTCATATTTCACATTTAATTTACCCCACACAGATGAATATATTTCAAAGGTCTTCCTGTTTGGCTAGCCATTAATTAAAACAGGAGGCCTAAGGACTGTCTTGCCATTGTTCTAACACATCATCCAATGTGGACCCAAAGCCCAAGGACAGACTTCTACCTCATAATTTAATATTTTCTCATTAGCATATTTTTCATTCTCCCGGCAAAGTAAGCACACACGCTTTGGAGTTCTTGTCTCCCCTCTCCTTTGTTCTTCGCCGCTCACAGTAAAATGGCTTAATTGTTTGTGATCTGCAATCCGAGATGATTTCGTCTCTCTTTTCGGCATTCAGACATCGTCATGGGAACTTATTGAAAATGAAGATGAGCGTTCTGAACTATATCACATCATTACTGTTGAATACACAATAACCTCTTCAATGGCAAATATTGTATTGCTGTGCTTTTAAAAGACACTACGTGTACCATAGATTTTTGTCTTTAGCCTCAAAAAAGATGTGTTGATGTGCTGTCTGAAACAAATCCAAACAAAACTTCCTGTTTTCTTCTTCACCTTCTTTTAGTTGTTTAGTAATCAAAATGTTCCTCCTGTCCTCCTGCTAGGTGGACGGCCCTCCTCCGTGTTGTCCCGCTGTCTCCTGATGGAGTGAAAGATATTCTTGGGCACAAGCCCAGACTTTGGATCGATACTGGCAGCCAGTGAATCTTCTCAGGTGAATCAGCTTCGCTTACGGATGTATTACCCGGGCTCAGCATGGCGGCCGCCTCGTCACCTGAAGCCGCTGCACGTGCAGGAAGTGCTCTTTTTTTGGAGACCTTGGGACGGTTGGCTCATCTCCTGGAGGGGAAGCAGTGGTGTCATACACCCGATGTACACTGTGAGTCGTGGACCATGAAGACATGAGGTCTCCATATCATGGGTTCACGTAGAGCAATCATATATTTCAGCTGTGTGATTTGCAACTTAAAACACATCACAGGCATGAAACTGGCAGGCAATATTTCAGATACTCCTCAGTAAGTGGATTTTCTTCAGTGGTAATCTTATATATCTGAACCGCTCATTAATCAGTGTGGTGCACATTCAATTATGGGCATAAACCATCCTTGCATGCATATGAGATTCAAAGAAATTAATGTTTGCTTTTTTTTTTAAATTATTGTGCATTTAAGCAAACATCTGATTGTTGTATGCAAAGGATAGAGGGATACTCGCAGTGTATGAAATTGACCGTCTGTATACATATGTTCGACAACGACCTCTACATAAAGAACTACATGACATTAATCAGTATTATTTATAAATTCCCAAGTGTGTAGCTTGTTAAGGCACCAGAGAAAGCAATGGAACAGGATAATTGCATCATGCAGGGATTCAACACTCTTTTTGTTTCAATTTTATGGGTTAGCATGGCATTAAATTACTTATTTCTCATATTTGAGGACAGATGAAGATAAATCCAACAAAAGAGTGTGGCTTTCATGTTTATTTTAATGTATAAGCTAGCTGTAAGAATGACCAAATGTCTTGAATTTGACACCAACAGAATGCTAAGCCTCAAAACAGATCAGTTCCTCCTCTTGATGTGTAGGACATCTGCTGACTTTGCTTGATCTGTGTAAAAGAAGGCTGTGATTAAGCCACAAACAGCACGCTTCATTAGTGTTATTAAATGTCTCAAATAGCTCGTCTTACCACTGTTATTAAACGCCACAAATAGCTTCTACTTGCAGTTTCAAGATGTCAGGCTTTAAGGGCTGCAGATTAGGCATTCAAAGATGCCCCCTTCTCTTCAAATATTTCCAGTTGTTGGACAGCTCAATGAGGAAATAAAATCCCTCAGAATTTCTGAATAGCATTAGATGAGGCTTTCTCTTTTACCCCCGTCCTGCCACAAGATCTTTGGAGCTCCACTGCGTTTGCACACCCTTTGAGTTAATAGTCCCTTACCCTGGCCTTGGCAGTTTGCATCAAAAGTAGCATCAATTTTCCCTTTGAGTAAAATCCGGAGATAGTAAACAACGCGTAACATTATTTTCCAGCTCAGACGCGTTGGCCCACAATGGCTGTGCTCCACTAAACCGGAATGAACCAGGGCTGAACAACAGCCTCTAGATTTCACCCTTTCAAGTTCACGAGCACCTCCGTCTCATTACAAATGCTCAACAAAACCTCAAATTGAGCCCTGGTGTCTAAAGCCAGCTACTTAATCCTGCTGCAGATCATTCTCAATCCCATCCGTTTGCCGAGTGTTGACAGATATTCCCTGGTTATGCTGTATTGATTGCTGTTTTAACATCTAAAGGACTGACTTCTCTCCCCTGTCCTGCACGCTCAATATTTTGTTTCTGGCTTACAATTCACATTTAATTAACCCGCTCACCCCAGACATAAATCAATATGTAAATGGGGAAAACTGCTCGTGTTTGGCAGAGGACAAGGAAGACACCCTACAACTGGTCTAATTTTAAAAAGGTTAAGTTGAAGTTTCTGCATTTAAGATTGGACCAGGATTCATCAGAATGTATCTGTGGCTTTATGCACTCTTGTTATTCCCTTTAGTGGATGTCAAAAAATGCACAAAGTTCATAAATTGTACATAAGTTCTGTAAATAAGTGGTTGTCAAGCCCATATTTAGCAATGTATGGTTTCACCACTCTTTTTTTCTGACAGAAAAATAAATCCCTTATGGAGGGTACAGAGACATAGCTGGGAAAAATGCCTCGTCCCCTGGCACTTCCAGGACAGATATGAAGCAACCTAGAATGGTGATGAAATCTGGAGGTCTCATTAAAAACAGGGGTTATTTAAAGGATGATGGTTACTCATCATAGCTTGGCCAAGGTTATTATTGCCGTTTCCATTGACAAGTGACCTATTTACCTTAGGTCTTTAACTCTGGTAATAAAGATCATTTTGGAAGGGGACAGTTGGCCTAAAAAAATAGGGGTCTGGCTTTAACCCATTTAGGCAGGTTTTTTGTTTGTTATTGTAGTGGCAGTGAGCCATTGTTGATGCTCTTTAGAACTCCTCTGCACAGTCAGTGAGATCTGGAACCAACGGACTTGAATGAATTCAGATAAATTGCCTGTAAATAAAATCACAAACCCTCCCCCTACAGCCGCTGATAGATGATCTGTCTTCCTGTGCAAGATCCTTACAAACAAACAGATGCTTTAGAAATGGGACCACAATAAAAACTATTTTCCTAAATAATTTTGTATTCTAGTGGAAAAAGGTTTATCACATTATGTCATTCAATAGAAATGCATCTTAATGGACAACAAACAGGAAACCATTATGCCATTCTTTCATTATGATTACAGTTGCACTGATTGAAAACCTCTTGGAATGATTCACAGTTGGGATCATGAAGTTCCATTCTTCTTCTTCTTCTTCTTTTTTTTTTAAATAGTCCCTTGTTGTACATATGCTGTCTTCCTTTTCTGTTGATTTTTAATACATGAGTTACTGGCCAGAATATGATCCATATCAACTAAGCTCTCTCAAATTCTTCTCATCCCTTGGTGTGCAATCACCTCAAAAGAATTCTTACACAAATATTTCAAATAACAAACTGATGGTGGTGTCAGGACTAATGCCAATATTTATCAGTGACAGTGTTAGCAAAGTAGACATTTCTTGAGTAAAGGCTTAGAGCACCATATCTATAATGAAGTGAATTCATTCATGTCACATCCAACCTTGGACACTGATTCAACAAGACAAAATCCAACAGAAGGAAACATCATGGGTGGTCATGGTCCAAAGCCACTCTCCTCACACTCAGTAATCAAGCAAATACGGATCATCTTCTAATCTTGTTTCTGAGAAGTTCCGTCGACCTTGTACCCAGACCTTGTTCCTCCTACTGCAGCTGAGGTGTCACTAGTGGCATCAGGTCTGCACATGAAGACACTGAAAAGGAAGATGTATTGTTGCTAATCTAAAAGGCTTTCACACAGTCACTTCAAAGAGTATTAAGCTCTGTTTGGCAACCTAGTAATTTATTCATCAAAGTGGAAAATCGTCCTCCGTTCTTGAAGTGCTATGTTGAAGAGATATTTACAAGTTTTACTTTTGTAGAGGGTGCCAAACACTTGGGGAGATGTTACCACTGTAAGCCTTAAGGCATTACCATGTAGAGTGTGAGGTACTTGGTCAGCATAAATTGAAAGTTCATCATCAGCATAAAGAACTACCATGACCTGTTTTATGCTGCCAACATGTCTGCACATATTCAAATCCATGAGAAAATATAGCCATAGCTAGAATGGCAGGTATGTAATGCATATGCGACGGTACTGTCAGCAACAGTGAAAACAAAATGAAACCTGAATGTATTACATGTTATCCTGCTTGAATCTGATTCACAAGAAAATAACAGCTGTAGTTAAAAACATTCACAAATGATTTAGATGCAGTAAGTATGACACAGAATTCTGATTTGTGATTAATAAAAATAACAATAGTTGCGTCGTATGAAATTGCTTTTCTGCCAAACCGTTTTTATGCCTTTCAAGGTTTCTAAACTTTGTCCACATTTTTGGGCCTGGGGCAAAGAAATGAGGATTACAAAGCAATATATGATTGTGATCTCTGTCATTTAACAAAAGAGATAGTGCATAGCTTCCTTTATGCACCACTTATCTGGTGGCTCAAAGACAAGATAACAGGATATGCTCCTGATTTTGAGAAACAAAATATTAAACAGGTTGGAAGCCATATCAGTATTTCTAATAAATATCAAGGAATACATTCATTTTTGTAACTCTTCTCTGTGTACTTTAGCATGATATTTGTTATGCCGGACCTGTAACCTGGACATATCTACAACCTTTTGCTTTTGGCTGACATGGTACCATCTAAATGACTCGCCTCAAACCATGAAATATTATCAGAGGGCAAGTACTCTTACAGACAGTGACAAACTGTATCTGCAATGCAGTGCAACACTAATCAGTATTCATGATGTATTAGAGGAAATGTGAATGTGTCCCTTAGCATGATAGCAAACTATACATCAGTCAATCACATACAGCATCCACTGGCCTCAGTCTGTTTAGTTTTCTATTTTCCGCTCACGTTCCAGGGCCCTTATTCACAAAGCATTTTAAGGTAGTTATTAACTTGCTGATTTAGGAAAAACTGGGTGTGTCAGTCCTTATGTTGGGACTAGGAGTTTTTTTACTAGGAGTATTTTAAATTCCCTGAGCACTAAAAGTAGCACTTTAGTCTGGCAGAACGAAGAAATAGTTGAGAGGACTCCTAACTCACCAAGACCAACTCCCAAATGAAGGGAAAATGGCTGACTGATTCCATGTCACAATGTTTTTGAATTAATACAGTACGCACAAGGGGATGATTTCTTGTAAGGTATGCAATATGTCACCAACCAACCAAAACAACCCACTCAGCTGAAATGGAGTTGAATGTGGTGTTTGGTAGTACAAATAAACTAGCTCCTGTCTCCCCAAATGTGTCATCATACAGATGCATTTTGAAAACTGTGCGAAGATACACCGCCCGTGGGCAGCACATTCCATTATAATTTAATTTGTAGCCTAATATGTATTTATATATTTCTTTGTGATATGCACATGCCTATTCACCGGCACAGACCTGTCAGTCATCAGCCAATCACTGAAGTCATTTCAAGCAAGCTCATGCACGAAACCTGGCATCAGCCATAGCAACAAAGACTTTCTCTTAGTTTAGAAGTTCTCGGTTTTGCTTTGTAAAAGTTGGTTTATGCAGCTTTGTGAATAGGATTTACAAGAAAACTTTGAGTGTGAGACTTTTAGTGCGAGACTGTTAGTGTGAGACTTTTAGTGCAAGACTTTTAGTGAGAGACTTTTAGTGCAAGACTTTTAGTGAGAGACTTTTAGTGCGACTTAAGAGTACCTTTGGTGGTAAGATAGAGTGCTTTGTGAATACGGGCCCTGATGTCTCAATAAATAGACCTTATCTTCACAGATGCTATCCCTCCTTCTTTCCTTTCCAAGCACTCTTCTGCTGCCCTGTGCTCCTGTTGAGCGTCCCTTGAGTTGACTTCTGCTTAAGGTGCCTTCCCCAATCAAGGGGTTGCACCATTTGACACCGTTTGCTCTCGGAAGTGATGATCGAGCTGGATTTTTATGCTTCTTGCTCCCGCAGGTACATCAGGTACCTGACATGGAGAGAATACGGCCTAGTTCTGCTTATACAATATTATATATGTAAGAAGAATAGAAGTTACGCGCTCTTGATTGGTCTAAAGCATCAGCCCATTCAAAGAGAGACAACACAGACTCTCTGTCATATCACATTAATGGATAACTTTAATGGATAGGACAGGGTTTTCTATCTGTTTTTTCTAAAATTGATTGCCGTAGAAGTAGCCTTTGATCTCCCACCACTGTCATCTTCACAGAGTCCGTGTTATGTTTTTGCTGATATAGGGTTTCCAATAAAACGTGTTCTTTTGAAGTTTAATATCAGTGATGATGTTAACTTTACTGTGCTCATAAATGTATGATGGCGGTTCAGTCAACTGTTAATGCAATCTTCCATGGGAAGTGTATCCATTCTACTCATGCCCTCTGCAGAAATATTCAGTTGTTTTCACTCTTCAGTTTAGTCAAGGTAGTGGTGGTAGCAAATATTAAATCAACTTCTTTTGTATCTCTCACAGTTTTCTTTGTAGTCAAATATGTACTTATTGTAAACCTATTCACTTCCATGTGATCCCATTCATTTGGTGACTGCATTGAAATTGACCTCATTACCACTGATACTCAAGACACATTCTTTTGGTTTCTCAAAGTGCACAAGACACAAACTCAGGACACAAACTTTTGAATGAAGTCAAGTAAAAGCAGTGCTCTCTCCTCCTCCCAAAGGACAGCTTCACCAGTCTCTTACCTGAGCTACCCACTTCTACCTGAGCCGAAGTATCTGTATGCCATTATGCAGGGAAAGAAGAATGCACTTGAGGTCACAAAGCCTAATGTATTCACCCCATTTAATCTGTTTGAAGCTGAACCAATTATTTTTAAGAGCTACTCTTCTATACAGTTGCTAGAAAACAGGTATTACAGGCCTGTTAGTAATGATGCATAGCTGTTTGAAGATTACTGGAGGAAAATTGCATAGCTAAATAAGTCCTTATAGTTCATAATTCAATCTTATCTCGACACATCCCCATAACAGATGATCCCTGTCAAGCATTTAAGTGGCACATTTTTTACTTTTAAAAAACAAGGGAGAGAAAATAAATAAATAAATCTGTGCATATCACCTTTGTGTACTCTGTTATGCTCTGCTGCGTCATATTTCAGAATGCAATCTGTAAAGCAAACAGGGTGGAACATTCCTGCTTTTTTATTAAAGAAGCCCACAACCTTTGCCGTGGGCACATTTACCAGGACCCCTAAGTTATGCATGGATGTGTTTTTTACTTGGACCGCCATTCATAAATGTAATCTGTGTTGCCAGTCTCCCCAGAGGGTTATATAAATAAAGAAACAAGAAAGGGAAAACAGGAAATGCATTACTTTTGTGTTTTAAAGCACTCTGGCTCAGAACAGAGAGAGAGAGAAAGAGAGAGAGAGAAAATGGCTTTGGGTCAACTGAAGACCAACAGAAAACCTGATTTAAATGCTTTATTGTATAGACTTGTTGATGCCATCCGTGTTCTATTTGGAAATTTCCCCGACACCTGGGGAAACATAAAACATACGGTATGAGGATTCTTTCATGAAGTAGGCTACATCACGTCAGCAGTGCAGGGTATAACAGTCACCATTCCCGGGTGGTATGCTTGCAAAACTACATCCATGAATCCAGCCTCCTTTCACCATTTTCTACGCTCCCAGCAGTATAACAACACAACGAATAATACTCTATAATTTGTAATTTAGAGTCAACAGAGTGATTTTCATTTTTCACTCAGGAAGCCGTGGGAGCCCATGGGAAAAATGTCAGCTTTCTACATCCGCTTCTTCTGTTTACCACTGGATTTTGAAGTCAGTTAACCTGTTAAATATTTTTTCACTGTGCAAGAATTGGACATGATTATACGTTCCAAAGCAACATTTTAAACTAGAGCATTGAAAGCCAAAACTATTAGAATACATTGAACAAATTGCTAGCCAAGGTTCCATTGACTGTTAGAAAGTTCAAAACAGTTTGAAATCAACTGGAGCATGATAACCTCAAAGGAATATAAAGATAAGTATACACAGCTCATACTGTGAGGACTAGGTGACATTTTCAACTAATTGTCACACAGGCTCACAGCATAAGGCCAATGCTTGATAGCTGAACTTAGAACTCTGGGGGAGATAGCTTTTTGAAATGTCACTTGCTATGAGAATAACAGTTTCCATGTAAAATAACACATAAAAAACTTGCCTTTGTGCCATGGCATATTCTCACAATAGATGATGGCTTGAGGTGTTGCGGCTGTTTTGATGATAAAAAATGTCTGACTTGAGATTGAACTGTGGATATGACAGGAAGCTGAAGAAGCATCCAAAGATGTTACATTAGAGGGATCACAAAGCTTGATTTTTAACAACATGCTTCCAATGAAGCTTCCCTGCCAAAACCCATTTGCTTCTCAAACTGAGGTCAGAATTCTTCCTTTGAATACCCAGCTTTAGAACTGGATTAGATCAAGGACTTTGCAACGATAAGCTCCCCTTTGCGAAGAAATGAGTTGTGCCAAAAAAAAAAGCTGTTACCTTGCATGACGGAAAGTGTAAATGTTGCAGACTCCCTGCTGCTGCAATGTGCAAAGCATGGTGGACAAATGCATTTTTATTAAGTATAGCATCTTGTTGAAAGAGCAATTACATTCTTGCCCATGTTTGAATCCAGAAACAGCTGGCACAAGCAATTCATTCATGTGCTATGCACATTTAAATAGCCTATATCCACTGCTCTGATGCCGTGTATGTCAAATTATGGTAAAAACAGAAAACCCAAGCATCAACTCTTGAAAAGTAGTCTGTGTTCATAGGGTCTTGCTAGAGTTTACTCAACACATTTCAGCAGAGATCAGGCCTTTAAGTCAGATGGCGTAATCAAAAACCATAGTCCTCCAGAAGCTTAATATATGTATATGTATGTATAACACATGCGTGGGTGGTGTAGGATATTTCATTCCTTTATGCAAGTAGCCTTTGACACATGGTGCCTATATTTTGTATCTTATACATTTTTATATCTTAGATTCTCCTAGTCTGCAGCAGATATCGACAGGTGCCCTCTGACAAATCAAATGACTGTCAATTTTGCTATAAATGGTTCCTCTCATGGACTTAAAGAGCATGATCTAAATTGTTTATTGCTTAGGACCCATATTTCACTGGCATTTCTTTCAAGTCATATCTTGCTTGGGGGGACTTTGATGCATTTCAAAAATGACACTAAATTAAGTCGTTTGTTACTCCACTGTGTTTTTCTGATGAGACACTCCGCATGCGTGTTACCTAGGCTACATGTTCCCTTCTGCATGAGCTGCTTCGTCACCACCCCAGTCTGTCAACAGCGCCCCGCTGCTCAGCCATCCTATCAGCACGTCACCAACAAATCACCTGTCGGGAGCACTCGATGGGAGCAGATTCTCCTCTCATGTACCACAACAACGCCACGCTCCTACCCTTCCGCAGGGATGTCTCTGTCTCTGTCTCTCTTTGCTTTTAGGGAGTGCCACAGATGACTGGCTTCCCATGCTGTTTAGCATATCACAGCAGGTATTTCATGCATTCGATTATGACACAAAACAAAGCTTATAAAAGAGTGAATCATTTAAACATTCACATGACACAAGGGTTTCTGGTGGAGAGGAGGTTATAGTGCTTGCCTAGGGGTTTGCGAAGGTGGACTCCCTCTTTGTGATGTAAATATGCCCTCTTGTTGTTAAAAGACATAGGCTGCATGACAAAAATAACCAGGTTTTTATTTTATCCTATTTTTCAAACGCTCTCTTTAAAGTGATATGGTTGCAACAGAGCAAATCGAACATGATAATGGTTCATAATGTAACACCAGGTGTTATAAAAAAATGATAGCACATCCAACTGAATGAATAGTTATGAATAGTTTTACTAATGTGCAGAGCTATTGTTAAAGTGGATGAAAGTGTTTCCATTGGGGCCGTTTACCCACCTTCACCTGTTTCAGCACAGTGCCTGAGCCTGTTTTAAAGCAGGGTGTTGTATCTGCAGCATCTGTCTGATTTGATTCTATGCTCTATAAACACGTCATTAGGCCCTTAGTGAGACGTGAGTATTGCAAACCTTGTGCTTAGATTGTGCACTGTGAAAATGTCTGGTATCCCTGCAATCCTTATTTGTAGGCTGCAACATGAGGATGCAGTTTTTAAACAGTATTTTGCAACCTTGCCTCAACCAGAGGGCTGTTTGTATTTCCCCAGGGGAGGGGAAGGGAAGGGAGGAGGATGGATATATTGCGTTCTGTTATCTTCGTGCCAGCATGTGACTCTCTCCCCATCACCGGGCTGGGTCTGGGTTGACTCTCAGAGTCATATTGCATTTTCGCCAACGTGTTTTCTTTTGTAATCCTTTTTTTTTTTAAACTTAAATAAAAACCTTTTCATTTGGAGCTCTGAATGTATAGGCTAAAGTAGCAGTTTCACAGTTTTTTTGTCACAGAATGAGAGGTTCAAAGCAGTGACATTTGCATTATTGAACCAGGCAATATGTTTCACTGAGTGGAAGTGACTCCACACCAACACAGTTTCCTTTGAGGGGCACACGTATTGTAAAAACAAAGCAATACAATCCTTCATGCCTTGCCTCTGATGCACACAAGACTCTGACTTAGAAAGGATCCATTTTGTTTTTGTTTCACACGGTTGCTGCTACAATGATGCTAAGGTTTTAAGCTGTGTGATTTAAATGTGTTGACACAGATAAAAGCATGCACCTCTGCGACATATCTGGCAAGAAAAGAAAGAAAAAACACATCAGTGCCGGCATTGTCCAAAGATTTGTATGTATGAATAACCATAATTCTAGATTATTTATAATCATAAATGAACAATGATGGCACAGTCTAAGCTACTTGATGTTCATATTATGTATGTTTAAGATATATCAAGATTATCTTTTTGTCTGTGAACCGATTTTAATATCTTCACATCCAGTGATTTAAACTCAGTTATTACGTTTTCTAGGAAGCAAGTTATTACCTTACCTATTGCCTTATCTATTTAATAAGGCTATTAAAAGCAGTAAGTCAAGTTTTGCATAGTGGTGTTGATCTTATTCTTCTGCCTGCATTATTATGTATGCAACTGGGCTAGCTATCTGTTTCAGCATTACCCATGATATTAAACAACAGACATTTGAATACTGCTATTATCTTTGCCTAGTCTGGAGACAGACAAAAACAATAGAAAATGTATTTCAGTATTTTACCACGGTATCAGTGTGAATGTGCATGGAAAGCAAAGCACCCACCCAGATCAGCTGGGGCGCAATGCCCGTAGTCTGTGGATTTATCATGGGGCTTTGAAATAATGCACTCCAATAGTTGGGTGGCATGGAGGAAAACAAGGCATTTGCAGTTAAAAGCAAGAACAAAATCCCCCTCCAGATGTGGTCCTTCCTGCTCTCAACTCTAACTGACATCCATTTCACTCAGAGAAGAGGCTCCAGGCATCGCCAGAAGGAAGAAAACCACCATTGATTCTCATCCAATTTGTGATGGCTTGGCAGGTTGCAGACTCTAGCAGCCATTGAACAAGACAAGGGCCTTGCATTTGAATTAGCATTCAGAGCCGTGCTTGAATTGTCCTCTTGCGTTCAGGCAGAGATTAGCTTTATGGATCAAAGTTGGGCACATGCATGACACTTTGCCCCGCTGTCTGAGTTGATGTTGAGGGCCATGGAGCACATAAAATGGAGGGCTGTAATCCAGACGTCCCTCGGGATAGATTCCACAGAGTGAAGAAGGATTGACTTCTAGACATTAGCGACGCCTCCTCTGGATAGGATAATAGCAGAGTGGAGACGTCTCATAAAACAGGGAAAATGTGTCCAGGGGATGAATCAGGCAGTACAAAGAATGAGTCCATTGTGACTGAATATTAGCATTGGTATATTGGTTTGATAAAAATGTATTTCCATACTGTATAGAAAGATATACAGGTCATATAAGATGTAATACAATGTGCTAAGAGTTAGAATTATATTCTAGAAAATGGGAGCAAAAAGATGAATGCAAGCCAGTATTTAAAGAGGGTAATTTAATAAATACAGACAGACATTGTGGCACTAATATACACCGGGCTGAAAAAACAAAGAAAGCAAACAAAGCATTTCTGATATCCCTTATAATGACAATGAACACCTGTCAAATCAATACATAGGCCTGGGCAGTGGTATATGCTTCCTTTAAGATAGTGCTGCATGGTGGAGATAAAAACTACATGTGAAAGCCAGCTGCATCAGGAGAGGAAACTTCACGTGTTCCCCTGTCTAATTCCATGCTTGGTGACGTCAGCAACGCAGAGCTTGGAGGCTGGCACCCAGAATTCGTCCAAGAACAAATCCGCTCAGAACAAACCATTTGTAAACTGCGACGCAATTGGCCAATTTCCACCAATGCTGTTCCAAAAATCTGTTTCGCAGCTGCCAAGCTCGCGTCTCAAATGCACTCGGCTCAAACATGTGGCTGTTGGCATGTTGGTATGACAGAGGATGCAGCGCAAAAATCCCAGATAAGCTCCAGTGCCTGCAACCTGTCAACATCCATTTCAGCCGTCAGTCAGACCTGTCAATCAAGCGCAGCACTCTAAAGATACATTTGTCGCTGCACCCAAACTTCATAATTAAGTGTCAGGCAGGAGGTGGTGATAGCAGCTCCACCTCAATTGCTCAGGGCGCTTACAAAGGGCCATCTGATGCCTTTGAGCGGCCTCAAAACATCTTGCATCATTTGATTTAGTCAATTAGCCATCTGATGGCAGTCAAAAAAGATACTGTGGTTTTCATTCAATCCTCGGTCCTACTCTCTTCGTCCCCTCCCTCATTTCTCTCCCTAATTATGATGTTCCCACTCTTTTAGCCCTGTTGAATTTTGCGGCTCCCGTCTGAGTGATAGTCTGTCAGGTGTCGGCAGATGATGCCATCAGACAGGGGAGGCAGAGTGATCCTGGTGCAGAGGGGACAGATGCCGGCTGTTTGATCCCGTACGCGTCTCTCCTTACAGGTTCGCCTGTGATTGATGCTGCCTGCCATGTGCTAAACAGATCTATTTTTCTCTTACGGCACTGCACCATATGCGAGTGAGGTAGAGGAAAAAAATGTTGGTAAACATGATGTTTAGCTCGGTGCAATACCGCTGCTTCTCTACCTCTCCCCTAGCCTTGATCAGCACCGACACGGCCTGTTTGAAGTCAAGTCATGCGACATTCAAGTAAATGGTAATGCTGCTTTTACTGGGAGCAAGGGTGACTCCACTGTCAGCATTTCGATGTTTGCGCTGCATACATTAGGACAAAAGTAAACACTGAGAGGTGAGGCGCATATAGTCGGGCTCACAGCTCCCCATGGCAGAGCAGTCCTGAGGCGTGTGAAAATGTTCAGTATTTCAACCAACACGGCAAATCCAATTTTGGCTAAGAAACACACAAATAAAACCAAACAAAAAAAGGAATGTAGCTTTTCAGAATGCATCTGCTTGCCTGATGGCACAATATGGGGCTTCATGTCATTGCTGGTTAATCCTTCCATTTGACTGCTCCCATACTGAGTTGTTGACTAGATGACTACATCGGCTTTGGCAACCACTGTGCTTGAGGCTCGGTTGTTAGAAGCTGTGAGAGAGTAAGTGACATGGTCTTGCTTTGACGTGCTCTAAGCTTGAACTCGGGTCAGGTTGTTAACACTCATGCGAGTCCCTAAGAATAGCATGCTATGCATTATGTACGACGTCATGCTGTAAGCGCTGTGGCTAACTGCTACTCAGATTCATTGAGTGCTGTTTACAGCAGCGACTCATGCCTTCTAGTGAATCAGTTGGTCTGCACTGCGCTGGGATAATTGCCATGGCAGACACCACACAATATAAATACTCATTTATGTGTATATTAATGTTTTGCCTCTGCTAATGTGCTGTTAGCTGTGGTTCTCTGAGCTTTCCACTACATAAGTACACAAGGAGCTCCCGAGGCCAAGTGCAATAAAGCTCAGGAAACTTTACTGCTAGATGTCAATCTATCTGTTTTACTTACCAGTTGATGTCCAGAATGTATGGTATGAATACTAGGATTTTATGTATTCAGTCCATACAGCACATGAACAATTATTTGTATTTATTGTTTCATTGTTGTCTTGAATATACAACCGTTATATACTTTGGTAAGCTTTTGTAGAGCTTTAATAAAATTAACTTATTTGGGGTATTTGGGATCTTTGGTGTGAGTGTCCTAGGTAATTTGGTTTCATCTCTCCACAGTTTATAGTCTACCTCATCCAAACACAGGTTCAAGCTTACTTGTTCAGGTTGAGAATGTAAGGAATTCACCTTATTTTTCAAGGAAGTTGATTCCTCTCAGAATTGAGAATGGGCTGAAAGTTCAAATCCAACAGAGACACTCCACGACATCATTAAAGTAAATGAAGAATGATCCTCCTTCCCATTTTCCTAATTCAGGGCCCACTGCAGTCAATGATTTTTTAATGGATTTTGCATCTCGCAAGACCTATCCATTATCAAAACATTGCACTAGTGAAAAAAAGCCATTTCATCAGTCACCCAATTAATGAGGCTAGAAAGTATTTCTCTTAATATATGCATGTGGTTCAGAAGACAATGAATACAGCTGTCTGTTATATCAACTGTGCATGGATACAATGCGAAGATAATATTGGTCAACAATTTCATTCGTTTTTCACTACAAGAGTGGGATCTGTGGGTAATCACTTACAGCAGCTGTACATTAACCAGATTTTAATTGCATCATCACAGATAAATAGACTCTATTCAAAAGCACAGCTCAATCAAAGCAACCATGCCAGCGTTTAATCTAGCACCAGCCGTAGCTACAGTTAATCATTCCCAAAGACAAAATAGTCCATTAGGAGATTCAAGACAATAGATGGGGAAATTGAAACAGGGAAGGCAAATTTTCTTTTCTAAGAGAGTAGCTCGTACTGCTGTGAATCATGGGACTTTGGCAGGTTTTTGTGGTCCTGGGAGTCTGTTGTGTGCCAGAAGTCTGTTTACTGAAGTGTTTATGGGTTTGAAAACTGTTGCTTTGTCTGCAAGACTTTTAACAGAGCTTGTGCCAACAGATTAGGAATGTGAAGTCAACCAGGCAAAGCAGCAGCAAACATAGATTGATTTTCATTGACAGGCGATGGCTGCATTACTGCTTTTTCCTGTTGTTTAAGCAATTGTTGTGATCTCTATACTTAAAGGCAGAGACTGGGACCAGGTGTTGGTAAATGTATGATGTTGCTCCTCCAAGTTGTTGAAAAAAATATGTAATTTTCTGTGTCATTCAACGGTAAAATACATTTTCATTTGACCACCTTTGACTGAAATAGCATGAGGATCATTATGTTATTTCATAAGCATATGCAATAATCATTTGGTTAGCTACTGGCTGCATTTCCAAGGTTGCATTAGTTTCGAAAAAGAGGGGAAATATCCTTTTTAAATTAGTAGCATTGGTGTAATAGCTTAATGAATAAATGATGAAATGAATTAAATGAAATGAAATGAGCCCTGGTGACTAGTGACTATGTTTATGGCAGAGACTCTGAATTCTATCTCTGCATTTTACCCATCAAGGGTAGTGCCATTGGCGGCGCCCGAGGAGCAGTGATCGGGGTTAGCCGTGGATGTGGGCATGGGAGAGCAGTGCTCTACCACTTCCCCTGCCCACATTTTTCCTACTGGCCGGCCACCCTCCGGTTACTAGCCCGAAACCCTAACCAGTAGGCCACGGCTGCCCCATGATGAAAATACATGTTGTCAAATTGGCTTAAATCACACAGCAAACAGGCCATTTGCTGAACAATTCAACAACTATATATTTAAAAAAAAAGATGAAGATTAAGATTAGCACATTGTATGTCATGGGCCATGTAAGGGTTGAAAATCCTCAGTTGTTTGGTCTATGCTCAGGCTATTGACAGTATTTCATGCTATTGGCAGTCCAGTTTTTCCAAGCACCAGCATCAAACATTTGATTCTCTGAGGTCAGTACAACTGAGTGGTAGAGAACCGTGAACACCATTATAACTGACAGAGTTTAACAGATTTGATATGATCCAGCCAGAAGAAGAAAATACCAACATCAAGGTAAAAGACTGCATTCCGAACCCTAACCCAACACTGCACATGTACTGTATCTCTAGGATTACATATTGTATGTGAGCATGTCTTATCCTGTGAGGTGTGTAAAGGCATTATAGATTTGTGAAAACGTCATACTGTAAATATAACATGCAGGAGTATGTTGCTGTTTGCTCATTCATTCCATGGAACTAGACCCTCTCCAATGTCTTCTAGACCTTAAAAACCATTAAGTATTCTTATCTCCTCTTTTAATCCCAGACAATACTTGGAAATAAGACTCTGCTGATTACATATGATGGTAATCTCGGCTGCTCGGCACACCGAAAAAAATAAAAGGGGCATCACCTCAGGTGCTCTCTGCCAGCACCGCCACCTCTGTTTGATGAAAGGATACAGCGGAAAAAATAAATAAAAATAAAGCTCCTTTCAAGCTTTGGGCAACAAAAATTACTTTGCCATTAGTGCAGCACAATGCACTTCAAACGGAACTCTGAGATTGAACTGCCAGAGCAGATAAGATGTGGAGAAGATCAAGCCATCTTGATTAGCCTTATCACTGGCACTGCACCGTCCTGTAATTACTTGTGTGTGTCAGGCAGCCTGTCTCCTTGTTCCTCAGAACAGCTGTGACAGTGGAAACAGAACGACAGGTTGGCACTCGGCAGCATAAATGCTGTGGCTAAGTGTGCAACAATTCAGCTCAGATCACCACTCTGCTCATCTCCAGGATATCGGCGGGGAAGTGTGCCTTCTGGAAAACTGGAACATTTAGAGTGTTAAATGAGTGGAAGAGAGAGGGTGGGACTACAAATATCTATCCTTGAGGTTTGTGTACAAACATTTCATGATTTAATTATTACATTTATGTTTTTTTAGCATCAACATGCAGTCGTTACACATCATTCTGGTTTACTCTAATATTGGAGTTCAGCCACATTTTGTTTATGAGAGTTTCTTGTGACATTTGAAACATAAGGCTCTCATTTTGAGGAAGGGTTCTAAGGGAAGGGTTCTTGTACTTGCACCCCCTCTCCTTTGTGGCAACAACATCTAATGTGCTTAATAAACTTTTATACCCCATTACACCAGCAAATGAGTGTAAGGAAACAGATTTTTAATTACATTTACATTTACTCTTTAGGCAAATGCTTTTATCCAAAGTGACTTACAAGTGAGGAACAACCCTCATGCTTCAGGACAGTAGGAGACCTTGGAATTCTAAATCTATTCATTGAGACAATGTGCAAGGATTTTAGGTAAAGAAGTGCATAGTAAGTGTTAGTGAGGCATGTTATAGTGTCAACATGTGTCTCGGGTATTCAGATCATAAGTGAAAAGCCCTAAGTACATCAGTTAGGGTTAGTGACCACTTGTGATCAGATCTCACCTACCTGCCTTATATGAAAACAAACACGTACATAATTTCCGTTTGCAAAGACTAAATGCATAAGGGGGCACCAGAGGTAAGTGACCCCCAGTTCATTTATTGCCACATCTTAATTTGATTGTTTTGGCGCTATATAAATTATTCACTGTGCCACTTCACCTTTTCAAAATAAGACTCAAATAATTCTCATAATGATATGGAAGAAATATTAACTTAACACAACAAAACTTGAAAATGAACTTAAAATCTAGGGAAAAAGCACATAAGTGGTAAGCCTAATAATAATAATAATAATACAAATAATAATAATAATCCCTTACCATGGACTTTTTACTCTCCTCCCATCTGGCAGGTGTTAAAGGAGCCTCCGCTTCTGCAGCAGGACACTCAAGAAGAGCTTCTCCCCTGAGGCTGTGACTACTGAACTCCACACCACACCACGCTCAGCATTATTGCACTCATTACTGCACTCTCTGTACTTTTTTTTTTTGCACATGGCTGAACCTCTCAAATTGTTCAGATTACTAATATTTTTGTATAATTCATTCAACCAACTTTACATTTTTTGTCTATACTGTACATAAAGTCCTTGTATATACACCTCTCTCTCCAACTCTTTCCATTTCACCTCCATGATATCATATTCCTTCTTCACATTCGAAGTAGAGTAGAGTATAAATACATAGACCAATAACGCACAACAAGAAACTCAATGGGAAACAGGTGAGCATCAAAATTTGCGGAAAACAGAACAAAGCTAAGAAAGTCGGCCTGGAGCAACACACACATGGACACCAAAATAAATTAAATCACATATTAATATGTACACACAGAGCACATGGAACCACAGAACACCAGACAAAGTAACAAAATGGTCACCAAGGTGGCTAACACAGAGAATCCCGGTTGATACCCTGACAGCTCTACCCTATTGGCTACTAGAAAGCACAGGAGAGCAGCACATTTGTGCACACAGAGCTAAAAGAATATGGCCATATCCGATGGTCTGAGCAGTCAGATCTTAAAGCAGCAATAAGTAGTTTTGTTCCAAAACTAGCAAGCTAACTACCTAAAAGGCATGCAAAAACCTTGCAAACACCATCAACAGCCCAGTTGGCACTATAGAACCTATACTAATAGAAGCTTACCAATACACTAACTGGTGTCTTTTTGCAACATAGCTGCCATGTCATGCTCTGAAAGCTTTTCTTCCGTTTTTGCAGGGTGTTCCAGCCCGGAACACCAAACTACATAGTGCATATCCTGGATGGCTAGTGGAAAGACACAGGTGTTAATCTGTCCTTTACATGACTATAAGCTATCAAAACGAATTTGAAAATGGTACCAAAACTAGTTACCTATAAAACCAAAAAGAGTCAAATTGTTGCATAGTGTTGCTTTAATATGCCTTCAATGTGACTTGGGTGCATTCACACCTGTAAATAGAGCTGTCCATAGGTGGAGATCCCGGGGATTTTTAATTTTTTTTAATAAAGTAAAATGAAATAAACGCACGATGACGCAAGCGGTGCTTATTATAAACGTAAAACCATGTGCTTTTTAAGTGTTGACAAATCATGATCCCCCTCTTCCTCAAAGTGGTTTGGTTCACATGCTGTTTCCAACTGGCTGGGCTACTAACAGCTCCGCATTCAGTCAATGTGCCTAGTACATGGTCAAGAACGCAGTAAGAACATGTAAAGAAGAAGTTTTTCTAAACTCCATTTACGAAGTTCCAATCGATATGCACAAGTTTACATAAGTTTAATAATGGATTGACATGACAACGTGAACGTTTGCCATAACACACACATGCCATAACACACGCAAACACCGTTAAGATAGCTAGCTAGACAGTTAGGAAACTGTCCTTTCAGGGGCAGGTTAATGCTAGTAAATAAACGTAAGGTCTACATCTCAGTTCCTCTCCATATTAGTTAAATTAACTGAAGGTAAAGTAATGTAATTTTTTCCTGGGCTCGGTCAACCATGCTGGTACACACTACGAGGGGCGACAGTGGTACATAGGTAGAGAGGTTGTATAGTAAAAAGAAGGTTAGAAGTTCGATTCCGTGTCGAGGCGTCCTTGAGCTGTTCTTATGTTTCGTGTTAGTGCATTTAATGGCATTTAGATAATTCAAAAATCAAACACCCCCCCCCCCCCCGGAATTACTCTCTGAAATGATACCATGTATTGCCCCCCCCCACAATGAAATGGGATCTCCGCCCCTGATTAGATCACCCAAGATGCATGTTAATGGCATGTGTGAACAGGGCCTTAGAGGTGTTAGGAGAGGAGAAGAAATCTTCAAGAGACCCATGCTCTGATAACATTTGGTAGCCCGTTCCGCCTTTGGGGAACTGCAAACAAGAACTGAGATTGCCCTTTTGTGAAGGGATGCCAATGCCAAACAGCATTCCTTGGAGGGAAGCAGTGGCCAAGAAGGACTATAAGCCTGTATAGTTTAGTTCAAGTAAATGGGTGCCGACCCAGAAGCCACTCTGTAGACAAGCATTTAAGTGATTGAGGCAGCCATGAGCAGCAGGTGGAGCTCTATGAGCAGTGGAGTGAAGTGCCCTTTTGAGTTGGTCAAAACCCAGATGTGCTGCCGCATTCTGGACCGTTTGTGACATTGCATGCTGGGATACCCGCTAGAAAGGGCATTGCAGTAGCCGAGGCAAGAGATAACGATGGCTTTTACCAAGAGTTGGGTGGCATACTGAGTGCAATGCAGCATGACTGGGACACAGACACAACATGGTCAGAAAAGGATAGCTGGTCATCAATCATGACACCCAGGTTTCTTGCAAACTTGGTTGGGGTGAGAGATAAAGAGTGCAGAGAGGGTCATCTGGCAGGAATGACAGATATAGTTGGGTGTTGTCTGCATAGCAGTGATATGGGAAGCCGCGCGGGCGGATAATCAGACCCAAGGACATGGTGTGTATTGCAAAGAGAAGGGGCCCCAGCACTGAGCCTTGGGACACCCCTGTGGAGAGGCGATGGGATGTGGATGTTTGTCACATAGAAACATGATACATTGAAAGAATGTCCAGTGAGGTAGGATTCAAACCAAGAATTCTCTTTGCCTTGAGATGCCCATATCAGAGAGTGCGGATCGCAGGATTTGGTTGTTTAGGAGTCAAAGGCTGCTGATAGGTCCAGCAGGATAAGAACCGAAGACTGAGCTGCAGCTCTAGCTTCCTTTAGGGATTCTGTCACAGACAACAGAGCTGTTTCATTGGAGTTGGAATTATTAAAGCCAGACTGATTTGGATTAAGGAGGTAATTACATTAGAGGAATTCTGAGACCTGTTTGAAAAGGGCTCTTTCCATAGCCTTAGATATGAATGGAAGGAACAAGACTGGCCGCAAGATCTTAAGTTGAGCAGGGTTGAGGGAAGGATGAGGAGGGGTTGTTACGTTTTGGCCGGCTCGTGACCGAAACAATAACATTTGGAGGCAGACAACAACGGTTTTCTTACAAAATAACGCGTATTTATTCAGTCCATACAAATATCTCAAAGGCGACGTGTCTAGGGGTTTGCTGTCTCGAGAGAGAGAGAGAGAGAGAGAGAGAGAGAGAGAGAGAGAGAGAGAGAGAGAGAGAGAGAGAGAGAGCGAGAGAGAGAGAGAGAGAGAGAGAGAGAGAGAGAGAGAGAGAGAGACAGGTGTCCACTGGTCCTTTATACTCCACACCTACCCAGGTCCATCAATGACGCTCGTCATCCTTACTGTTGCCTGCAGGCCATGCATGGCCACTGCAATGTCTGCAGGGGCACAGGGGGTCGTAACAAGGGTTGTTACCCGAGTCTGTTTGAATGCGGTTGGAAACATTTCAGAAGCCAGCGAAGCATTTATAACATGTGATTTCTGTCCCAATGCTGGGAGATATGGGTTGGAGGAAGTTGTTAGGAATGTAGTCCAGTGGACATAGGATGACCAGGTGTCTCGCTTTGCATTGTACTGCACAGCGTTTTGACCCTTTATCCCGCATTTAACGGATACATTATTTGACATGCCCGGCACATGCCACTCTATTTGCTACTCTATTTAATAGCGCTACATCAAATGCAGCAACCCGGCACATGCAAATGCAACATAGCCCAGTCTTTCTACAAGCCTGGCTTTCATCCAGTGAACGAGAAGAGAGCAGTGATGGCAATCATTAGGAGGCTGTGATGGCTGTCAATCAAACTATGCTGACCTGGGGCCGATTAACTCTACTGTGACACAAATCCCAAACTTACACAAACTTTGTGAGATAAGATAAAAGCTACTAGGCGACATTGACTATAGGACAAAGTATAGGTGTTCACGAGCTGAATGCCAGAATACAGATGTTTCTTATTCAGTGAGATAAGCGTTATACCAAGGTTTTAGGTTACCTCTCAGCGTTGCTAACACGTCCCAGATTGTTTCCGACACAAACTTAATACTCATCCCACATTTGGTGTGTTTGCATCTGCTCACTCTAAGCAAACATGTAGTAGGATAGCTACAAGTCAGGAGCTTTGCTACCTCTCTCTCAGTGAGAGGGGTGAATGAAGGAAGTGACATGTTAGGCTTTTTGATGCTTCACACAAATAACACCTGTTGCTGTGTGGGCCATACAAATGGAGGTTTGGTGATTTCTTCTATCACATGAACAGGCAGCACGTTCTGCCACCTTCTAGGCTACACAGATTCAATCTGAGTACATACGCACTGGCAATGTAGAAATTAATTGTGTTCTTGGCTATGCTCCATTATAGACACAAAGGCTTATTGCTGAATGGAACCCGTACATTGGCTATAAGTGCATTTTGACTTAATTATGATATGATCAGATGCAAACCTCCCCAGTCTGTCTCAGAGAGAGCTAACATATTCCTGTTTTATTTGTCCCTGAATTGGAACCTTGTATCTGGCACTGCCACACTGTGATCTCAGGCAGTGATCTCTGTATTGTTTGTTTGTTTGTTTGTGAGGCAGGAATGGCCTCCCGCTGCTTGCAATACTGCCACAGTCATTTGGTCCGTCGAGTAGAATCCTGCCTGACATTATGCATTCCCTCGCAAGACAAGAAGATTGGAACAAAGGCATGCATTATTCCCATTCTGGGCTGGGGTTATGACTCTGTCTGTATGTGCCCCGGCTTTACAGAGGACTGTGTGAATCCTGAGAAGTATTTTATGCCCATCATCTTAGAATACAAACATCTTCCATGTGCATTTATGTGGAGGATTTGAGTGGCTCAGCATACTGTAAATGCATTCTTCATATGAACTACCACAACAGAATATTCTGTCAGAGCTACATTTCTAAAGCGATGACAGTATACTATACAAAGAAGTTTTACTGTACTTAAAAATTCATTGCAGTGTCTTGATAAATGCACAAAATTAAGCGCCAGTTTATTCCCTTAACTCCTATTTCCATTTAGTATGACAAGAAAACTAAAGTCCAATAGTCAAAATAGTCATGTTTAAATAAGGGGTGCATTCATAGTTGGGACTACAGGAGGAGACCACAACAGTGTCTCCCAATGGGGAGGGTGCATTGAGCAGGCAGTGATTTATGTGCTGCCAGTGTGGGGATGGTCTCGCTGATGGTTAATTCAGGGGAGAGGGGCCTTCACAGTGAGTGGTCCGAGTGGAGGCCTGTTTGAAGCCAGGTCCCCCAGGGCCTATGTGACATGTAAAGATGAGTACACTAAGGCGAAGAATTTAATCAGCCTACCGAACGCTGTTGAGTTCCGCAGGGATTTTTTGACAGCAAATCTTCTGATATAGGCAAGGCTCAGTGACTGACATGCGACAGATGGATGTAATACTTGGTCCATAATTTAGGCGTACAAGAAAAAAAAAACCCTGAGAGGAGAGTGAGTTGGGAGGCTGGGTGACCGTCTAGTAGTTCCATTCAGCCTTTTTTGGACCACCAGTAGTGATGTTACCATTTCACTTACATTTCAAAAATCTACTTTTTTTAACAATTTGGTTTGTACACTATACTTTGGATAACCCTAGATCTGACCCAAGTGCAAATATTGGCAAAATACCAAACAGAAATCCAGTAAGTGCAATTGCTATTAATGGGACTTTTGATATTGCAGCACCTACAACAAATCCAGCCTTAATGATAACACAGACAATTAATAAGGCTTTAATAGGGACTGCCTTCTGGCCCATGTGCCCTATGCGTAGAAATGAATTGGCTGCAAAACAAATGAAAAACCCTTATTATTATGATGTGTGAGCAAAAGCCTTTAAGGGGTTACTAATGTGATTTAGAGGGGTGGAACACTTATTGTGGGCTAATGTCACTCAATTAAAACATAACAAAACAATGTTTGTTATCAAATAAGTAAATGGTGTTGGATTTCAATGCAATACATTTGCCTTAATACAATGTCACTGATCTACTACATGATTTCACTGAATTTAGGCTTTTTTGGTCATTTTTGAAGATTGTGCCAGATAAATCTGCTCTGACCAATGGGTGCTGTTAAGTGACAGGTAAGACTAATGGTCAAACTAATGTTCTATTCAAACCCCAGTCTTTCCATCTTAGAATAAAAAAATACCTTCTGATATGCTTCATGTTCCATTCCATCTCAAGTGATTTGTCTGAATATGTTAGTGAGAAGAAAGTAATGAGGTGACTGAAAGTCACACTGTGGCAAATCAAAGGAAATATGGTTTCCATGTTGGTTTGGCTAGCCCTCACCGCGTATGGCTGTGACTTTGCATACAATAATGAGAACACAATGATAGTCCCATTGCACTTGGCAAGTTGGGTCACAAGCTGTCATGCTGTCTATTGTGAAAGAAAATTGCTGCTTTAACTCTAAGATGAATCACCCCACCCATTTGACCAGTTAGTGTTGAAGTGTATCGAAAGAAATGCATGAATATACCATTGCTAGTGATAACTTGAGTTGCCTACATATTTTGATATTCTTGTGGGTAAGATAACCCTGTTAGGGGCAGCACATCAATTCAGCAATACAAGCTTGCATCTGTACCAAAATATTTGTATTGTAGAGAGCCCCACAGTAAAAGTACAGCATGCTGATAAACTGGCTCCAGAATACGTAGAGCTCCACAATACACCTGTATTCAGAGAGGACACAGGACAGTTCAATGCTATCATATATTTGTAAGGTCAAGACCTCCCCATACTGATAACACTGATATTGAAGGCTTTCCTTAGGTGGTTCTTTCTACCCAGTACAGTGCAGTTGATTATATGGCTTATATCCACATTGTCCCTGTTACCAAATATACATGTCTTATACGTATGACTAAGACTGGTTACATCAGTTAGCCCAGGATAAAGGAGAGAGTTATGAATGGATCAGACTTTTCCTCAATAATAAATATGACAAAATAAAATAAAATGGATAATATGACGTGATGTCGTTTTTAAAACTAATCTTTGATCGATGTTTGATTAAATAAAACAGAAAAACCCACAACAAGAATCCATCAGAGGCCATATTCACTATACATGCATAGGGTACAGCAGTTTAATTAACCTGCATGTTAATGGCACTGCCATATTGCCAAAATGTATACAACTAGGAAATATCATAATGACGAGCTAAATGATTTAATTTATATTTATACAATGCCTTCATGTGTCTTTTGTGGGTCTAGTAGGTTCCTCTTTCTTGCCAACATCAAAAGGCTAATTTTCAACATGTGAAGATGCTGATAGGGAAATGTATAACAAAACAAATAGCTCCCAAATAACTGCTGTGGTAAGGGTGCTTCTTCCCAGTTGCCTAGCTGTGAAGACATCGTTTTATTCATGAAAGGAGAGGAAAGCACATCCGCTAGTGAATAGAAAGCTGAAGGCTACATGGTCGGTCACACAAATTGTCATTTGGCTACTGTCTTTATATTTCTCAGTGGATGCCTTCTCCATACAACTCATCTGTAAGGAACACCATGATCTCCAACACCCCTAGATTCTGTGACATGCATTTCTTCAGATTTTAGTTAAGTCCTATTGTAGGATTACTATAACCGTTTGTTTCAGTGCATTATATATCAAAGACGCACATAACAATGTTCAATGCATGGAGTATCATCAAGTTTGTGCATAGTGCATTTCAAAGATGGTATTCAAATGAAGTGTTACTGAAGCCTTAAACTTTTTTTTTTTTAAATCAACTCTCAAGTTTTTTCAGAACTCTGAAGTTCACTGTCAACCAAGATGTATGTGCTTCAAAAAGTGTATAAAAAATATTCCTCTTTGAATGAGGCTGTATATCAAATGTCAGTCGTCTGGGTGTGTAACAACTGTGACTTTTTGAAGGCATGATGCATGGTACTTTGAGAAACAAAGGCAACACAACATCAAAAATCCCTTTACCGTCTGCCGAGTTGCACAATGATCTACCGTCAGACTTTTCCTCAAGCTTGTTAAAATGATCACAGGGCTTCGGCTTGGGGCTAACCACCCTGACATGAGTAAGTCACTGTTGTTAGCCTGAAAATAATGCATGGAAGTAAGATGAGCGAATGCGTCAGACACTCCAAAAAGTGGACTTGATGTGATGCGCATCTCGCCTTGAAGTGTCAAAATGAAGGCTCTCAGACCGTCGGCAGTTTGATTAGCTCTTCACTGTGATGACCCAGAATGCTTTCGAGTCCGACAGAAGCCTCGGCAGTGCCCAGAGCCGATAGAATATATATATACACTTCAAAGGGGAATCTTACCTCCTGCAGCCGCTATAGTGCTATCAACAGGAAGGGGTGAGGAGGGAGGGGGGGGGGGGGGGGAGAGTATGGAGGCACAAGGCAACTTAAATGTAATTGAAACACCAATATCAGAACAAAAGTGATGCAGCCGTGCAATGAATTGCAGTCACGTTTGACCTATTCTCCTGAGTGCTGTTCATGTCTGTCGGCACAAACTTTCTTTGTTCCCTTTGCTTTGTTATTTGAAATCACTATTAGGTGCTGAGGGAATGTTGAATACCTGATAAAATCAATTGTCCTTCGGTCACTTCAAACTGTCTACAAGCATCACTTTAATCAAATGGAACAGAACAGGAGAATGGATGTTAAAAGAAGGGCTGCTCCAATCGGGCAATATGATGTTATTGTCTTTCCAACAACTGTGTTTGGAGTAGCAAAGCACTTTATGGAATTTTAATAATAAGCACTTCCCAGTCATTTTCTCCTTATATTTCTTCATAATTCTGCCTGAACCCACTTCATTTTTAAGAAGCCCTAGGTAATATGCATTTAATCCAGTGTACTTATTAGAAATACGTGTTTTACATGTAATTAGGCCTAGGCCTCCATTTGGGGTTAAAATGAGTACTGTAACAAAATGGATACTAAAGTAAAGTATAGTACAACAAATATAACTCCAATGACACTGAACCCAATGCCCCACATTTATGTGAGTAAACATCTTTCTCCAGACCACTGCGGTAGGAATTTGTTTTCATACTTATCTTCTCCTCATAGGTTCGATCACTTGGGGCCCCGCTAATTGATAATTGACATAATTGAGTTTAATCCTGGCTGTTGCTTTTAAAGCTGTGATTTCGGGCGGCTGCATAACCTTGAGCTCACGGCAGCTTGGTGAAACAAACCGGGTATAGAATTTGATGCCAACAGACTCACCTGGCCAAACAGTGGAGGAGGACAACAACAACAAACACAGCAATGGCGGGAAAAAAAAGCTCATTCCTGAGGTCAGTGAGTGGTGATGTGGCGGAAGAACCTCCGTTTCAGGTCATCGTCTACTGGAGCACAAATTCTAATTAGAAAGTGAGAGAGCACACATGAATGCACTCACACTCCACGCATTCTCACTCTCACGCACGCTTATCATCTCATTATGGTCATGGGTGTAATGAGCAAAACGTGTAACCTTTTCCAGGGCCTGTTTTGTTTGGATGTATATTTTGAAATGAGCCATCTAGGCCCCACCACATGCTTAATTCCTGTTTTTAAGAGTCCAGAGATGAAAGCACTGCAAAATTTCAAAACAAGTCCTTCACTGAGAGCTACATAAAATCGTAAGTACACACACACAAAGACACTCAGGAAACAGAACAACAAAGTATGCCAGGCTTAAGAGAGACAATCTACTGTGAACTGGGTAAACTGCACGATCAATATGACTGTATTTTGGCCTGATTGTATCAAAACCGCAACATACTCTTATCCTTGCAAAGGAGTAGATCTTTGTCTGTCTGTGGATGAAAGAGCGGGATTATTCACAGAGTCTCTTCAATCCTTTAAATGCACCTCAGCGTCATTAATTCATCGGTTGAGAAAATAGTGCACCAAGCTGCCTCATCAGGCTGCGGTGCATTTCAGTCACGGCCACTGCCGAAAAAACCCGCGCTCAGATGAAGAAACAGACCATTAATTGCGCTGGGCTGTGATTATTTACCAGGGTTTTATAATTAGGGAGGCACAAGTGGTTTACACAGCATAATTGCAGGCATCTTGGCTGAGTATTTGCCAGTGCTTTCTGCCTCCATTGTCAAATCACTGGGAGTGGGTCTGGCCCATGTTGCTTGAAAATGAATTCTCAAGTGGGACTGTTTAAAAGCATCGGTCCTAGCTCATTTTTTATGAATTTACATTGTATGTGGAACAAATGACTCATCAGCAGGTTTTTTTTAGCCCTTCTAATTTTCATGTGAAGTGGGGGGAAAAAAGCCTTCTTGTATGTTCCATATTCTTTATTGATTGAGCCATGGACTGACATTGCATGGCTGCTGCTTGTTGATGGACTTAATGAGTTTTCTCCAAATCACAACAAACAGACTGCGGAACTGCGCTGATGGACTGTACTCCATGGGGTAATCGAATTACATTAAACACCGTTAATTGCATAAAGGCAACAAAGTGCATAAAAACATTAGTGTTTGCGAGCAGAGTGATTTAGGTGCACACAAAAGCAAACTTGCTGCTGGCCTAGCGTAGCATTCACCGGAAAATTATATCAATAGGAAAAAAAAATCCTTCTCAAAGACCCTTTATAATATGTCCTCTGAAGAGGTCCCCCCCTTCTCCAGATATTGCTTTTTTTTCTTCATTCCTTCTTCTGCTTTACGTTTATGAAGCCATGGGAGTGATATATTATTGTGGAATTTACAGAGCTTAAAGAAGGGCAGCCCAGCTTACAGCAACACAATAAAAATACCAAGTTTGTAGACCTTTGGAATTAGAGGTGACATAAAAAAATGGTTTCTGGGGATTAGTCAGCCATGTCAAATATGTCTTGAGGTGAGAAGCCTCTACAGTGAGCTATCACTGCTGTAAAACTAGTTCCAGGGAGAATCAAATCAAGAGTATAAAACGTCCCTGATAGATTTTTATCGTGCCAAGGCTTCAGGATTGTTAATGCTGGTTTGTCACTCATTTGCGGAAAGTGTGGAAGCTGGGACTCTGGCTTTGATGTAAGTTTTCTCTCTTTTTGTCCTCCAGCTTTCAACTTGTATTTTTCCCACTCCTTCTTAACGTTCAGGGCCTTATTAGTGTACAGAGTACATCTATACTTTGAAGGAAAGCCTTTCAATTGTGTTTTGTGTTTGCAAATTGAATCAAGCAATAAGGCCTACCCCTTTACAAGTTGCAGACTTGGAAGAAAAATAATCCGAAACCCACGGCCATCCTTTTAGTTGATTTAATTAAGAAGCATCTCACTCTCGCAATGCACTGCTGTTAATAAAACACGTTTTCACTTCTTGTGCTGTATTTCTGGTGGTGTCCTTGTCTGAAATATCATCTTGGCTCTGTGCAGTCTAGCATATGGTGCCATGTGGTGTTTTTGAGGGGTCCCTTCAAAATGCAATGCATTCACAATCTTTTTTTCTCCTCAACAAAGTATGCATCTATTTGGATTTGCATGATGTGTCACCCAGGCCACATGGACACATTGCAAAGGAGTCTGCTCTTGATCTTCAGGACAATTTCAGCATCTGTTTTTCCCTGTGTTGGTGCATAGGTAATTTCCCTTTAAACTTGACAAAGAGGAACAGCTTGTAGTGCGGTAGGTTATTCTGCGGATATTTTGAGCGCTTCAGTGAAAAATTAAGTCCATGATTGTTAGAAAAAGTTTGCCGATTTAAAAGTGATCAATACGGCATCCTCCCACTAACCTCTGTGGTACTACTCCATTGGACGTTCAATATTGTGTCAGCTGTGTATGCTGCACTACATATTAAGGGACTTTTAAACAGACGATGGCTCTCTTTCCCTATGCAATGCTCATGGTTGGGAAAAAAAGAAAATTCCATGATGAATTGCTCAATTTATCAGAACTGAGAAATGTTTTGGGGCGTATTAGATTTGTTTTCATTTGTATTGATTGCTTCCTCAATATTTATACCATCACCTCAATATAGGTTTTCTGGTGATGCAGGGACCAAAATCTGCACACTCTCAACATAGTCTTTACACACCTCATAGGCATTTTGACAAAGAAGGGCTAGCATTGATATTGTATATTAAAGTAAATGTATTTTACTAGAAAATGAAATTGTATACATTCAAATACCTAGTCACACAGAGTAACACATTATTTAGGTATATATCATACACACGTTTTGAAATATGGCTGCTCTCTACCTTCACTGTCTCGTTGTGAAAACAGTAATTGGTGCATATGCTTTGAATGTCTTTGTTATATCATACCTCCAAAGTAGCCCAGCAGTTCTTTAGTCAAGGATGCTACACCACTGGCTGTGTGCACGCCGATAACTGGAAAGGTTGCCAGCTATAAGACCCTTTGATGTTGTGATGCTGAAAACACCATTTTAACATCAAGTGATGTTGAAGACTTGAGGCACCACTAACGGGCCAGTTCTTCACCAGTGGCAAACAGCAATCTATATCCCCTGAGGGAGAGACCGAGAAGCTGCCTTTAGTCACAAGTCAGCAAAGTACAGTACCCTTGTAAACCAGGGACTCCAGAGTGGCAATTTAAAAATAAATATGATAATGAATGCGGAGAAACATGCTGATATAGGACTGCAGCCAGACGCATTACCATTAAATTCCAGGTATTTTCTTGAATTCTCCTCAGTCTTCAGTGGTAGGGACCATGCCCTGTTTGCCCATTACCGACAATCGGCCCAAATTTCTCTCACATGGACACTGAGTCCACAAAGTTAATTTACGTGTTCAAAGCCTATTAGCTTGTTACTTCAGCCACAAACTGAGACCGATGAGTTTTCTTAATGAGGACCATGCCAAGTGTGTGCATCGGGGGGGCGGGGGGGGGGAATCAAAGACTCTCAAAAAATTCTCTGAAGTCCAAAAGTAGGACATGAAAAGCATCACACGAACAAACATGTGCTCGGCTTAATCACATTTAACACCGATCACAAACAGTTATCGGACTGTCTTAGTTGTAATTATGCACTGATGCCAACAGAGTCATGTCATGCCTTCTTATGATAATGTTTACATCACAACTCGAAGCTCTAGTAAGATGTCACAGGGTTATGTTTATGTTGACTGTTTGTTTAGACACCTTAAATAACCGTGATGTTGTGATACTGCAAAATGGAATTTCACTGCAATATTTAATTGGTTAGTTCGTTAATCAATTAGGACAGAATCTGACATACCAATCAAAACCTGTTTCCAGTGTCTTCCAAAACAACCCTATGAATAAGCAGGTTAGAGGTTTACCCGCCCACCTCAGAAGCTTTTCAAAAAGACTGTTTAAAAATGGGTAGGCTTAGACCCACTCAATGTACCTGCTACACCTTTTGCACGCTACCTTATAATATTAATCTGTGAGCAAATATATATTTAACATAATGCCCAGGCATAAATAATGCACTCACAGGGGAGCTATTACATTTAGGTGAAAAAGCATCCCGCAGCCACATTATTTTATCAGACCTCCCTATACAGACAACACAGTTGATAAAGGGAGGAAATGTAATCCTGCAGGGGTGGCAGGACAAAGTGAAATCATGGATATGTAAATAATAGACCCTCTGTTTGATTACAGCAATTTATCACCGTCCAAGTAGTTGTTACACACTCCGCTCTCTCTCTCTTCCTTTCACTCTCACCCACATGCTCACACACAGACAAACATCAGTGTGTCAGATCAGTTATTTTGCCAGTTGTTCACTAGATATACGCTGCCTTATTGCAGAAATATATTGCAAAATATGACTTATTTGCTCCCAGGCATGGCAATATAATCCTGATACGTTGTCTTGGTGCTGTTGTTCATCCTGGTAAGCCTACTGAAGGAAAATGTATGTAATAGTGCATATTTACAATATTTGTTGAACCATTCAGTATACACACACTACAAACATCTAACTCAACTATTCCACTGACAAGATGATCTTTTCCAGTCATTTGAGTACCTTTTTTCTTTTCTTCAAATGTATCCACCTTTCCTACTCTCACATTCCTAGATCAGCATCGATTAGGAGCAGTAGCAGTCTCTTAACAATGATGAAAGTAGTAGCAGCATTGTCTGTCTACAAAGACCAAATCATTCCACTGACCTGGCTTTCTTACATACCAAGGTCATTTGTATTGTTATTATTAATGTGTCTTTCTCTAAGTTAACCTTCTCTAAGAGAAACTTTCGTAAGGTTGGTCTCTGGACCACTATTAGCTCTACCTTAACACTGTTTTCAGTTAAAGTAAACATTTTGGAGCCTAACATTGTTGTGCCTGGACGTATTCATTGTGTTGCGATCTAGGACCAAGATATGTTTTGCATTACATTGTCTGCCTCTTTAAATAAAAAAATAAATCTGTATTTAATGAATTAACTGGTAATTTTGAATTCCTTACAAATACAAATCTATGAGTCATTTCTCGACTACAACCATCCTTATTTGGGAACTTTTAAAATGTTCACTGACATAGTATTTCTTGTTGATGTTTGTTAAGGGTAGACGTGGTTGAGTGGTCGAGCAAGGTGGAAAAGACTCTCAGGAGGCGTTGCGGTGGAAGTTGGGAGTTTTTATTTTGTCCCAAAATACGGCCGTGAAGGCAAAAATATGATTCAGAATAATAATAAACAAACAAACAAACAAACAAAATAAGAATAAAGAAAAAACTTTGCAAAATAGAAAATAAACTGGACTTAATAGTCACAAAACAAATAAGCAAATATGCTAGCAACTTACTTTGAAATTTGGAACAAGGTAGCTGTTCACCAATAGAGCAATCTTGGACGCATGTCCGTTTATCCTCAGCTCTCCCGATAGACTGAAGAATCTCGTTTAAGTAAGGCCTACCCGTGCCCTCAATTGGTTCATACCATTTACTTTACACAATACAGGGGTATCACGACAGACCAAACACCTTGGACTAAAACAGCCACCAAAACAATTCCACATAACTGGAAAAATACATCAATAAATATACAAAAGATCCCCTGCTGGAAGGCATAGCCAACATATTAATTATTCAGCATAAAAATATGTTATACAAAAACTGGTTCCCTTCCGGTTATCCAGGAAGTCATTGACCTTTTAAAAATACCCGGTACGAGGGCGGCCATTCATTTATGCACAAACAAACACAAGACGCGACACCGACGGTAAGACAAATACAACTGCCATATGAAATTGATGTATGGTTTTAAACTAAATAAACAGAACATTAACGAGACAAGACCTTGTATGTGTGATTATTGTAACGTAAGAGAGTATGGATAAGTATGTATTTAGACTGTAGAGGTGTAATGGTGGCTGGATACGATCGTTAAAGACCCGGTTGTGTATGATGTTAAAACGCGTGAATACAGCAACGGGACTAACAGAAATTGGAGGGTGAATGGCTGGGTTAACAAACATTTAGAAACTGTAAGTGTATAATGACATGGACAACGGACATGAAACACACCAAACACATGCACATGGTGAATGTTCATTGAGGCAGAGTATCGCTGCCGTGACGGTAGCGCAGCGCTCCGTCACACACCCCCCCCCTTAAGAGAGAGCGTCCATCTCATGACGCGAAAGAAAGTCTGCAATGACATTGTCCTTTCCCGCCTTGTACCTCACTGTAAACTTGTAAGGCTGCAAAGAGAGGTGCCACCTGGAAATCCGAGAGTTAGAATCTCTCATGCGGTTTATCCACTGCAGGGCCCTGTGGTCAGTCTCAAGGACGAAGTCTTTGCCCATAAGATAATATTTAAGAGTGTCTATGGCCCACTTTATAGCCAGACCCTCTTTTTCAATTGTAGAGTAGCGAGTCTCCCGAGGGAACAGCTTCCTACTCACGTACTGTACTGGCCTTTTGTCCTCCCCCTCACCCTGCAACAACACTGCCCCCAGGCCCAGGCCTGAGGCGTCGGTCTGCACAGTAAAGGGCAGGGAGAAGTCGGGACTCTGGAGAACCGGCTCGAGGCACATACTCTCCTTCAGGTCAAGGAAAGCAGCCTCACACTCCGCTGTCCAGACCACCTTGTTGGGGCTGGTCTTGCGAGTTAGGTCAGACAAGGGCGCCGCCCGTCTGGAGAAGTTGGCAATGAAACGCCGATACCAACCGACTAACCCCAGAAATGACCTCACCCCCTTTTTGGTAGTGGGAGGCTGAGCGTCGCGAATGGCATCCACCTTGCCAATCTGAGGGCGGATGGTGCCACCACCCAAGATGTAGCCCAGGTAGCACACCTCCGACCTGGCAAGCTGGCACTTGCTGGCGTTGACCACCAGCCCCGCTCGATGGATGCGCTGGAAGACTTCCTGAAGGTGTTGAAGATGTTCCTCCCAGGAGGAGCTATGTATAATGACATCGTCAATGTAAGCTGCAGCGTAATCCTCCGTGCCCCTCAGCACCTCGTCCATAAGGCGCTGAAAGCTGGCTGCGGCTCCGTGCAGACCAAAGGGCATGACCCGGAAATGGTATAGGCCTGACGGGGCCCGGAAAGCGGTCAGCTCCTGTGCTCGGGGTGAGAGTGGCACCTGCCAGTACCCCTTACACAGGTCAAGGGTGCTGAGGAATTTTGCCCTCCCCAGACGCTCTACCATCTCGTCCACACGGGGCATCGGATACGGGTCAAAAGTTGAGATGCTGTTCAGCTTGGAAAAGTCTATGCAGAAGCGGAGTCCACCATCCTTTTTCGGAACAAGGACGACAGGACTGCACCACTCACTATGAGAAGGCTCAATCACCCCCATTTCCAGCATGGCCTGTACCTCTTGCTTCAGCGCGGGGATCAATCGCGCTGGAACTCTGGTGGAGGTTTGTCGGATGGGGCCTGGAGAGGTGAGCTGGATGTCATGGGTAACGACATCAGTCCGCCCTGGTTGGTTTTGAAACAGGCCTCGAGGGATGATGTTCAGCAGGTCATCCCGCTGCTCAGGTGAGAGGTGGGTGATGGATGGGTAGGGAGCCTCACCGCCAGCGGTCGGAAAGTACAGCTCCGTCGGCTCTTCCTCCTGCTCCACCACTCGCGCCCACAGTTGATTCTGGATGGCTGGTGGACGGTCCGTCCATTGTTTCAAGAGGTTGACGTGGTAACGTTGCTTGGAGCGACGTCTGTCTGGCGTGGCGATCTCATAGGTCACTTCACCTACTTTGCGAAGCACCTCAAATGGCCCTTGCCACTTGGCCAACAGGCTGCTCTCGGATGACGGCAACAGCAACAGCACCTTCTGTCCTGGACTAAAGGAGCGGCTGCGCGCATTCTGGTCGTACCACGTCTTCTGTCGTGTCTGCGCTTTGGCCAGGTGGTCATGGGCCATGGAGCTCAGTTGGTCCAGCTTCTCCCGCATCCTGATGACATAGCTCGCGATGTTCTTTGGCTGATGAGGAGCGTCCCCCTCCCAGCTCTCCCGGAGAATGTCAAGTGGGCCTCTCACCTCCCGTCCGTAGAGGAGCTCGAAGGGGGAGAACCCGGTGGATGCCTGCGGAACTTCCCTGTAGGAGAAGAGCAGATAGGGGAGCCACTGATCCCAGTCGGCCCCCGAGTCAGACACGAATTTTCTCAACATAGACTTGAGGGTTTGGTTGAATCTTTCAACTAAGCCGTCAGTCTGCGGATGGTAGGGTGTGGTCTTAATGCCCCTTATCCCTAACAGCGAGTACACCTGTCTTAACGACTTGCTGGTAAAGTTGGTGCCCTGATCTGTCAAGACCTCCTTAGGGATCCCCACCCGTGAAAAGAGTTGAAGTAGACAATTGGCTACCTGTCTAGCCTTCACATTTCTAAGGGGAAATGCCTCGGGGTAGCGGGTTGCATAGTCGCATATAACCAAGATATACCTGTGGCCAGCCCTACTCCTTTCCAGAGGACCTACCACATCCATGGCAATGCGACTAAAGGGCACATCAATAATGGGGAGACTGATAAGGGGAGCCTTCAAGCCTCTATGCGATCGAGCTGCAAGCTGGCACTCTGGACATGACCTGCAGTACTCTGCTATGTCATTATTGAAGCCTGGCCAATAAAACCTACTCACAATTCTCTTTTCGGTCTTTTCCTTACCCAGGTGTCCGGACCAAGGAATGCTATGCCCAAGTTGTAATACCTCTGCTCTAAGAGCCTTTGGCACAACCAGCTGTTCCTTGTCTGGACTCACCCTGTACAGCTTCCCATTCTGAGTGACAAAACAAACACTTCCCTCACTAATGGCTTCCCTAGCCTCATCCGGGGTTTTAACTGAAGCAAAGCTAGAGTTTAGGGTAGGGTCTTCCTGCTGTAATTTGCCAAACTCTGGCATAAGAATTTCACTGCCCTCTAGTGGCGGAAAGGAAAGACTCTCCGGCACAGCCGTGCCCCCAACTTTAGCTCTGCGCTTCTCTGATTTGGATTTCTTTGGTCTTACACCTTGAGAACCATAAGCTAACTCTGACCAACAATCAGTGTCTGCCTTCTCTTTTGCCTGCGCCCTTGTTACAACATAGCCTGTAGCTACCTTAGCACTCTGTAACAAGTCTCTAAGAACTGGCACATCCTGGCCTAAAATGACTGGGTACGGACATTTATCTAAAATTCCTACGGTTAGCAGGTATTTTTGCCCATTAATAGTAACAGGGACCTCACTCGTATCGTGCAAAGACTCGTCGCCATGGATGCAGCGGACCCTCACTTTACCCACAGACTGGAAATCTGATTTCAAACAGGACTTCAAGACAAACGACTGACTACTACCAGTGTCTACTAAAGCCTGCAGTGTCCTGCCTCCTATCTCTACAGGGACAGTTACATCAGCTGGGGTGCATGCAAGGTTACTACCAGGTCCAGGGAGATAGCACAATTTAGCATCAGAAGCTTTCAAAACAGGGCACCTAGGCCTAGTGTGGCCTTGCTGACCACAATGGTGACAGGTCACAACCTGAGGTGTACTATTAGGAGTGGTGCTGACTGAAGAGGAATTTACACTGGGGTTGGGCCTATAGTGATTATAGGAGGGCCTGAACACACGACCACCACCCACAGACTTACCGACCGGCGTCTTCACTGGCTCATGCTGGGCTGCATAATGAGGTCTTCTCCAAGAGTCCTGTGGGCCCAACTGGTAGCCTCGTCTGGATTGCCTGGCGGACATAAAGGTCTCCACCAGGTCTGCTGCTTCAGCCGCGGACTTTGGGGTGCGTTCCTTCACCCACACCTGTAGGTCTTGATTCAACATACCCACGAACTGCTCCAGTACTATCAGATCACAGATCTGGTCTTTCGACTTCCTCTCTGGCTCCAGCCACTTCTCCTGGAGGTCTTTGAGCCTGTCGTGGAGTTCCCTCGCCGTCTCTCCCTCCAGGATCGTCTTCGAGCGGAAACGCTGTCGGTAGGTCTCTGCGTTGATCTCATACTTCCGGAGAATGGCTTGTTTCACTCTGAGGTAGTCCTGACTGTCCTCACTGTTCATCGCAACGAAAGCCGCTCTGGCCTTTCCTTTTAACAAAGGTACCAGGCACACTGCCCATGTTTCAAACGGCCACTGACTGGCTGTTGCAAGTCTTTCGAAAGTAGTTAAATAATGTTCAATGTCCTCATCTTCTTCGTAAGGGGACATTCTTGGGGGTATCCATCCCCGGTGGAGATTGAGCGGTGTTGCTAGGCCATAGTCTGTAGAGTTCATGGAGCTCTGCAATCTGGGTGCTGGACCCAGATCTGGACGTGACTGCGGCGCTGATACATCCAGGGGTGGACCTTGGAGGGGTAGCTCTTGATCAGAAGAGGGGCGGGAGTTGGGCGGGTTGTCCTGCTGCAGCTCGACGAGTGATTGTCGCGCCGTCTGCAGTGGCGCCGGCTCACCTCTCACTAGCCTCTGTAGCTGTTGGAACTGATGCTCCATCGCTTTCCATCTCCTGTCTTGTCTCTGTGTGTCTGCAACCTTCTCGTCCTGCTGTCTCTGCTGCATTTCCACCACCGACCTCATAATCTGCTCCAGGCGATCAGTCCGCTCTTCAACCTCTGGAGTGGGCGTCCTGGCCGGTGCAGATTTTGATCTTGTCCCCGGGTCTATTGCAGAACCCTGTCTAGGGGGTGCCGTACCTCCACTTCTCGTCTCCATACTCCTCACTGAGAGCTGCTCTTTGCCACTGGTTTCCCTTTTAAGCTGCCACCAAATGTTAAGGGTAGACGTGGTTGAGTGGTCGAGCAAGGTGGAAAAGACTCTCAGGAGGCGTTGCGGTGGAAGTTGGGAGTTTTTATTTTGTCCCAAAATACGGCCGTGAAGGCAAAAATATGATTCAGAATAATAATAAACAAACAAACAAACAAACAAAATAAGAATAAAGAAAAAACTTTGCAAAATAGAAAATAAACTGGACTTAATAGTCACAAAACAAATATGCTAGCAACTTACTTTGAAATTTGGAACAAGGTAGCTGTTCACCAATAGAGCAATCTTGGACGCATGTCCGTTTATCCTCAGCTCTCCCGATAGACTGAAGAATCTCGTTTAAGTAAGGCCTACCCGTGCCCTCAATTGGTTCATACCATTTACTTTACACAATACAGGGGTATCACGACAGACCAAACACCTTGGACTAAAACAGCCACCAAAACAATTCCACATAACTGGAAAAATACATCAATAAATATACAAAAGATCCCCTGCTGGAAGGCATAGCCAACATATTAATTATTCAGCATAAAAATATGTTATACAAAAACTGGTTCCCTTCCGGTTATCCAGGAAGTCATTGACCTTTTAAAAATACCCGGTACGAGGGCGGCCATTCATTTATGCACAAACAAACACAAGACGCGACACCGACGGTAAGACAAATACAACTGCCATATGAAATTGATGTATGGTTTTAAACTAAATAAACAGAACATTAACGAGACAAGACCTTGTATGTGTGATTATTGTAACGTAAGAGAGTATGGATAAGTATGTATTTAGACTGTAGAGGTGTAATGGTGGCTGGATACGATCGTTAAAGACCCGGTTGTGTATGATGTTAAAACGCGTGAATACAGCAACGGGACTAACAGAAATTGGAGGGTGAATGGCTGGGTTAACAAACATTTAGAAACTGTAAGTGTATAATGACATGGACAACGGACATGAAACACACCAAACACATGCACATGGTGAATGTTCATTGAGGCAGAGTATCGCTGCCGTGACGGTAGCGCAGCGCTCCGTCACAATGTTCTTTCTAATAATCATCCAACCCTCATCTCAAACACGACAACAATCAATTTCAGAAACATGGATTCAGCCTCTTAAGATATACAAGGTTTCTCTTCAGGGAACTCTTAAGAGATGGTTAAGGACACATCTTTAGCAGGCTATACCCTTCAAGTGTTTGTAGAGAGCCTTCTTAAAAAAAAACAAAAAAAAACACACCCTCTTCTCATATGGCCTTTGCTATGGTCTCTTATACCTACAGTATGTTACACCAATTCGGCGAAGTTTTTTTTAAATTAAACAAACTATTAGAGAATTACAGATCATCTAAGATACTACAGTATGTCAGTTTTAGTAGTAGTTGATGCTGCCCAGACATTTTGATGAGGTAGTCAGTTGAACTCTTGAAACCTTTCAGAGGAAAGTTTTCTTTTCAGCATTTCAGCCAAAAGGGTTTTGCTCATGATTGGGATTGGGTCTGTGAGAGTGGGCTCAAAAAGCAATGCATGCAACGGCTGTTTGTCAAAAACAAATGAATGAAAACTGCTGTCCAATCAACCTTAAGACATTTTTACCGTTGCATGCATTGCTTTTTGAGCCCACTCTCACAGGGCCAATCCCAATGCCCCCCCAATGCCTAAGCCCTGAACCCTCACAGACTTAAGTGTGAGAGACTGCAAGGGCTCAAAATGGTTTAAATAGGAATGGGACAGTGTGTTGCACCATGGCAGATGTTTTCAGTTTTTTCCCCCCACAATGCTAAGAACTGTAGGAAATTCCTTCGGGCAAAGTGTGCAGAAATGTAGACTTATGGAAAGTGTACATACAGGGCTCAAAATGTCTGTGTGACAGCCCTCATGCAGCCCTCACGATATGACAGCGGGACAGCCCTAAGCCGTGATGGATTTAGTGTCAATGCATTCCAAAGTCTTTGAGTATGGACGTTGGTATTGGGCCACAGACTCTCAGTGAAGCCGTGCGTCCGGGCCTATCTCAAAAGGACGAGTTCAAAGCCAATTGACCGTTGATTCTTCTTCCATTTAGTGCACTTCCAGCTATTGGATCCCACTGGTGCGCGGCGTAAATGGATCCTATGGTGTGTGCGAAAGTAAATTGAAATCAGTAATTGAACTAACCTATTCACAAAATATATTAATTTGAACAAACTGCAATGTTATATTGTTATATTGACGTATAAATAAATACATATTTTACTGAAGTATTCCACAGACACAAATTTAAGGGGAAGCCCGGCTTCCCATGTAGTCTTAAAGAAATCGGCACTAGACCAAAAGAGTAGGCTTACGTTTACAAATAAACATACGTTCGATTTTAATTGTTAAGCAAAAAAGAAACATGAAGTAACTTCGGAATGCATAGAGAATGACAGTAATGCACAGTCCAAAGTAATCACAGTAATGTGTGCGCCACAGTATAGGACCTAGACCACAAAATACTGGAGTACGTGTCCCAATAAAAGGGGTCTAGCAACACCCCAGAAATTAATCAAAGTGGTTTGGTTTTATTGATGGGATGAGACAGATGCATTTAATTAAGAGGTAACTATAGAAGGGCTGGGATGGGTAATGGTTAGTTGCTAGATGTATCAATCGTTGCATAGTATTTAGCTGGAACATTTTCGATTACGAAAGCTACTTGTTGTTTCTGTCTAAATACAATAATACAATAAAGTAATTTCAGCATTCTACACAAACAAAATCAAACCATAAACAAACAATAACCACACACCATGCCTCTTATATTTAACCTTATACTCCATTTCAGGGTGGAAAAAGGAGAAAAAAGTGTTGACGTGTGCAACAGTTAAAGTGTCTGTTGGAAAAGTATTATGAAGTACTTCTTTCAGAGTTCAGTTTTTCTCTCCAGCTTCAGGTACTATGCCATTGAAGTCAGGACTACTGTGGCTGCATAGATTTTTCAAGGACAGGATACCCAACAGATTTCAAAACACTGTTAGATCTGTAGGAACCATCTTTAATTGGGGAAAAACTGTTAGCTATCGAGTGCACCAGGGCTTCCTGCGGCATTGGGCACAAACTGTACAGTTTGCTTTCCTTTGTTTGTCGAAAAACTGACTTGCTCGAAAGTAACTTTTCCACTGGCCTGAGTGAAAGCTTCTTGTGTCGCTCATCTCTTTGAAAGTCAGTTGCGTGATGAAAAACATGAAACAGCAGGGAAAACAGGCAAATGCAGAGATTAAGTAAGGGAATTCATCCCTCTTGTTTTTCTAATTTGCCCCAGAGATAGAGCATTAGACAGCTCCTGCAGCTGCTGATAACAACCTGCCCGTTCCTTCCGGTAATTGCTTAACCAAGCAGGAGGTGGTAATGTCTTAATTATGCAATTCAAAGATATCTTAAAGCTCATTATATTCTGATTTATAGTTTAAAATGAAGGGTTAGCGCAAACAGATCATAGAGGCAATGTTATAGCAAGGTGAAGCAGTTTTTCAAACTCATGGCTGACTGCAGATAATCTGTTCAAAACCCTGTAGTTACAGTATATAATTACAGTATGCCCAGAACAACCAACCCACAGTCCATTTCTGCTGAACACTTGATAAGACTGTCCCTTCCCCTCTGAGGTAATGTGTTAGCTGTTAGATTTGATAGGAAACACAAACAGCATCTCCACTACTTCAAGTACTGTGCCCTCAAAATCTTGTTGTATTCAGTAAACCAGATGTTGAGTGCAACCACTGTATTTCCCAACAGTGTTTGTTAATTCAGAAAATATCAGTCACTTCTGTCACTTGGATATCTTCTAGGCTAAGTAACTGTCTGTTCTGATGCCTAACAGCTGTAGTTTACACTCAATTGAATTCAGGCCTTTACAGTTCACTTTCCTGCCTGTAAGGCTTGAGAGCAGTTTGTACCACTTCATCTCATCTTCTCTCTATCTTAAAGGTAGGGTAAATGATACTGGAGAAAGGTAGTTGATATTTGAACTCAACAGCAAAACAAATGCTCCCCTCCTTTCAGTGCTCCTTCCTATGGAGCTAAAATAGAGACTTTAAGTCTGGCATTGAAAAAAAACTTTTTCTGTGTTGGTGAAAAGAAGAAAAGAAAACCTGAAAAACATTTGGCAGTGAAAAGAAGTTTTGAAGTTTTTTTCTGATGTGCTTTTTCAATGAAAATATTTTGTTTATTTCTTCTTGCCAGCCTTTTTCAGTGCTGGATTTTTTTAATGATTTTTTTATATCATACTTTTCAATGTTATCTCTGTCTCTGTTTTCGCATGTTTTTGCATGGGGCGGGGTATGATTGGAGGGGCATTGCCTGGTGTATGGAGTAAAGAAGGCAAAATCTCACAGAAGACATTTCCAAAGCGACGTACAAAGGAGAGAACAATCAAGCTACGAGCAATATAGACCGTGTGTAACAATAAATGCTACTTTACATTAGAAATAAAAGTGCAGGAATGTAACTACTGTAAGTGCGAGTTAAGGTCTAGTAAGAGGAGATAGCATTAGTGGAAAGATAAGGAGAGGAAGAGGAAGGAAGAGGAAGTGCAAGTTAGGAAAGGAGGTGCGCACTGAAGAGTTGGGCCTTCAAGAGCTTTGTAAGGGTAGAGAGGAATGCCCCTGCTCTGGTAGTGCTAGGCAGCTCATTCCACCAAAGTGGAACTACGAATGAGAATATTCTAGATCGCCGTATTGCACAGACGGCAGTGCTAAATGACGCTCATAAGACGAATGCAGCCTGTTTGGCCTGTTTGGCTGGTTAAACCAATAGTTCCGTTTAAACCAGATTAAGTTGAAGATGGTGATCTTTCATCCGTGTGGATGTATCAGAGTGACAATCTGAGCTCTGTGCAGAGACAGTGGTGTCAGGCGGTTAAAGATAGATACAGTTGTGGATCATCGGCATAGCAGTGACAACAGAGATGCGGTAGTGACACATGACACACTTGCAGGTCTTTACCTGAAAAGGGCTGAACCCAAGGCCCTATGGAAATAGCATGCCCACTGATTGAACGCAGCCGTTTGTACTGATTGCACCTGGCTGAAGGCTCACCCCTATCCGTCTTAGACAAAGAGGCCCTGATTGTTTGGGGAGTGGTTTGGAGTTAAACCCTCTGTTGATGGCTCAGCAATTAGCACCCTTGACTGAAACCAGCTTGGCACAATGGCTGTACCAAGAAAGTGCAGATTCAGAGTGAACCTAAAATTAAGTAGCAAAGCCGAAAATATACTTACACTAGGGTGACCATATTTGAGTTTGTAAAAAAGAGGACACTTCGTTGCGGGGGAGGGGGCATGGAATTTATAGCATACTCATGACCCCGCCCCCTCCCCCCGTGATGAAGTTTTGACATATTTTTCACATGCAGATGAATCCGTCCCTTCTCCGAAACAATATTTTGACATCTTTTCCACATGCAGATGTCATGTGCTGTTGTAAACAATGCAACTAGTGGGAGCGGAAAGGTGCTCAGTGTTGCCAGATTGGAAATGGCGAAGTTTTGTACCAAATGCTCAAAATGATCGTCTTTGGAGGGTAATTATCGTGCATCTGGAAACACTGAGACGGCAGTTGACCAATGACAGTTCTCTCTACAGTCAGAGTTCGCGCAAGAAGGTGGAACGTAAGGGAGATACCCTTAAAAACTAGTTTGTGAAGGACCCAGAAAAACACAAATATCCAACAAGGCAACATCCTGGACAATTTTGAAATCCCTGCAGAACGCATTTTTTAGGTCTCGAAAAGAGGACATGTCCGGGTAAAAGAGGATGTCTGGTCACCCAACTTACACATACAGTCTTCTAAGCCCTGTAGCTTCCAAAATGAATCTGTATCAGTAATGTAACACCTGATTAGAAACTACCTTATGTAGCTAAACTTGACACTTTAAGTCTAAATGAGTGTCCCGACAATGTGAATACTTGGTGAAAGATATCCTGTTATGCTAATTGCCCTTTACTCTTCTATCTAGCGTTAGCGAATGTTAGCCTATTAAGGACTAGCTAACATTATAAGGAAAAACTTAAGCTTCTTAATTTATGGCATTGTACCTGGTCAGGTCAATATGGTGAAAACAAGAGATTATTTAATGATACAATGGCTAGATCGATACAACTATTCCATTAGGCCGTGTTCACACTTGACTTCTTTTTTTCAACTGCCAGCCCATTTTTTACATGCAACCCTATGGGAAAATGAGAAAGGCAAACGCCTTTTAAAAACTTTTAAAAAAGCGCAGCGCCCATCGCCTTTTTGAGTTACATTTTCTCAACTTTTCAGAAAAGCGATGGGTGAGGTCAAGTGCCTTTCTGACAGCTGCCCAATCAGGACAAGAGTAGGTATGCGTGTACCTTCCCTAGTAACCTACTAACTTAGTTACCTGTGCCCCCAAAAATAGACCAAGATGGAGAAAATACCAGTATAGAACAACTCGTGATTGCCATTTTGACACTACATGAAGTTGTATGACATGAGTCACAAAAGATACAGCTAACAATAAGACGTCGATAACCAACAGAAGAGACGCTAAAGGCTGTGCTTTTTTTACAAAAAAAAGAAGTCAGGTGTGAACACGACCGTAAGTCATTATTTGTATTAGCTAACTAGCTAACTACCAGCTAAGCTGGGTAATGTCGGTGGCAACTGCTGCCAAGGCCGACATGAAGAAACAGAAAAAAAAGATTGTCATTGAAAACAAGAATATACACATTAAAAGCTTCCAAACATCTTTTCAGTGTCTAAAGTTAATTTCAGTATGAGTGTTTCAATGCCAATGTTTTTTTTTTTTTTTTTTAATCAATGCTGTATTTCTCAGTTTTAGCCCCATACATACCCCAGTCCATAGATGCACATTTCCAAGGCAGCGGCACTAACAACTGGCTAGCTGACCAAATGAGAATTGAAAGCGGAATCCAGAGCATCTGCTGCATAAAGACCAACACATGGATGGTGGAGATGGTCTACCTTCCAGTCTTATACAGCGGGCATGGAAGTGTCTCTTTTTCATAGTTGAAGCAAAACAAACATTATAATAATCATCTTGCTATTTCGTGGAGTTCAGCATGTTAAAATGTGTCAGATATACATCTGCTCTTGCTCCCGCTGCCCCCTTCACCCCCACCCTGTGCACAAGCATGAACTCCCCCTGCTGTTGATTCATTGGAATAGTTTTCTGTGGTATGGTCTGCACCACTTGGTTTGTTTCCCACCTACAGAGCCAGGACTGTGTACGAACTCAGATTTTTTTTTAACCCACACACAGAACAGACAGATAGCGGACCGTGTGGAGATATTTGCTGAATTTGACAAAAAGTGTATTGGATTAGAATATCTTGCTGCACCTTTAAATCCATCTCAAACACTGACAAACCACAGATAACCACCATATTGCATTGTTCTAAGGATAGACAAAAGTACTGCAGGTGGCAGGGCCAGTCCTATCAAGTTCCTCTCCTATGGAGAAATCTGCCAGTTTCTGTCAAGGACACTGACAGTTCTTCCAATCTCAAAGGATTACAAGTGAGTGGGAGAGTTGTATATCTGCCAGAATCTCCAACTTCCTGCAGGATTTTGCCTTCAGTACACTGGAGAAGTCTGTGTTTGGTTTTGTGGGTAAAGCCTTGCTCCAGTCCTGGCGACTGGTGAGGACCTGAAGTAATTAATCGGAATCTCTCCTCAATAGCTTTGATTCCCAACTTGTAGTTTCATTTTGTCTTGGCTTTTCTTATCGTGTTGCAGCCTTCCTCTTCCTATTCCCACTGTTTCCTCATCAACCACTCAGCCTCCCTGTATCTTCCATTCATTTATCTTAGGACATTTGACAAATCATGATGTCAATCTTCCGGCTTTACAATTCAGTCTTCCCCACCGGTAGACTCAATGATTGATGCCATAGTGACCAGTATTCCTGCTGACTGGGTCAGCCTCCTGGTCCACCATGGTCATGGTCATGCTGTTAATGTCGTCCAGTGATTCTCATCATTTCACTCTAATGTTACCTTGAACCACTAGCCCACTTCATTTGAATGTACTGTAAGAAACCCAACAAAATATCTGTTGGCATTTTGTTGACAATGAGAATTAAAAAGGACTTTGATTGGGGTTAGGGTTGGGGCAAGGTTATTGTTTGGGTTATATGACAGGTAGATGCCACGTAGTTGAGAGTAAGGCTTAACTGACACATATTGTGACAAAATATTTTTTTGGTACAGAGAGCTGGCTGAGTGTCAGATATGGACTCTCCAGATTAAGTGTTACTGAGCAACCTCATTGAACACAGGTCTTGCCAGGCAATATATCTATACTAAAGGTAATAACATGACAATATCTGAAATATTCCTGTGTGTAGCATTGCTAAAACTGGATTATTAGCGTTAAGTAATCTCAGACAAAGCAGCATGCAGTGCAATATTGTACTCTGCAGTACAAAACTGTCAGAGTTCATGTTGCTTAGACAGAGAAATAAGAGAATAAGAAGGTCAGGCAGTGTGTGTGTGTGTGTGTGTGTGTGTGTATGTGTATGTGCACACTGCAGAGGGAGAAAAAGAGTTTTTGTAAGTTAGTGTTTTTCCATTGTGTAGCTGTAGCATTTATACGCAATTTGGTGAAATGCTTTTTGGGGCAGATGAATTATTGACCCGGCCAGGAGATGAAGTATTGACACAGTCAGTGATAATTTCCCCACAATTCACTCCGTGAATAAATGCACATATTTTCTGTTGTGGCTTTTGGTTGGAGCAGCAGAGTCAGCAGGCATCTGAACACAACATGCAGCCATTATCATGCGACGCAAGGCTCTGCCATTGTGACTAAGGGAAGGGCCTGTATCAGCCATCTCCTCTCACCTTGTTGTTGACATGTAATTTAGATTAACAATGGCCACCATGAAAAGAAAGGCATATTGCAAATCTTCTGATTACTTGTTACGTTTGAGTGTTTTTTTTTGTATCCTTCTCTACGTCTGAATGCACAAGATCAATGGTTCTCAACCGATGTGCCGTGGCACACTGGTGTGCCGTGAGGCAATGTGAAGTGTGCAGTGGAATGTTGAGGAGCCCAATGCTTTTTCATACAAGCTCATGAAATAGTATTTTTAAATGCACCAATGGCACTTCTTCTTAATTAATAACCATTGTAGGTATTCACTTATTTGCAACTTTTACAATTATAATTTTATCTAAATGGCCTTTAGCCCCATTCTCAGTTTGAAAATAAATGTATTTTTATTATTTAATCATTATTATTGTAGCGACTGTTATCAGTTCCAAATTGCGAGCGCAGAGGCTCATGGGACTGTTAGTGTTTAAGCTTAAATTGTTGTTCATTGCTTTTGCATCTTGAGTTGACAGAGGGGAAAGATATCTTTCACGGCTACCCCAAACCGCAAAAGAACAGGTAGATGGTCCACAGACAGATAAAAAAAGAAACTGTAAAACAGATAGTACAATGGCAGTTTCCTCGCCTTTGGCCCCCAACCTGAGTATATCATCTCACTAATGACATAATAGTCTTTCATAATGTGGGTGCATCCTTCATAATCGATTACCTACTTTAAGTTCGTGTTCCTTAACGGTCTGGTTTGATCATTTATATTTTTTAAGTCCCAAAAAGGTTGAAAACCTCTGAACTTGATGGTTCGGTTTTAAGTTTGTGCCTGAGTATCCTTGTATTACGCATTAGCATATTTTGTGAAGCAAGACAGAAGCTCCCTTGAGGCAGCTGTGCTCTTTCCTCCACTGATTGTCAATATTCATTTAAATCATATCATTTATGTTTTTCAAATTCTGTCTATGTGAAAGTGCATGATAAAAGACAATGGAAAAACTAAACAAAAAAAGTGTTTGTCTTCTTTAATGATGTCTGTTATGGAGAGAAATGAGAGTGCCTTTATGAGTCCCGAGTTGGAGAATTACAGGTAATTGAAATCAGTATATTTTCCTCAGGATGTGCTCATAAATAAGAGTGACTGCCAGCTCATAATAGAGATGTAACTGGAACCTTAGATCAAATTGATTTAAAATGAAATAAAATGTGTCCATAGTGATGTCATGCACCATCAAACTTCCTTTTTGAATGTGTAAAAAGAGTGTGATTCTGTTTTGTTCTTTGCTATACACAATTGCTATGCCATCAACTCTTAAGAGGTTGTACATGATTGATATCTAACAGTACTAATGGGCAGTCTTGTTCGCTCAAGCTGCATTTCAAAGATCATTTTCAGTCAGGCGAGGGAGGTTTGTAACTTCTGGCAATATTCACAAGAACTCTGAAGGTTAGCTGATCCAAACCAAGACTGGAGACAGAATGAGAAGGCAAGACATTGTTTCAAGAGAGCCAGTGGGCAGTACACCACTTTTGCAGTGGATGCTGTTATTAAACATAATGTAGACTCATTTCAATGCTTCTCATGTGGGCAGAGGTGTGCATCTCTTCCTTATAAGATAGTCCGATACATATCTAGATATATGGGCTACGATACGATTCAGGGACGTTTAAATATGGAACAATTCGGTGCAATTTTATGCCATGTGATATGATTTGATACAGTTCTTAACATTTCCCAAATGAAAACATTTGTTTTCCATTATAAATTAGGCCAATCCTAAAAAAGTTGCATTGCTTACCGCCAAATAAATATACTTCATAAAACACCAGGAAATCCTTTGGAGTTTAGGGCAAAACATAGTTACTGCATGAACAATCATTTTGACATGAAATCTGTCTCACATATCCATGCTCAGGTGCGTCACTTTGTCAGTTAGTTAGAAGAAATATTTAAAAATACAAGTCTCAGTCCTTCAGTCCCTGTCAATTCACGAAGTTTGTAAAGCCCCTCTAACACTGAAAACAAAAGTAATAGGCTACTAAACTATAGATTAGTGTTTCTACTCTACTCTGCTAAGCTAAAGCAGGTCAAAACAGTCCTTTGTTATGCATATGCTCACTTCCCCTGAAGACATTTTGAAGGGTTTGCAGAGTGACAGGATGAGAAGAATCTATGATTTGCTGTGTGGTGGTTGGTCTGGAGAGGTGTGCGTCATTGCCTACACCTTCATAAACAAGACTAACAACTGACACATGTTGTGAGATATAGATTGTGGCTAGAGGGGTTCTGTCACATCCACAATGAGGTGTATGTAATATCAGACGCTGTTCCCAGTTAACAAGTTAGAACACAGCCAAAGCTATAGCATCATGTTTGTTGCCGCCTAAGGGCGGAAGTATAGTTCTGCAGCCACTACTTTGCGGAATGCCAACATGGATGTGCACATGGGTGTCTTCAAAGTATACTCGACTTCCGCTGTTGCAGAAGTGTCACTCTCAATCACAGTGTTTGAAATACTATCTTTATGTTGTGTGACGTAAGCAAAGTAAGCAAAGACTTATTATTCATAGGCGTATAGATTTCTCTATCCCTTCATAACCATTTACTTCTTATTCTTAACAGTGATACCTAAAAATAACGTTGCTGATGATCTAATCATCATGATTTGCTTTAGCATGAAATCAATTAAACTGAAATAAATTCAATTTTATCAGTGAGTCTGAAGTACTCTTATTGCTAGGGAGCAAACATACAAATGTGCATCTGTATTGTAAGTCGTTTTGGATAAAAGATTGGATTAGCATCTGCTAAATGAAAAATTAGGGGTAAATGTTTTTTGTTTTCTCTTGACCCTGAGCCAGTGCTGTAAAATGTTCACAGTCAACGTGAAAAAGTCTATTTAGACACAGCATTTTTGGTGCTGTACAGACAGTATATACACCGCGTTCCACATTATTATGCAAATTGGATTGAAGGGTCATAAACATTCATTTTTTAGTTTTTCAATTAAAGTCATGGGTAATATTGTGTCTCAGGGCTAATTGAATGAATGAAATCAATCTCAGACACCTGAGATAATTAGTTTGATAGGTGAGCCAAATCAAAAGAAAACTACTTAAGAAGGATGTTCCACATTATTAAGCAAGCTACATGTTTCAGGCAAAATGTGGAAGAAAAAGGATCTCTCTGCTGCTGAAAAGCGGCAAATAGTGCAATACCTTGGTCAAAGTATCACAACATTGGATATTTCCAAAAGAATTGCGCATGATCATTGGACGGGGAAAATATTTGTCACTGATTCACAGCACAGGTGGGTTCGTTCAGACAAAGGCAAGATAAGGAATATTTCTGCCAAACAAATGCGTAGGGTCAAGAGAGCAGCCACTAAAATGCCATTGAATAGCAGCAAACAGGTGTTTGAAGCCGCTGGTGCCTCTGGAGTCCCACGAACTTCAGGATGTAGGATGCTCAAGAGGTTTGCAAGTGTCCTTAAACCTTATTCGGCCAACCCTCAACTCAGCTCACAAGCAAAAAAGGTTGCAGTGGGCTCAGGTCTACATAAAGACTAACTTTCAAACTGTTTTGTTTGCGGATGAGTGCCGTGCAACCCTTGATGGTCCTGATGGATGGAGTAGTGGATGGTTGGTGAATGGCCACCATGTCCCAACAAGGCTAACACGTCAACAAGGAGGTGGCGGAGTCATGTTTTGGGCCGGAATCATGGGGAGAGAGCTGGTAGGCCCCTTCAGGGTCCCCAACGGTGTGAAAATGACCTCGGCAAAGTATGTAGAGTTTCTGACTGACCACTTTCTTCCGTGGTACAAAAAGAAGAGCCGCGCCTTCCATAGCAAAGTCATATTTATGCATGACAATGCACCCCCTCATGCTGCAAAGAATACCTCTGGGGCATTGGCTATAGCAGCCAATGCCCCAGAGGTATTCTTTGCATAAAAGAAGAGAAACTCATGGTGTGGCCCCCATCTTACCCTGACCTTAACCCTATTGAGAACCTTTGGAGCATCATCAAGCAAAAGATCTATGTGGTTGGAAGGCAGTTCACACCCAATCTGGTGCTCTGGGAGGCTATTTGGCATCCTGATAAGACATTGAAGCAGAAAACAATCAAAGAACTCATGAGTTCAATGGATGCCAGAATTGTGAAGTTGATATCAAAGATGGGGTCCTATGTTAACATGTAACTTGACCTGTTAAGATGTTTTTGATTTAAACTTTTTTTGATTTTAGTAAATATGGCCTCCTAATGCTGCAAATTTAACAAATGACAATTTTGAGTTCTTTACAACCTATAAAATATCTTGAAACTCTGAGACTTTGAAACTCTGCATAATAATTTGGAACACTGCATTTTGAGTTTTTTATTTTTTTTTAAAATACTGTAATAATTGGGAGGTTTGTTCAATAAAATTTGAATTATACTCTAAAAGTTGATGACTTGAAAATTATACTGACTGTATGTGCATTACTATTAAGGAGAATCTGAGCAAAGTGTAATTTGCGTAATAATGTGGAACGCGGTATAGACTCTGCTGATGATGAAATGTATATCATCCACACCATACACAGACTGTGTCTTTAGAACTTAGACTTAGACTTGCGCTGTATACATGTGATTATTATTTATTTCACCGAGCCAGAAGCTGTGTTTACATGAATGTACAGTATATTTGGGTCCTCAGGATCAGTGCTATCACTAAGCAAAAGTGTATTGCTATGCAAAGCCTATTCCCAGTAACTTTGAAAGTGCATGTTGGCCGTCTAATAAAGAGAATATAGAGCAGATGAGTTGAAGTGGGAGTCATAGCCAGTTCTTTGATGGTATGCTATCTTTGAGTATGGGAGGACATTCTCCTTTTGGTTATGCCACATATTACCTTATGAAGCCTAATTATCAATAACTGCTCGGAGAACACTGACTGCTCGAATTAGTTGAACTTTTATAACAATTTAATTGGTCTCATTAAGCAAACCAGATCACACAAAATGCAATTATTGTTCCTGTAAAATCAAATCAAATTGAAACCCAGATCTCTCATTCACATTTTTCATTAAATAATCATCCATTTTTTTGTCTATTATTTTGAATAGTGGAGGCAGCTGTGGCTCCACATTGAAATAAGTTACAGACATCATACAGATCTAGGAGGTTTCATTGGTCACAGTGTCCTAATTGGTACAGCATCACACTACTTTTATGTGCATTGCGGTACAATGTAAAATACTGATGAGTACAATGAACAATGATGAGTAACAGCACTAGGATGCTTTGTACTCACATATACATCTTCATTTTGTATTGTGTATATCCTAAAGGGAAGAAAGCAGAAGTCCTACAAGACTTTATGGAAGTATGTAGAAGCAATATGCTTTTGCTCTTACAATGCTCTCTTGCTGTTATAATTATAATGTAACAAAGTACTGTTACTATGTAAACTGATACAGTTCCATATGGTACAGTTAAATGTGTTAAGGCATGTCTGTGCAAATGTATGTATGTGTACTGCCCTGATACCTTTCAGCAAGTCCCCATAATATATGCTGCTTTATTCAGTTGCATCCCAGTTGTTTAATTCATTCTAGTGATTTATAGGTAGCTCTCATGATATGTGCACCTTGAATGAAATTTAGCACGCCAGAAGGAAGCAAAGTTAATTGTCACTAATAACATTATGAGCACATGATAAATGTTATCAGCATTATGAAAGGGGCTATGTAATGTATTTAATTTAATCTGAGTAATTCATGGCCATCATAGTAATACTGCAGCCCTGATCTAGTCCTGGATTCAGAAATAGGAGAGAAAGATTTTTATAGAAACGCTGCACCTTTCCAGTGTGTGTGCCATTAATTTGAAGTTATGTCAGAGCTACCAGTTCCATGTCATTGCACTCAGGTCAATTCACTGCTGCTGCACCATACACAGCTTCTATAGAGCCATGATAAGAAGGTCAATGGCATACTTCATGCTACCTGAAGGACAAAGACAATGAGCACGCTGTTCTTGGCACACAGGCGCAGTCCCCAGGTCAGTCCCAGCGATTGACATCTACTGTAGAAGTCCTTTTGATGCGTGAATACTTGGCCATCACATCTCTTTTTTTTTTTTTACAGAGCAGAATCAGCAGAATCGACCTGGTGGGCATGCTGATTCAACTAAATACAAAAGACCCTTGATAGGTAGACACCTTGAACATTGCCTGACTGGAGCAATGATATGGTGGCTCAGTGAGTCCACACATTCCGGAACATTCTACAATGTTTTTATAAAAGACCCGGCCTTGAAAACACATCCAGTTTTATGTGTTATGTTTCAATTCCGTGGCAAAAAAGCGTCTCTTTAGGGGCACGGGGGTCCATTTAAAAGCATTTCCTCCAGAAGCCACGGCTGGGGGCTGGCCACAGGGAAGGAGGGAGGGCTGCATAATAACAGCAGACAGTAGGGGAGACACGACCCTCTGCTTCTCTTGCTGTTTTCAACCAAACTTGCCCATTAAGCCACCTCTGCTGGAATGCCTTGTTTTGAAGAAACTAAATCTTCCTGCAGTGTATAATTGTCCTTATGTAGGAAAAAAGGGCGATAATGGGGCCAGTAGGCCTACTTCAAAATCACCAATTTGTGATTACAGTTAACACAGAAAAATAGTTTTTAAATGCATCTGTTGTTCCGCTCTATACTTGTAGGCCTGTTTGGACAAAAGCATATGTAAGAAATGAATGAATATGAAAATTAATGAAAGTAAAATAATGAATTCAATAACCCAGCCTAATACAGAAATAGGCAATCCTAAGATTACTTCAAAAGACTATAAGACTATGCTTGGAATATAATGTATAGTGTAAGCCTATATTTGGAATATACTGCTAAGTGCTATAGTTCTGCATTTCTGCAATAACTTTACAACATACATTCCTTGTGAAAAGTGTGGAGGTCATACATGTCTTAAAGTGAGTGTCTGTCCCTCAAGGGTTGTACTGATGTGGACACAGGATACTTGACATAAACATCAAAGCAGAGCATTTAAGATACTGTAGAAACATGTTGTTGTCGACTTTGTGGCTGTGTTGGAATGTGCACTCTGCATTCTTCCCCCGGCAACAGACCCACAACTACCAGGGCTAGAGGGCAAGGAAATAACAAAAAGAAAAATGGATAGAGCCCCGTCCTTCAGTCAAGGCAAAGTGCTGCAACAAGATTGCTCTGAAAGACACAAAACCCTTTCTCACCAATTACAGGAGTGCAAGGATGCTACAAAAGCACCACGGCTGGGCTTTCCAGACTGTGGCTTTCAGACAAAATGGTTCCTCTTTAGGCGTGAGGATGCATTTGGGCAATAACTGACCACATAAAACCCTCCAAACCACAAAGCCAATAACATGCTTTGATATTTATTGCTTTAAGCAACTGAGTTATTAACTGCATTAACAAAAATGTCATTGCTTTATGGGAAATACAAAAATATGCAAATAAGCGATAACGTATTGATCTACTGTTTGACACCGCTGGCAGATGTTAATGGACTACTTCTCTGTTGGTGGACATTATTCATGGGTGTATAGTGCGGAAGAGAATTACATCCCATTTTAGAAAATGGCATATATCCACATATTAGTAATGGAATGGAATATGAACGCTGACTTAAAATATGTTGTAGACTAGCTCTATTAGTGGGCCCGTGTAAATCATTTCTCCTGTAGCATGTGCTCCTGTGTCTGCTCTTCTCTGCCATTCCTCTCCCTGTCCCTCTCTCTAGCCACTGTGGGTAGTGTCAGTGATTTATCTGGTATGTTCAAGCATGCTAATTAAAATCCATACTCTTAATGAGTTTTAGCCCCTTTTATTTGTTAACATGATTGCCAAAGATAATGGCAGTAAATTGGAATTCTTTTAATTAAGTCCAGGATTTACACTACCGCTTTTACTCTACTTAATGGTCACTATCTTAAGTTAGTCACTTAGGAAAGCCAGGGGTCACTATCTATCTTTCTAAAAAGCATTCAGATCTACAGTTCCAAGGATTCTGTTTCAGAAGTTTTGGGCCCTTTGCTAGCCTAGTTTATGAATATATTACATCTTCATTATTCAACGTCCTCTATCGCAACCTGTATGTCTTGCAATGCCCTGGATCTACTGAAAGCGTTGGTTGTGTCATATTGCTATCATAGTGTATATCAGAAGATCAGGGTTCAGATATAGACTATGCCAATCGACATTTCAATAATAATGCAATCAACAGAAGGTTGTGGTTAATACACATTATTACTAGCTGATGACAAATCAAGACAGGTTCAGCAAACATGCTTCACCCCAAAAAAGGAGACAATGAAATACTCCAATGAAAAAAAAATCCCTCTCATTCATGGCATCACTTTCCTGGCCTGTAGTCTCATTGCAGTTCCATGGGCTACAGCAGTCTCAAACCCAGACTTGTCCTGCAACCCCATCCCCCAAACTCCCTCTACCCACAATGGTCGGTAATTGCCTGTCTCAGAGGAGTTATTCATACAGTGGGATTGAATCGTTTGACCTTGGGAGTGGAGAAGGCCCATTTGCAGCATGACCAGGCAGAGCATGGCTTCTGGTGGTTCAAATGGTGTGGCACTAAGCTAATTGTTACACTGACGTTTAGTGCCCACTAGGCACCCGATATATCCATTGTGTATTGTGCTGTGGAGAAAAAAAAAAGTCTGCAATGTTTTGTGTAATGCATTTAAATGGTCCCTCTGAGAAACTACTTTTTTATTCATTTTGCATGCCTGGAACGGTTCTGTTTTGTACCGATTTGAGCATCTGAAGGGTCTCAAAGAGGCTGTTGTGATTTCAATTTCCTGTGATCGTGCTTCTCAATAGTCATCTAGACAGCTGGAAGTCATACTTGCTTTCTAACTGTGTTTTGACCAGCCCCTTTATTGAACATACAAAAGGAGCTTTTAATACATTTCTTTTCATGTTACATTTTCTCCTCTCTTCTTAATTGATATGGCAGGCGAGCCCAAATGTATCAAAATGCTATAATGGGTATGTCAAAACAAGATCTTATCTTGTAATAAAAAATATAATTTGTTTTCATTTTAACAGCCTAAATCCATTATGTCTAACATAAGCATTTACCCCATTCTCCTGTCATAATGGCATGCAAAATAATACATTTGTTGATCGGAGATGGTGGCCTGAGACAGCCATTGATGTACATTACAATGATAGTCCTCGAGTTAAAGAAAGTAAAAACACCCACTTTAAAAAACATTTCCTCTGTAATATCCCTCACAGCCTCATAATTGTTGTGTTTTACACCAACACAATATCCTCAACGCTCCTCTTTTTAACGGTTATAAATAACACTATAAAAAATACCATAACAACCTCTAATCTCTCCACCTCAACAACACAACTTTATTTCCCCTTGCAAAGCTTTCAGTGTGACTGTGACTGAATGAGCCAGGGGCGATGACCATCTTGGACAAAGCATAGGACTCCCACATATGTGGTTATGCTTGCCAATAACTCAGGTTTGGAGAAGCAAGTGGAGTGGAGCTAGGCTAATCTGAATGAATGCTTCAGTCGCCCTCAGAGCAGAATTCCCCACAGGCATGCAGGCGGTGACAGTAGGAGCCATGGCCATGAGTTTGATTGTCACCCAAGGTGAGGTCCGTGGCGCCATCAACCTTGACAGACCTTAATGGCGTTTGTCTCCCTGGCTTGATGGTGCAATGCACCACTCTATATCATAGAACTATGTCATTTTCCCAGTTTTGTATAGTTACTCTGTCAAGTGGAGTTGTACTGCTGCTGCACACTCAACTCGTGTAGCATGGCTACCTCTTATTGTCTACATCGCCTAATCTCCTTGACTTTTTATATGCATAACCTTCAGTGTGTTACTGGGCATGTGAATAGAAATCTTAAATATCCCCCCTCTGATGGCAAAGGGTTTTATAACACTAATAAAATACACAGTGATTTGATATTGACTTTGTCTCCTTCAAGTACGGTCAGCCATTGACAATAAACACACATATATTAAAAAGCCCTGAGCTACAGATGCTTAATCTGTTTTTAGGGTGTGTTTATTTAATGAGGAAAGCGCTCAGACTGAAAGAACAAATGCACATGCAAGTGTACATATTCTCGCTCTCTCTCTCTGCCTCATATGTACAGTGAAGTTAAAGCCATATTAATTCAAAGCAGCCTCAAATTACCTTTGAACGCTTCTCTGGACTGACGTCTCTGGAGTTCTTCAAGCCCAATTAGAACACATGGGCCTTCAGCATTCCACAGAAATACTACTGGAGGCCATTCTGAACAGAGAAAGATGGAATAATTTCTTCATATTGAGTAGTCTAATCATGAACCCAGATATCTTCCAGCAGAGATGCCAGGGCCACTCTAAATAAGCTTCAATGCTTAAGGTCCAATCTGCAAAAAAATACAATAAAAAAAAAACCTTTCCTTTGAAAATGTATTGGGGTGAAAAAATACATGTGTTCCAGATGAGATACATCGAAGCTGAGTGGCTCAAAATCTTCTTTTCTCCTGGTAAGCTTGAAGTCGTTCTTACTTTCCAAGACTAAGATACTTATGGGCATTGTTTTTACTGTTTGAACCACTAAGATGCTTGTCAACTCTTAAACAGTTTTTGTGGTAGTTTCTAGAAAACCCTGCCATCCAGCGCTGACGCTGCAGATGTTTACACAAGGACACCACAGCACATGCCAGAGCCATCTCTTCACTCCCCATGAACACTCACTGAGAGGAGTGCTGTCAGCCTTGTCCACACTGTGCACAGCAGCACTGTGAGAAAAGCAAGAATCCTTCTAGCCCTCCAACTTTTCTTCCTTTCTACAGCATGTTTGTTTACAACAGTTTGAGTTTATCACAAATGGTTGTGTGCGTCTGGTTGGCTAGCCTATTCTCGGAGGAAATCTCTTTCAATGTCGCAACATACAGAACTAAATCCTCTCATTTTCACAGTGTTGACATGTCACACGGCTAGCAGATAGCTGTCCATAAACAACCGATTCAATAAAGTCCAAAGCTTGGTTCTAATGCCATTAGCATCAACTGCGCTAGCTTGATTCAAACCTCTGATTCATCAGCTGACTGTTGCTGATTGTATCAGTAATGCCAATAAATCCTCGGCAGTCTCCCGCAGCATTGGCCTACAGCTGAAACAGTGGCAAGATGGATCGTTCATTGTTGCCCATATCTTCTTCAATTCATCACCCTTGCATTTGATAAAGACTGCATGCTTTTATAGGTCAGCATCCCACAGTGTGCCGCAAAGGCATAGTTGCTGCCAGGTGTGTTTGCTTCTGCTACGACAGTCGTACCTATATTTACAATGTTTCAGCTTTCAAAGAATGGAACATGTTTTCAGGGAAGCTGTCTGTTGCATCACTGTTGGCTAAATAAATGAAGAAACTAGAGATGTATTTTCACAAGCAAGTGCTCAACAGCAGCAGAGGATCTCCAGTACATGCTCAGCAAAAGAGAGATTATACAGCCCTTACATTACCTGTAGTTGGGTAGTATTCACCCAATATGCTGGGCTAATACACAGAGTAAACTGTATGCTGAAGTGATTTCCAACATTGGTAACTTAGCATTATGCTAGTAGCTTGCCAGCTATGACACTTGCTGTGTGACTATGGGCTTTCAGTTGATTACCAATCAAAATGACAATGGCAGGCATGTTTAAATTCATAGCTGACCAGTGCTGTAGTGTGTTAAAGGCAATGCATGAGCAGATATGTGGACACAACAAAAATGAGTGCCCTATCTTGATTTGTTATTGGCTGGTCTAGCTAACGTTAGCTGTTGGCTGGCACTGAGTACTGGCTATGCTGATGAGTAATGACGAGTGGTTTGTTATAGCAGACATTACTTTGTCACTTTGAGTTTAAGGGTACACAAGTAAAACATGACCTTGAATGTATGCTGCTGTTTTATGTAATAGTTTTTTTTCATGTATTTAAAAAAATACACCAGATGAGTATGTATGAAGTGGGTTAAAATGTTCAAATGCAAAATTTAAATTATAAACATTATTATAACTTGTCCTATGCACTATAATGCATGTCTTTTTTTGTGACAGTGCCAACTGGACTCTTAATGGTGTTTGCAATGTTATTGCTTTTTTTTAGCTAGCCACTGTAAATTGCTTGTTTTAGGCCCAAACTCCATACATCTGCTTTAAGTGGAGTTTTAATAGAAACGTTTCTTGACAATTTCTAGAAGTCACCACCAAAAAATTACGGAATCCTGCAAGGACTGTCTAAGTTGTTATTGGCCATTTGTGTTACCCCATTGGCTGTTGGCTACAGCTTGTTAAGTGGCTAACTTAGTTAACACAGATATTAAAGCCCTATTATGCTACATTTCAATGTTCATAATTCTATTTTTGGGGTTGACTAGAATATTTGTATGCTTCAATGTTCCTAAAACACATATTTTTGTCATACTGTACTCTATTTCTATCACTCTATCTATATCCTTCCTCTGTCTGACATGCTCTATTAGAGCTCCTGTGTTTATAAGACCCCCTTCGCAATGAGCCCTGTGTAATCTGATGGGCAATAAGGATTATGTTACGAAATTGCGTCATCTTGTAATTTTTCCATTGTAGATAGCTACTCCCACTGGCATGTTCTTTGGCTTTTGTAACTGTTTACATAAAAGGCTATATAACACACTAAAGGAAAGGGGAAAACCGGAAAAGTACAATAGGTCACTTTGAATTAACACGAGCAGAACATCAACTAAAATATATACTGTTATAATCTGCATTGGAGGTGGTATCTTCATTAATTTGAAGATTGGTTGGCTTTGTCTCTTCTTCTTCTATGGTGGTTTGCACCTTCTGAAAAAAAGGAGTGTGGGCCTGGGTGACTTACCTTTACTACAGTTATTTAAATCCTTTTTAATTAAACCTGTTGCCAAACCTGTTGCCATGCTGTTGCTTGCTTCAATTGATGATGCTCTTGCTCCGACCCACTTTTTTTTGCATACTATAAAACAGTCTTCCAGTCTGTTCATTATCCCATAGATATTGGAATTTCACCTTTATTTTAGCTTTGATCATACTTTTAAATTCATCTTTACAATGCTCAACATCAAATCACATAAAAGGCTGCGCTGCTGTAGGTTTTATTACCTCAATATTTCTGCAGAAAATGCAGAAATTTCTGCATTATCTGTGATTGATCACTGCAATTTTAACCACAATTTTTGAGAATTCCCATAGCAAATTCAGTTACCTTTGGCTGCAACTATCACAACAAACCCTTGTGAGATCCCGCTAGGATGACAATGTTTAGGAATTCTGTATCTGCCAACTCATTTCCTTTTACACCTACATGAGCTGGAACCCACACAAACCTAATACTGATTCCTGATTTATGCAGATTTTTTTTACCTTGGCACTATATCTAATACCTGGAGCTTGCCTGGATGTTCCAGGCTTACTAGAGCAGAGCTGGAGTCTGATCAATTTACAGTACTTTTATGTCTGTATTCCTCTACCTACAAAAAAGCCAACCGTGTAGCAATTCATTCTGGTGTATAAACAGCTCAATCATCACTAATTCTTTTAGCTGTCACTAATTTTAGCTCTGGGATGGTATGCGTAACTCCCACTCTCATATCAATTGTTTATGATGCACCGTACACATGGATACTGTCTCCATATTTTTTCTTCATGAACAGCTCCACCATATTTAGGATAACTACAGTATATGGACTTATATTTAATGTACTTGCATTCTTCTTTATTATCCAACCAAAACTTCAAGTCTGCTTATTCCCTCTCTCTTGAAATCAAGACCATCTGGCTTGGGTGTTCCTCTTTACGACCCTTTAGATTTACCTGGTACACTAGAGCCAACTGTTCTCTTCTAAGTTGAAGAGGCATCTCCCTCATTTCAACTTGAGTTGTGGCCACTGGGGTGGTCTTATTGGCCCCACAGCATAGTCTCTGGGCTTGATATTGTATTACATCCAGTTTACTTAGTCCTAGCAGGAGACCCATACACAAGCCATCCATAATCAAACAATGATCTTTTTAACCCTGTATAAATTGCTTTCCCTGTTCCACAACTCACCTAAAAACATTAACATTTACCTACACTTTTCGAAATGTGCACGGTATTTCTAGATATGTTAAAAAATCTCCATAATATTTCCATATATTTTAAGTTTGAAATCCTGATTAATTTTCTTTATAGTAAGAGTTCACATTTCGGTACTGCATCTTGCTTCTACAACATGCTCTATGCTTCTTCCCGTTCCCTACTTCCTTTCCATTTCTTCCAGATGGCCTCATCCTCTGCAAACAATGCTATGCCAGTAGAGCTTTCTACACTTTTCAACACATCATTTATCATTGGAAATTACAGTGGACTGATACTACTCCCTTGAGGAGTGCCACTCTCTACTTTGAAGCATTTGCTTAAAACCCTGTTTATTTTAACTGCTATTTCCCTTTCCGATAAAAACTCTTTCACCCATGAAATACTTGTCCCTTTACTCCCATCTGATTCAGTTTCATAAGAAGTCTTTCTTTCCACATGATGTTGTGTGCCTTTCAAATTTAACTTCCTCGTTTTTCTGGGCATTCCTCATCTTCCAGACACACTGTAGGATCCATAGTTCCTCTTCCTCCTCTAAATCCATTCTGATACTTCTGTATTATTCCTCTTCTTTCCAAATAATACATACGTTTATCATTTATCATTTTTTCCATAGTCTTTCCTACCTGAGAGGTCAAATGAATTGGTCTATAGCCTCCTGCTAATTTAGGGTCTTTTTTTCAGGTTTTCGAATAGAATTGATTACAGACTCTTTCTATGCTCTTGAAATTATCCCTATCCCATCTTCCTATATCTTATTATATAAATTGAACAATACAACCTTCCATTTGTCATTAAGATTCTTTAACAAAGAGTAGCAAACATTATCCTTCCCTAAAGTTAACTTTCCTCATTATCTGAATGCATTATTAAATTCAGTTTTTGAAAACCATGTATTCATCTCCATCCTCATCATCATTCTGTAAAGCAATCTGGTATCTTGCATTTTTTCCTCTTGATTAAAATGTTCTGTGGTATTCACTTCAACTAATGTCTTTGCTATTATTTCTGCCTTAGCATCATTTCAGTCAGGACTAATCTCATCTAGTAAAACTTTTTAAGAATATACAAACATCATAATTACAACAGAAAAGTGCACACAATTATAGGGGGAAGTAAAATACATGACCATTTAAAAATGCAGTAAAATATGACAATTTTTTTTTGAAATATAGCTGCAAGCAGCGATGGCGGTTTTGCAAACCAGGGAAAAATGTAGTTTTGTGACAATTTGTCACCGTAAAGAAAAATTCATGCTGCAGACTTACCAATGGGACAGGGGTGCAACTGCCCAATGTCAGGGGGGTATGCAGCAACAATTTTGGCGCCCCCCCCCCCCCCCCCCCCTCACACACACACACGTTCTTTTTTTTTTTTCTTAAACAAATAAATAAATAAGTGTGCCAGACATCATCATGTATGGGCTTTAAATAATAAAGGTTTATTTTAAAGTATATCAGCCACTGCATGCCTACCATAATGGTGCCCTATGGTGCATACAGTATACTGTACACACACACACAAATATAGCCTATATATATATATTAGTAACAATGTTAACAAATAATAAACAGTTGCAAACATTAACAATAAAATGATAACCATTGCAAAAATAATGCCTTAAAACGCAAAAGTAAGTCTACAAATAAAGATCTTTTAAGGTGATGATGTGTAACAATGCTGCTACCAAAATATTCTAGAGTGCTCTTTAGTTGCTACTAAATAATAACACGCCGTGCCTTTTCCCTTGCCCATTTATCTTGTATTGCACCATGCCAACAGATAGCCTGTATGTTTGACAGCACAGCTAACATGAACAGCTAATAGTAACCATGGTATCCAGAGTTACGTTTCCAGTTGTTATTTTGCCTTAATCAAATTGAGATGTGTCATACATGGGATTGGTACAGTAGGGTTTAACCAAAATCTAAATGTAGCTATCATCAGCCTAATTGATGAGGCTTAAACTAGCCATTTGGCTGCTACATTTCTATGTTAGCAAACGCTAGCTAGCCTGCTAGCTAGTCTGTTAACATTATTTGCAAGCCTCCAAGCACAAACGTAAAGACGCCTTAAAACCTACCTGTTGCCTTTCACCATCCACTTATTTAATTGCTGTTGCATCCCCTGACATGTCTTCTCTTTTTCCCTCTTTCTTTTTCTGTTTTCAGCTCCTGACAGCTTTTTTGCTTTATCCATCTTCCATCCAACCAACTCACTACTCGTGGCCTAGTTCTAACTGCTTGTGTGTTGAGCGGTCACGGTGCTCACTCTCCCTCTTCTATGTCAAAATTCTATTATGGAATCTTAAGAGATGAGGCGCCTACTCTAGTCTGTTTAGTCCTCTAAAATGTTATATAACATTAAGGAAATGCAGAAATGATTTAGAAACGCACAACAGCAGCTACATATAGAAAATTCCCCAAACTTTTTTTTTTTTTTTTTTTTTTTTTACCATCGCTTTGGCGCTCCCATGGTGCGGCGCCCCTATGCGCCGCATACAGCGCATACCCACTTTTTGCGCCACTGCAATGGGATATTAAATTTCAAATGCAATACTGTGCTAAAAAGCTGTGAAATTTGGCACACTCATTAAGGACAGTCCCTTCTTTATTCACAGCAAGTTTCATGCCTCTCATTAGACCACTCTAGCGCCACCAACGGGTCACAGTTGGACTTTTGAACCGTATGACTGATTTTCAAAAATGAGGTACCATTAGATTCCCTGGATCAAGATGAATTAAACACACTCTATAACGTCAATATCACTCAAATATTTGCTGACATTTGACTTCACTTCCTGTTTGGCGCCTTTTCTGCTGAATTTGAGTGGCTGTACCGGACAAACGGTTATGAGGATCAAAATTCTAAATAGTAACGTTTGTGAGGCTAGGTCTGATGATCATCTCTGGTGATTTTGAAGAAGATTTGCCAAAAATTGTAGGAGGAGTAGGCTTTCAAAGGTTTTTGATAAAACCGGAAATAGCGGAAAATCTATATAACCGGAAATTGACGCCATGGGGTGGGTTTAATTCGTCTTGATCCAGGGAATCCAATGGTGCCTCATTTTTGGTTCAAAAGTTCAAAACACACGGTTCAAAAGTTGCGTGTGTTACAAAAGTCCAACTTTGACCTGTTGGTGGCGCTAGAGTGGTGTAATGAGAGCCATGAAACTTGGTGTGAATGAAGAAGGGACTGTCCTTAATGAGTGTGCCAAATTTACCAAATGGTTCTAGGGGCTGCCATTGATTCCCATGGTACTAACATAATAAATATAGCTGCAAGCAGCGATGGCGGTTTCCTCCTCCAGACATTGCGAACCAGGGAAAAATGTATTTTTGTGACAATTTGTCACTGTATAGAAAAATCCATGCTGCAGACTTGCCAATGGGATATTACATTTCAAATGCATTACTTTGAAGATCCTCAAGGGCCATGGCTTCAAGCTAAGAGTGAGAAGGGGTGTGGTCATCCCTAAATTTCCTTAAATGATGTGTGTGTGTGCTTGCGCGTGTCAAAGGAGCCTGTCCCTGTGTGTGTGTGTGTGTGTGTGTGTGTGTGTGTGTGTGTGTGTGTGTGTGTGTGTGTGTGAGAGAATCTGGAGCGCACACGCGCACAAGACCAGAAGGGCAGGGGCAGAGAGGCAGACTTGAGAAACACCCTAGCAATTAGCCAAGCATGCGTATTTCAAATATTCACCAAAAATCTACTTTTCATCTTACAGTCAATTTTTTTTCAGATTTGTGTTCTAAACATTCTCAAGTGTCTTCACATGAACTTGTGATTCAATCAGAGTATCACTTTTTGACCTGTTGATGTGTAAAGCATTGTTTTAGCATTAACAATCTATCCAATTTGCTTTATATCAATATTTTTTCAAGATATGAAGTTGCCTTTGCACATGGCAACATGTTGTAGTGTCTTCCAGTGACATATCAAGTTTGGTGTTGATTTGTCAAAGATTTGCCAAGATATGACCTCACTTCCTGTTTGGCGACTTTTCTGCTGAATTTGAGTGGCTGTACCGGACAAACGGTTGTGAAGATCAAAATTCTAAAAAGTAACTTTTGTGAGGCTAGGTCTGAAGATCATCTCTGGTGATTTTGAAGAAGATTTGCCAAAGATTGTAGGAGGAGTAGGCTTTCAAAGGTTTTTGATAAAACCGGAAATAGCGGAAAATCTATATAACCAGAAATGGACGCCATGGGGTGGGTTAAATTCGTCTTGATCCAGGGAATCCAAGGGTACCTCATTTTTGAAAATCGGTCATACGGTTCAAAAGTTGCGTGTGTTACAAAAGTCCAACTTTGACCTGTTGGTGGCGCTAGAGTGGTGTCATGAGAGCCATGAAACTTGGTGAGAATGAAGAAGGGACTGTCCTTAATGAGTGTGCCAAATTTCACAAAAAGTTACCATATGGTTCTAGGGGCTGCCATTGACTCCCATGGAACAAGAATAATACTAACAGATACAATAGGTTACCTCCTACCGGAGGAAACCTAAATATAGCTGCAAGCAGCGATGGCGGTTTCCTCCTCCAGACATTGCGAACCAGGGAAAAATGTATTTTTGTGACAATTTGTCACTGTATAGAAAGATCCATGCTGCAGACTTGCCAATGGGATATTACATTTCAAATGCATTACTTTGAAGATCCTCAAGGGCCATGGCTTCAAGCTAAGAGTGAGAAGGGGTGTGGTCATCCCTACATTTCCTTAAATGTTGTGTGTGTGTGCTTGCGCGTGTCAAAGGAGCCTGTCCCTGTGTGTGTGTGTGTGTGTGTGTGTGTGTGTGTGTGTGTGTGTGTGTGTGTGTGTGTGTGTGTGTGTGTGTGTGTGTGTGTGTGTGTGTGTGTGTGTGTGTGTGTGTGTGTGAGAGAGAGAGAATCTGGAGCACACACGCACGGAGGAGCAGAGAGAGAGACCTTCTACTGAAAATCACCCTAGAAATTAGCCAAGCATGCATGTTTCAAATATTCACCAAAAATCCACTTTTCATCTTACAGTCAACTTTTTTTCAGATTTGTGTACTTAACATTCTCAAGTGTCTTCAAATGAACTTGTGATTGAATCAGAGTATCACTTTTTGACCTGTTGATGTGTAAAGCATTATTTTAGCGTTAACAATGTATCCAATTTGCTTCATATCAATCATTTTTTAAGATATGAAGTTGCCTTTGCACATGGGAACATGTTGTAGTGTCTTCCAGTGACATATCAAGTTTGGTGTTGATTTCACAAAGATTTGCCAAGATATGACTTCACTTCCTGTTTGGCGACTTTTCAGCTGAATTTGAGTGGCTGTACCGGACAAACGGTTGTGACGATCAAAATTCTAACTTTTGTGAGGCTAGGTCTGAAGATCATCTCTGGTGATTTTGAAGAAGATTTGCCAAAAATTGTAGGAGGAGTAGGCTTTCAAAGGTTTTTGATAAAACCGGAAATAGCGGAAAATCTATGTAACCGGAAATTGACGCCATAGGGTGGGTTTAATTCGTCTTGATCCAGGGAATCCAATGGTACCTCATTTTTGAAAATCGGTCATGCGGTTCAAAAGTTGCGTGTTATACAAAAGTCCAACTTTGACCTGTTGATGGCGCTAGAGTGGTGTACTGAGAGCCATGAAACTTGGTGTGAATGAAGTTTACCATATGGTTCTAGGGGCTGCCATTGACTCCCATGGAACAAGAATAATACTAACAGATACAATAGGTTACCTCCTACCGGAGGAAACCTAATAACAATAGGTTACCTCCTACCGGAGGAAACCTAATAAGAAAGCCTACAATAACAATAGGTTACCTCCTACCGGAGGAAACCTAATGACAGAAAAGAGGTGGAGTTGGGATGGTGGTGCTCAGCAGCTGAATTGGAATGAGTGAGGACTGTCTTAAATGGACCGCCTTATTCACAGAGACGGTGGTTGGTGCTGTTGAATCAGCTTAGTTGATAGGCTAATGCAGTAGGCAGACTTCCATGGCCTGCCTGAACTAAGGCTACATGGTAGGGAACACAATGACTGACAGGTTGAGCTTCAGTGATGTCACTAACTAGGTAAAAGCACACCTGTCCTGGCATTCAAGGCTCGCAATTAGATAAGGCTCTAGTTATAATAACTCAAATTTCAATTTCATGACACAACAAAAATGACGCAAATTGCGGTACAGCTGAACTTGCGCTATGTTTTGCTAAAGATAGCACGATGACAGTTTCAATGAAATGCCAATAACAAGGAACGTCGCATGTCACTGCCTGGCTAACTAGCGTTAGCTAACTAGCAAGATTACATACAATCCATTCGCTAAATTTGACAATACAATACTTTTACTTACATTATTTTTACCAGTATTCCTCACTTGTTGACAAGTTGCCGTGTTCGTCTTCCTTAATGGATGTGCTATGCAACGATTAAGATATTTGTAGTGTTGTTGCACTAGCTATTGGCTTTATCTTTGAGTTGCTTGAACACACGCACTCAAACCATACTCCTCAATGTGCTATCACGTTCTGACAACACCAAGGAGGAACGTATTTCCTTCCTCTTTCAATTTTTGTCTGATTTTCCCCTTATGTTAGATCTTTTTTTTTATGTCAAAATATTGGTTGGAGATATAGAAAGGGGCACACAAAACTTTTTTTTTTTTTTTTGCTAGGCGAAGGTTGCCTTGCTTGTCCCATGTGGGCCCATGGAATGGAGTGGCAGTTTTGGGATTATTTCGGTAAATTTCTTTTGGGTTATCGCCACCTAACCAAACAAACATTGAATGACTAACTTAAATGCTCAAGCAGGTCGAAGGTTGCATCTTAACACAAACCCATTTTAACGCAGTACATTTTTTTTATCGCGCGATTACAAATGTTTTTTTTAAAAAAAAATTTTTTTTGAGTAACGTTCTTTTTGTTCTCCCAAACTGTGTTGTAGGCTTACCTTACATTTGAGTGAATGGTGAGCGCAATACGGCGAAATGGATGATAAAAAGCTTCTGAATAGAAAGTTTACCTTTAAAAGTTGTGTTGTGCAAAAGAAGCGAGCTTCACTGTTGTCTGAAAATGTCAACAGGCAGCTGGCTGAAAGCACAGAAGTAGTAGGCTTATCTTTTATTATGACCGCCGCGCCATATAGGTTAAGTCGGAGTGTTTTCTTTTTTTTCTTTTTTCAGTTTCCCGATTTTCTGTCAACGATTCCCGGGACACTGAAACACCGGGGTGCACGAAATTTGGTGGACATGTAGCCCCACTAGATTAGCGTGGAACCATTGATTTTCGTTTTGATCAGTTGCACCCCCGTCGGACTGGACCCCTTTTAAAGAGGGTGGGGCGAAAGTCGAAAACCGTAGGGCCTAGGAGGACCAAATTTTTTTGTTACATTGGTCTTAAGAGGCCACGTCAACCATTCCACTACCACTTGTTTCATGTATAGGTCCACCTAGTTACAAATGAAAAAGCAAAAATGGAGTGTTGTAAAAAATATTAATTGTAAGTTGACAAGGTCAGAACTGCACGAAATCGAAGGTGTGGGATCATTATGACAACTTCTGATTGCACGTTAAGTTTCGTGGAATTCCGTACATGGGGGGGGGGGGGGGGGGCATGCAATAAATTGATTTATATAGTTATACACCAACTGGCCTGTAGGTGGCGCGACACAGTTTTCTTCGAATATCCCGAGAACCGTAGGGCCTCGGAGGGCCAAATTGTTCTTGTATGTTTGTGTTAAGGGGCCATGTCAACCCATACCATAACCAGTCATTACATGTATTAGCGCCACCTAGTTCAAAATTAAAAAGCAAAAATTAGGCTCGAAAAATTACCAAATTTGCCAGGGACATCAAGCCTGTAACCGTCCATCTTCGGTAGAGTTTTTGTCCATGGATGGAGCAAAATGGCTCTGTAGCGCCCCCTAGAACATTGGAGTAAAAAAACCTGCACATTGGGGTTATTTTGGCGTGGCTTGACGGAATTCAGTACACGTCTTCATCATGCATGGACGCACCAAAAAGTCTCTTGACGCCATGGTGGCAGGTCCACAGGTAGTCGGCCATTTTGAGTGGAAGATGCGTTTTGACGGCGTTTGCACACCTCGCATCTGAACGAACTCCTCCGACAGATTTAATGGTAACACCTTGAAATGTGGTCCGGCTACTCTTCAGCCATGGGCGACTAAAAGTTATATTGGATTTTCTCATTAGTCGGAAGGTGTGGGCGTGGCAGACCCTCAAACTTTGCCAGCTTGTTAGTGCTTGCCACAAAACACAAAGTCTCTTATAACTCAATCGCACATATGTCAAAGTGCTCGAAAAATTACCAAATTTGCCAGGGACATCAAGCCTGTAACCGTCCATCTTCGGTACAAAGACAAAGTCTCTTATAGCTCTTGTGTACATTGTTTGATCCAGAGAAAATGTCTTAGGGTGGACGCTGGATCCGGCCCGAACGCGTACATATGCCTGACTGATATCACCTATAGCGCCACCTGTTGCTGGTTGGAAACTTCACTTTGTTTCCACACCTCTTTATGTGACCTGTTTTAACAAACTACATTGCAAAAGAAAAATATACCAAAACAATCCACAAAAAAGTAGTGCACAAAACATTACATAACCAAATCATCAAAATCTATCACAAATAATTCCTTTAATACATAAAAATGAAACACAAACCAATTTACACACACAAAACACATAAGAACACACAAACACACTGACAACCATGACTCATTCTGTGCCAAAACCTACTGAACAGTTCAGCGGTCATATTTTGTAACGCTTTGCGTTACGTCTAGTTTTATTTTGAACCGCCCTGTTTAGCAATGTTGTTTTTCAATAAAATAAAACATTGCATAAATTAATTTTGAGTTAACTATGACAAAAATGCGATAAATCGCGATTCAATTTGTAATCGTTTGACAGCACTAATATTTACATCACATAGGGACTGTGTGTAGGATGTAGGACTAGCGGTAAGTTTCCCTGTTTCTTTTAAGTTGTGAAATTCAGTAGGCTTTTGGTTGTAATTAACATTTCCCCTAGACAATGAAGATCCGTTGGTGGGTTTGTAAAAATTGTGTGCATTGTGTACTGAATTTACTGTAGGCTGAATGCACTTCTCATTTTAGAGTCAAAAATAATTCTGCCCATGTAAACAATATTCTAGACCATCAATAGTTAATTATGTCTACATGACAGCTCTGACATAATAGGGAAACTATGATGTGCATGAAAGGACTTTTGTCCAATACATTCTGTGAGTCAGCAAATTACAGAAGGAATGTTGTCCATAAAAGAAAAGCCTGCTTGAACCTTTGAACAGACAAGTCAGTGCACATTGTGTCTGTGTTTTTCGTTAGCAAAAGACATTATTGTTTTACATGGTTTCATAATACATAAATGCCTGTCATAGCATAGAATGAGCAAAATCAGTTCTGACACACTTATGCCCCATATTTCACAAAAGCTTTCGTCCAACGTGACTTCTTCTTTTGCCAGGAATCGAACCCAGGTCTACTGCTTGGAAAGCTGCTTCCTACTCTACCATCATATTACCGTGTTACCATGAAATGGCACATGTCCAAAAAATCCCTCCACATATATAAACTTTGCGCTCTGGAATCTAAGTTTAGGAAAATCTCTGGTAAGCAGCTAGATATATAAACATAATGGCGTGGTTTGAAATTACTCGTCATAGAATTATAATCTTTGTTCTCCAGCTCTGGCAGCTACCATTGGTCTACCTACTGTAGCATACAGCTGGCAGAGCGAGTGACCTCACAATAGGAAAACGTTTCACTTCGATGTGGAAGTAAAAGGATGACGATGACAAAAGAACGATAGAAGTCATTGCAACCATTTTTACAAGTGCACTACACAGGATCAGCGTGTCAAGAGTTGGAGCGGTGTCGATATCTCAAAACCACCGGGAATAAGATAAAACTTTATAACAGGATTGCTTCTGAATGCTGTGTGATTGAGAAATCACACTAATTCAAATTCAAAACATTCAAAAACTGAGCTCTTTTATCTATGACCCTTTTGTCTATTAAAATTCATGGAGAGTGAGTCTCCTTGGCACCTTGTGACGTTAGGGAACATTATGGAAAATATTCCAGGCAAATATTCTCTTTTTTAAACTAATATGACCCATTCAAATTAACATGATAGGCAATACATTGGATATGGCATTTTGCTCCCCAAGTTCTCAGTAAAATTTGTGAATGTTGTACAGGTCCATTACTATGTAACTGTACAGTGCACCTGTAATAATATATAATATATATATATACAGTACTGTGCAAAAGTTTTAGGCAGGTGTGAAAAAATGCTATGAACTAAGAATGCTTTGAAAAATGTAAACAATAAATGTTTATTTTTTATCCATTTACATGGTAAGACTGAGCACAGCAACAAGACACAACGTAGTTATACTGCATCAGCAGGGTCTCTCCCAGACAAAGATTTCAAAGCAGACAGGGGTTTCAAAATGTGCAGTTCAAGCTCTTTTAAAGAAGACGTTGAGGATCGTAGACGCAGTGGTCAGCCAAGGAAACTTAATGCAGCTGATGAAAAACACATCAAGCTTATTTACCTTCGAAATCGGAAGATTTCAAGCAGTGGCATCAGCTCAGAACTGGCAGAAACCAGTGGTACCCAGGTACAGACATTTACTGTCCGGGGAAGTCTGGCCAGAAGTGGTCTTCATGGAAGAGTTGCAGCCAAAAAGCTCTACCCCGACAAGGAAACAAGGCCAAGTGACTGAACTAAGCACGGAAACATAGAAACTGGGGTGCAGAAACATGGCAGAAGGTGCTCTGGACTGATGAGTCAAAATTAGAAATATTTGGCTGTAGAAGAAGGCAGTTTGTTCGCCGAAGGGCTGGAGAGAGGTACAATAATGAGAGTCTGCAGGCAACAGTGAAGCATGGTAGAGGTTCCTTTCCAGTTTGGGGCCGCATTTCTGCAAGTGGAGTTGGAGATTTGGTCAGGATGAATGGTGTCCTCAATGCTGAGATACAGGCAGATACTAATCCATCATGCAATACCATCAGGGAGGCGTATGATTGGCACCAAATGTATTCTGCAGCAGGAACATAACCCCAAACATTCAGCCAATGTCATTAACAACTATCTTCAGCTTAAAGAAGAACAGAAAGTCCTGCAAGTAACGTATGACCCCTACAGAGCCCTGATCTCTACATCATCGAGTCTGTCTGGGTTTACATGAAGAGACAGAAGAATTTTAGGAAGCCTACATCCACAGAAGATCTGTGGTTAGTTCTCCAAGATGTTTGGAACAATTTACCGGCCGAGTTCCTTCAAAAACTGTGCGCAAGTGTATCTGGAAGAATTGATGCTATTTTGAAGACAAAGGGTGGTCACACCAAATATTGTTTTAATTTAGAATTTTCTTCTGTTCCTTCACTACATTTTGTTAATTTATGAAGAATTGATGAAAATAAACTGTTAACACTTCCATTTTTGAAAGCATTCTTAGTTTACAGCATTTTTTCACACCTGCCTAAAACTTTTGCACAGTACTGTACAATGTACGCCAGCGAGTTGTTCTATGTTGTCTATTTATTTTATCTATTTATTTTATTTCTTATTCAAATTTGTATTAATTTATTTTTGATGATAATGTTTATAGATACTTGATTCCTATTCCTACCCTGCTGCTTTGACAATTGAATTTCCCTCACGGGATTGATACAAATCTTACAAATCAAGTAACACTCACGCAGTATTTCGGTAAACCTGACAGTTGGATCAGAATGACTCACTGTGCTCTGCTATTCTGACCACTGATTAAGTTAATCCTGCTGATTTATAGCAGATGGTTGTAAAGTGCTCTTTATATTTGAATATATGCATTTTATGCACCAAAATCATTGTTTATTTGATATTTGTGTTGAGGAGCCGTTTCAAGAGCTACATATTATATTATGTATTACATATTTATTTCATGTTACAAGACTGACATGCTACCTAAACCTAATCCTAATCCTTACCTCTAGTGCATTTTGCAACAGCATGCAGTTATATAAAGTGTACATTGTTTTTTAATAACTGAATTATGCATGAAATATCCAAGGACGCAATGCTTTTGGAAGGCATATTTGATATCTAACCAGCTGGTATCTGTACTGCAGTCGCTATCTGCGTCTGGAGCTAATGCGTAGTCTAATCTGAACCCTGAGCTCAGAATAAATATTAATGTTCAACGCGGAAAATGAAGCTGAAACTCTCTGCGTCACTTTTGAAGGCCCTGTATCAATCTGAGAGGGTTGGCCGGCTGGCCCTTAACTAATTTTAGCTGACTGAAGAGAGGGGAAATAATAAAACTGTCTAGACATTGATTTAACAATGCTCATAACTTAGCCTGTCATATGGGCCAATGTTATGGCCATCTGTAAGAGCTTTCACAGGTTTCTCCAGTCATAACACAACAATATGACACTGACATCTGTTTGTGGATGCCTATACCATTAAAGCACATATCATGGAGAAGGTGTTTTGTCATTTTCAACATCTATAATTGAAAGTACTTGCAGACTCAAATTAGCAAAATAAAAAAAATAAAAAAAGAAAGAAAGGTGATGTACTTGGTGAGAATGGTAATAAATGAAAGCCATTAAAGATCTTTTTAGGCCTATGACGCTACAAAAGGTCTTAAAGTTTGTAATGATATAGTTACTGATTCAGAGCAGTACACTCTAGTTTCTACTTTATATGTATCACTTTCACTGAAAAGCACTAAAAATGCATGAAAAGGTCACGACTTTCTCTTTGTAAATGACATAAATTCAACAACATGAGGATTTATGACACAAAGACATGTCAGCAGACTGACCTCCTCCTCGTTTTGGCGCTTTTCCGTTAGCCAACAAACACATGGGGACATTTTTAGCTTGTACCATAGTCACCTTCCACACCACCTAGGTCTCTTCAGTATGTATGGTGAAGTCCCTAGGGCAGTGTGCCAAGACCCCAATGTGAGTGCTAGACTTTGATTAATCACAATACATGTCGAGCAAGGGGAGGGCTGCTCCGGGCGAGCTGGATGGATGAAGTTAAGATTCAATTACACCATGCTTGAGAACCGAGACATGCTATTGAGTGCAAGAAACCAGAACAAAACAAATGCCTATCTATGGGAACACAAATATGAGGTTGCCAGGGCAACCACATAGGATTCACTACCCCTTAAGAAGCTAGGAGTTTAACCTTAAGCTATATAACATTTACATTCCCATGCTAACACTGACGACATGTATCATTAAGGAAATCCTGACGTGTAAAGTAAAGTGAGGCTATTTCAGTTTTGCACACAGCAAATCTGACAGTCCCGTTCCAGGTGCTTATTGTCATTTTTATGTCAAAAATGAGAAGGCTATATTGTTCATGACAATGCTGGTTTTTGAATTCTTAAGAACAACTGGGATCAATTTCTGTGCCTAACCAAGTGTGGCTTTTTTGAGCTATTCTTCAGCGGTCCAGTTTATTAGATTACGTGGTGGCCCAAGTGACTATATCAGTATGTGTTTGGTTGGTCACAGATTTTGTGGAGTTATGGCTAAAATCACACAGAGCAGTGTGTGTGTGTGTGTGTGTGTGTGTGTGTGTGTGTGTGTGCGTGTGTGTCTGTGTGTGTGTGTGTATGTGTGTGTGTATGTGTGTGTGTGTGTGTATGTGTGTGTGTATGTGTGTGTGTGTGTGAGAGTGTGTGGGTGTGAATGTGTGAGAGAGAGAAAATAATTTGAAGATTAACAAATTCCAGTTACCTGTAACCTATGGTGTGAGACATAGTGTTTCCAGTAAATGCCTTTTTATTTCACTTCATCGCTTTGTGTGTGGCGAGAAAGACCTGCAGAAAGAATGGGGTGGTGAAAAGAAGCATATCCGAGAGAGGACTTTAATATAGAAAACCAGGTTTATGTCTCTGCTTGGATAATCCTCATTTTATTGGTCGGGGTGTTTGTGTACTTTTGTGTTCCATACAGCATCTCCCCTCAAGTCGATTCAATAAATAGCACAGAGTTCGTCCAGACGGATGTCCAAAGTTTATTGGATGTTCCTGAAATTGGGTTAATCTTGACTTAAAATGATTAAGGTGAAAGGTGTTTTGGTGTGGTTTAAATGCCTTGCACTCTCAATTGCTAACATTAGCTATGGTTGCAGTGTAGATGTGCAGTTGTCATTACGCCTAAAATGTTTTCAAGGGACGGCATGAAAAACTGTGTTGCCATTTCACACTTGACACAGGCTGGCATTGCAGGGCTGGAATAGCAATCTGTGATAGAATGATCACTCACCAGGTACCTTCTCCCCAAAGTGCCCTTGGCCTGGGTTTTTATCAGGTCGTATTTGTTTCATCCACTTGGATGAACATTGACTTTCAGCTAAGAGGGCACCTTCACCCAGCCAATGTATTGTGCATGTTACTTCAGGACAGTCACATCGAGCAGTTTATTATGAAGACCCTCAGTGATGCTCCAGTTATTACACTACAGACCCTGATAGCTGTGGAGTGTGGGGTCAAAGCCAAATGATCAAAGACAAACACACTCTCTCTCTCTGTCCCTCATACACATCCACGCTCTTTCTCTCTCTGTACACTCACTCACTCCCTCACCTACAGTGGGCCAGACCATCAGCCTTTGGAAATTCTCATGTCCATTGTCTTGAATAGGGATGTACAGTTTCTCAAGGCAGCTGGAATAGTCATTAGGCTTTTTTGGTGGAGACGCTTGAGACATTTGGTCAAATCTGTGCCGACAGCTGAAAATCCAGGGTCAAAGATAAGTCTCTTCTGACACGTCCTTGTTAAACAAGAGGAGCACATGCCAAGTAAAAGCTTACATGCTGAAGCAATTCTGACAGTTGCCGCGATGAGCTAAACAAACTGCACAGCGACGCTATGAATTTTTCATACGAAGAGAAAATCTGCGTGCATGTGGGAGTACTATTTGATGTTGTCATGATGTGTTCCAAGCCGAATGTTCTACTTTCGAACTAGGTGGCCCAGACTCCCTGAGACTGATGATAAAACTACACTATCTCCCTCCTTAATTTGAAAAGGGCCAAATCACCCAATCGTGCACACACTGCACAAAATGCCTGGACAAATAAGATAACAGCATGAATATCAGAGATTGTGCCACAGCACTTGGTCCAAGGAAATGAATGGAATCATGACTCTCCAGCGTAATTTTCAAGTATGCTTGTCTTGCTCTAGCCAGAAAAATTATTTGTGAAAAAAATAAACTATGTACAAAACATTTATGTTCACTGTTATAGTATTTACTACACCAAATCTATCCTTTAAAAAAACAATTGAAAACATGTTCTGCATGTATATTACAGTTGTTTGTCTTTCTAGTTTCTACTGTCCGCAAATGTTACTTTCATGTTCAGCAAATGTAATTGTTTTTTAGAAAGAAAAGGTAGCAAGTAAGTCATGCATCCTTGAAATACAAGCTTACAAATCTATCTTTCTTTACAAGGAAGAGAAGGTTCTTCATTTGTGTTTTACAGGAAGATGTATGGAGGTTCATAGGATGCTGGCATGCAGCATGTATACTATATAGTTTGCCAGATGGAAAGATAAGGTAAATATAAACCTAAATGTAGGTTTAACTGACATGAGTTTAGCACCTCTGAGTTTCTGATGTATATGTTGCAAGAACTTGTCTGCCGTCTGCTTGGATACTACATTTTCTGCTCGTCAAATTTACCACCTTCATTTCAACAGAGGTTTACACTCAGCTGTCTGCTGACTCGGCAGCAGCTCCAAATAAACAGCGTAATGTCATCAAACAGTGTGAAGTCCCTTGGGACTCCTACTCCTGTGACATTGATACGTCCAACTCAAATGTAATGACCACATTACACAGACTAAGGTAAACCAAGCAGGTTGTGAGAGCATTGTTATCTAGAATATGTTCTCTCATCAGTGAGCTTCCATGCTAAACAAAAACATCATGTTTACCAACAACAGTTGACTTTGTTTTTTGCTGGTTTCTATTTGTTTTCAAACTAGTTACATAAACACAAATTAACACAAAACCTAAATGTTACACACAGCCACTCTACTATAGGTGGCCTTAACCAGTGATATTACTAAAGTGAAGTTTAAATAGATAGAATAAATGAATTATAGGATGCATCTAATTGAAGTGGTTCCAGGGGATTCAAAATCACTGGTATGCATTTTTTATTATCATTTCCTGGACATGGACATCCAGTTCTAACAAAAAAACTGGTTGTGCCGATCCTGTTGTTTGTGGGATGAAAACTCTTTGTGATGCCTGATCCATTCATCATTCCTGTACAACTAAATCAATCACTCAGTTATCCAGATACAACCAGTTGCCGAACCTGAGGTCTGTTTCATTCCTAGTTCCTGCATAAGTCAATCGGTCAATCAATTCGCTACCAATGCACAGCCAGCAGCAGGACCAGGGGACACTCACGCCACATAACCAGTGGAACCTCCGTTGCACTAGCCAGTCTTGAGGTCGCTTTGATTTACAACAACAGATTGTGGCCTTTTGAAGACCAGAGATACAGGACAATATATATAATGGGTTTTACTGGCCTAACAAAAATAGTCCATATATTCCCCAGTCAAGGGTCACAATTTAATAAGGTCACCCCTAGTAAAATCAACATCATGAGTGCGCCCTTCAAAATCTCACAGTGAGCCACTGAATACAGAATCCTAGAGCAACCCTGAGAGATAGCTGCTGAAGAAAGAAAAAACTAGGGATTAATAATAGAACAAGTCTTATAGAATGGAGGGATGAGTGTTATGGCTTGGCCTTCAAGTAGCAGAAAGGAGAGGACAGCAGGGGATGGCGGTGAACACCTCAAGCTCTGATATTTTATAAATGCCAAGGGGAAGAATACCACAGGTTGACACAAGTCTCAAGTCCGCTCTTACATTTGCTGAAGGTCAGATGCCTGATGTGTGGAAGTGTATCGGGTCGCTACATGACAATCACATGGGATACTCAGTCAAGGTTGTTTCCAAATCAATCCAATGCCTTTTGTGTTGTGTAAGCCGGAAGGAGCTTGGTCTCGAAGCCCTTACAGGGAACATGCAGTATATTTGTACTCTGATTTAACTGTCACCATATCCAATGCCAACTCTGCTATCTGTGTCCATTCTAGTTCTGATACCCCCTTCCATTATGACAACCACATAAGTGAAGTTCCATATTTAATGTTATGTAACCTTTCTACCTCCAAATGTGTGGAATACTTCGATCATGTAAGAGTGCTTTTTGGTAGGAGTGTCACTGTGACCTAAATATGGAATGCAGCTCAAGACAAAATATACTTTGCATATGTGTTTGTGTTTTTGGTCATTGTCGTTTGTCGTTCCCTATGCAATTGATTTGTGTCATTTCATTTGGGGAAAGTCATACAAAATGCTACCTGTAAAATGTACTTTGTTATATCTGGATTCTCACTAAACATTACTGTATTGTTATTAGGTATATACAACGTTTTTACTATGCAACTTCTGTCAGGTGAGCTATGCAAAGTCATGTTTTAATAATAGAATTATATGTATGAGCATTTTATAGGTATAACAGACCTATTGTATTTTTTCTGATTATTCTGCCTTGTTTTCCAAAACCTTTCAATGACCTCAGTAGCCTTACTATATATCAGACTACTGTGACATTAACCTGTCTGCATGAGTCTTTAACTTGTACTAAGCCTCTTATCAATAAATGAGAATTTTATCATGAATATTAGCCATGCCGGGTGATAAACAAGCTAATTAAAGGAGATTTTAAAAGTCTGAGTGAGACTGGTTTTGTTGTTTCAGCACCTTCATTTTGTCTCTGGAGCAATGACTCATCATTTCTAAAAATTCATGTTTCAACATATCAACAGAACGGGCTTATATAGAATATTAATTTATTTCAGAGCCAAAGCTCTCTTTTCAGCTGACTTTAAGCAAAGCCACAAGGAAGTTTGGAACATCTCTAATTTAAGCAGTAGCTTTACAATCTCAAATTAAAGGTGACATATTAAATAACTATGGCATTTGCTCAGGCTTTATACTCCCTAAAATGCACATTGATCTACAAATAATTACTTCTAATTCTGAGTTGAAAACCTCCTAACAACACACTTCCATACACTCATCTCTGATATGGAGTTGAAGGGCTCGGATTCATGCCTTCATCGAACTGAACAGATGGTACAACTGAGGCAACAAAAGGGTTAAAATATATGGAGCAATGTCTGGTTGAATGGGGCACTGATTCATAGGATGGAGGAGAGCGGTACTGTCTATGCGGGCCTGCGAAGATTTATGGCCAAGGTACTATATAAAGTGAAATAGTTTATCTCGGGCCTAACACCGTGAAACTTGTAAATGTGACTGCCATTTTTCTTTTCAGAAGTCTCAGAGCAATCTCATTTTGCATTCTCTTAGAGAGCAGAGATTATACATTCAGGTGAGAGGATTCAGAGGATACATTTTCACACTCTCACTCTCTCTGCCCCCCCCCCCCCCCCCCCCCCCCCCTCCAACAAACAAACACATAAACACACACACACATTCAGGCACACTCCTCACACAATGTTTTTTTCTGTCCTGTGTGCTTTGTCCTGAGTATCGCGTGACTATGGGTGTGTTTGATGCTATTTTGAAAGCTTGGTTTGCTCTCAAGGATATTTTGATTTACCGCAAGTAGAATATTCTAAATTCATTTCAAAATCTGTTGACGCTTGGTAAATAAATCCTTCTGTCCTTCATATTTTTCATATTTTCTCCTTAATTGCATTTTTCTCATTGCATGCATTTAATTTTTTAAAGTCTTGTGTATACAGCCAATGCCATCGCAGACCCAATCAAAATAATCCTCTACGGCATAAAATGCGCATTTGCAAACACACCTGCATGCATGAACACACATCTCTTGCAAGTACCTTTTCCCCAACAAGCCACTTGCATATTATTACAGTGTATTTGTCTGTTTATATTTGTCATTTGAAAGAAAGTAAATATGACTGATGGAGTGAGATAGAGTGTAGTCATTGAAAATGTGAAACAGGGTTATCTGATTATATTGCTGCATTACAGCACAAAAGAAAACCAACTTAAGAAAAAACAACACATCCTGATGTTGCCACTGGCAGGTCTCCATCAACAGAAATCTGAACCTGAACTTGAACAGGTCTAGCAACCTAGGCATCGCGTATTGAATTTCTAAAAGAAAGGGCTCTCCCTTTGGCGAGAATGGCCGGACTGGGAATGAGAAAGCCCCCTTAATTGAAGGAACTCTCCCAATACTTTAGACTTCCAAATGTAAAGATGAACTGAATTTCACCTTAGGCGTTTTTCCGTTGTCAGAGTTGGGTTGATAATTGAGCACAAGCATATAGTATTTAGTTGATTAGCTTTGACTCCCACTGGACTCCACAGGATTCACAGTCAATGGAGAATGATGATTTTGAATAAAATGTATTTACTTTATGGTAGTAACACCCAGCCATGACAGCTCCACAGTTTCAAAGTGGCTATTTAAATGGTTCTTTTCACACAATAATACAAATTCTGTGGTAAAATTGATTTTCTTGGTCAATCAATTTCTGTCCCTGTCCCTGTCCCCTTTTCACTTTGTGTGAAAAAAAACCCACACATGATCTGTTCTTTTTTTTCTATTCTGAAAAGTGCAATATCTTGCTCGGTTAATTTTAATGCAGTCACTTTGGCTTGGCTTTGAGGGCGGCCTTGTGTGTGGGAGGAGCAGAGCAGGAGCCTCAATCAGGGAGACTGTGGGCATTTCTGTGGCCACTGATTGCCAGGCAAGCACAGTACTGTGATTTATATCTCTGCTGGACTACTGGTGGGGTTAGAGGTGAAGCATAGCCATCAATCAATGGCACCATCTCTGACCTGTTATCCACAGTGCTTGCCTAAATGTGCACATACACAGCCTGAGCTCTACATATACAGAGGGTTTTATGGAACCCAGTTTACAGTTTGCAAGAGCTATTTTTGCTGCCGGGGCGTGGTATGAATAGGGCCCCGATGCAGAGTGAGAAAAAGAGTGAGGAGTAAAACAGTTATTTAATGAACCAAGTCAAAAACAAAGACACAAGGGCAGACTGGTAATCTTCAGGCAGTGCAGTCAAACACCAAGCAAATAGACAGACAGAGCAAATCCATGAAACAGTAGTCAAAGGGCAGGCAATGGGCATCAACAGGCAGACATGACACATGCAGAGGCACAGAGGAATAGGCTGGTGGTAGAAAAACAGATACAGCCACGGGTCAAAAAACAGCAAAAAGTCCAATAGAGACACCAAAAATAGCGCATTACTCAGCAAAACAGGGAGGAGTGAAAAAACAACGCAAGACAAGAGTCCAGACAGGGAAAAGTCCAGGTTCAAACACAACTTGGCTTGAGTGTGATCAGTATGATAATATAGCATCTATAGCAAGGTGAGATGAGTTGTTAAAATCAGTTCCTAATGATAATTGGGACATAATAGTTTGAATTATGCTGAGGCCCCTGATGCCCCCCCCCCCCCCCCCCCCCCCCCCCCCCCCTAGTTCTGGCCAGTGGATCCTTAGTTCCATTTGAATCCTTTCCTCATTTTTGTAACTTCCTATAACTGGTGTGAGCAATTATTAGTGTGTAATTTTCAGTTGCACTGCAAGGAGCACTGTTTATGCTCAGCAACTACTCTCTGATGGTAGCAGAGCTACTAGCTACAAGCTACTGGCTCACAATTGAAAAAAAAATCCAATAACATAGGATGCTAACTTATATGCTAAATTGTTAAAAACAGAAAGAGGAAGTAAATACAAAAGTCAAAGAATGGACTTACTGTTTGGTTTTTACCAAGCGAGTAAAGCACAACAAAGGAGGTAAAAGTCAAAGCACAGAGTGGGATGCAGGTGAGCAACCAGTTAGCTAGTAATAGCAAAGCGCACTTTGACTTGTAACATAATTTTTTAAGTGTAATACCACATGGACGTTCCAGGCAGATCCCTTCTTCTTCATGTCAACACATTGTTCCTTTTAAGTTTACAACTAATAGTGATATTAATCTTCTTATGCATTTGGGCTGATTTTTTTTTACTCTTTGTGGTTATGGTTTGTGGCATTTGAGGTCAATAGATGTGGCTGACAGTGAGACGGTTATGGCCTATTGCTGCCTCATGTTTGCTCTGACGCAATTCATTTCTGTATCTCCTCATTTACGCATCCGGTGAATTTATTAATAATCCACGCTATCTGAATGTTGTCATGGTGTATGGCCGAGGCTCATCTATGACGTTGCAGTGTTCATGGCAATGTATACCTAGATATTATTGTTGTTCGTAGTTGTTGCTGCATAATTGTTGTGAGGTCATATGTCATTATGTCATTATGTCTGACGATCAAGTATTCAATTAGAGGATAATAAACGCAGAAATGTCAAGTCCAGCAATTCAAATTATGATGCCACCCTGTTTCGAGCAGTGAATGGCTGTAGTCTTAATTCAGACCAGCAGCTCCCAGGGATGGGTCATGATTTTTAATATTCAAGTAGTCGTTACATTATATAATCTAGTAGTTTATGCAATTATCTTGTTATCTTAAAAAAAAAAAATTCCCTTATTTTCACCGGCACCTGCTAGTAAGTACCGTAAAGTTATGTTACTATTCCCAGAAGCTGTCTGTAATGAACCTAAAAGCTGTTTGCCAACCAACATTTAACAACAGAAGAAGAAGAATGCGTTATACCAGGCACTGACAGAACACTTGTGGCACTGTGAGACTAGATGCAGCAGAAACGCTTAAAGCCAAAGTTCTGTTTGGAAATAAACAAAAACGAGGTGCAGTGCCAACTCTGACAGCTAGAGCATGAATGGGTGTGTGTGTGTGACAGGGGTGTAGGAATTCTGAGTAGTAGTCTAGTAGCTCCAAGTGATTATTTAAAGCATTTTTGCTTGAATTGCTGTCTCTAGCAGCTTTAACGTTTAAAATACTTAAACTTTGTTGAGGAATTGTGTGAGTACTGTGACTAACTTCACATAAGTCAAACTGGTTTTGATCTTAGGATGAAATTACGGTGTATTTCTACACTGCATGGGAGCAAGGAAGTGCAAATGTACAGTTTTTTTTCTCCTCAAGGCTAATAAGACTAAATGTTCTTTTTTGGGGGGTAATTGTTTTGATATCTTCAGTGATGCCGTCTCATTAAGGGAAGAATGAGCACGAGAACGGATGAATTAAGCCCTAATTAGTTTATTTTATTTCAACTTTTTTCGTCAGCTTTGCTTTCCATAGATAAGTTCAACTTAAAGCAAAGAGCTTGGGGAGAAAGTATGACAAATGAACAGAGAGCATACAGGTTAATTGTACACATGGAGAAAAAAGCTCTTTATTCAGGCCCATAGCATAGAGCAGAAACACTAATATGTGAAGGATAAAATGTGAATTTGTGTCCGTGCTTTTATAGCCACGATGGCAGATTATTCGCAATTGTTTTTTAAAAGAAGTCATGCAAATATCAGACACTGGCCTTTGAGCCCCACAAATGACAGAAGAAATGTATATAAATATAGATTTCCGTTATACACCTGTGTATTGATGGCATGAAATGTTGGATAGATATCAAAGTGTATCAGATATGTTTTATATCACATATGTCTGTTTTCTGTTAGGAAGGGCTATGAAGCACCTCCTTAAAATCAGAATCATACACTTCCGAGAAGCACAGGGCACAGGTGCTGCTGCAATACGTGGAGGTGGCTGTGACACAACAGACAGTCACATGGAAATGATTGCTTGATTTATGCGATGAATGTGTTTGGTGTGACATTTGGGGAGAAAGGAATTGAAATAAGAAGCTCACCCCCCTTGTGACCTTTGCTTGATTGTTCATTTCACATTGGCTCGTAAAACCAGCTGTGCGCACATCGGGTGTCCGCCCATGATGGACAGGCCTTTTTTGGGGGTTGGAGTTTAAAAAGAGATTGGAATCAATCTGTGCCTGTTGAAAATACACCTGGCTTTCATGGCGGCTCAAACACACTCTCGCCTCAATGGCGTCAACTTCATCTTTTTTTTTTTTTTTGTTGTGCCTTACAATTCACAGCTCCATAGATGTTGAGCCTGGTGGAATTACTCCTGTCAGAGTGAGATGATATTATTCATTTTTTTTTTCGAGTCAGAAGAAACACATCTGATGTGACACTAATCATATTACATCCTAATCGTTTGGGGAATGTAATGTCACAGATACATTTTCATATTGATGACTGTTCCTCCTTGCAGGCACATAAACTCATTATTACTTGAGAGTCTGCATCAGTGATCATTTATGTATCAACTGCATGTGTGGCGGATTTGGATGGCACATAATCCTGTCACGGTCACCAACACGCAGCACCACGCCAGCGGTACTATGTATGCTCTTGACCTTTTGTTTTTATTGGTTTGTCCTACATGGCTCCAACATTATGACATTGTGTACAAACTCCATGCATGACTGAACCATGAAAGTAATCTCTTCTTTTTTTTTACATTTACACATGAGACAGACTCACAAATACACTGCTTCAATCAACCCTGGAAAAAAAGACAGTTGTACAAATTTAATGACAAGATATTGGGCACCCATACAGCGATAAGACATCTGGCTTTTAATTGAAGTATACTCCCTAGGGCAAAATGATCTCCCCACAACAACTCGAGAGAGAGTAGCTCAGACAAGGCGCAATAAGCCAGCACGGCACCATGACACATACAGCTCATCTTACTCACCTAATTTACACCCACTACTGTTTTTCATGCTCCTCTCACTTTAAAAGGTATTCAGATAGACTTTTCATTTCAGCAAAATGGTGAGAGGTTTGAATTACATAAGTGAAAATGAAGCATAACACAATTGTTAAGGTATCCGTAACTGAACTTGTTCTTAGAGGGCTTGTTTTTTAATAACAGGTGATGTATCAGTCCCACTCCTGAAAATTCTAGAATTTTCTCTTGTTCCATATGTTCATCGTCAATGTTGAGTTCTGGAGAAGTTAGCACTCCACACCATAATTCCTGAATTTGTCCTAAATCAGAGTAACTTGTGACAGTAAATAACATATGGACTTAATATGTAGATATAGTAATACTAACAGTAATACTGGTCAACATTTTAGGCCGATTAAGGCTGACATTTAATCTACTTGCTTAACATGAACAGTTCCCCAGTCAGATTTCAAGTGCTTCTCTCAGATGGGTTTACAGCCCAGTGTCATTAGAAAGTGTTTGTGAGCCATACTGTTGGGTGTGGGTGGGAGAGTGCTTCCTGGAGTCCTATGGAGTCGCAAAGCATCTGTGTGCGCATTAACAACCACCCGATGAGCATTACAAGTGGGCTCCACAGTTCCTCAGCAACACAGGCAGTTTCATTGTGTGTGCATGTGTGTGCGTGTGTGTGTGTGGATGCGTGTGTTTGTGTGCTCGTGTGTGTGTGTGCATGTGTGTCTGTGTTGGAGGGAGGGGACTTGTGGTGAGGAGGTGGTGGGGAGGGAGGAGGGCAAATCTGACTGAGAAATTACTCAGCCTTTAGAAAAGCAATTAAAACAAGACATTCTCCTGGAATTTCACAGGGTTTCTTCCTGTCATATGTTACACAAGATAAGAGGCTCAAAAGTCCACTGCCTCTTACATTCAGGGATTCAATATAGAGTCTCTGCCTGCATTTGAGCATCCGCCATTTCTACACAGAAAATGAATATTGGCGGATGATGAAAAGTGGCTTATGTTGGCTTGCGCTTGTGGCACATCTAAAAGCTTCTGCATGCGTCACATCCAATATCGGAAAACACGACGACGGCCTTCTAAGGCTAAAAAGCAAAGACAAGGCATCCTCAAAAGCAAGCATGCACAGGCACCATACCGAGAGCCACTCTGACTAAACATCCATAGATCAAGCCTACTTGTTGCTCACTGAAGTTGTCACACACCCACCATATGTGTCTTCTGAATTTGAGACAATGTAAATATTCAGGCAGGTGAGATGTCAGCTTGCGCATAGAGATGTGCTGTTGATGATAAACATGTCATTGTCACATGTTTTCCCCCTAACAAGAGATGATGACGGAAGCGGAGGATTTCTATGTTTTTGTTTTCCATGTGTACCAAAATGTTTTTAAGGTGCATGAATGTAATTACTCAAGCTGTGACCTTGTTGAGCAACAGCAGGCCAGCATGCCCCGGAGGAATAATGTTGCGGTTTTGCTGTTGTAGTTACCATAGAAATGCACGAACGCCTAACATAATGTGGGTCCTTGAAATGTTTACCATTGTGTGACAGACTACTCATTCATTGTCTCCCCGCTATTCAGATCTGTGACCCTCAGCGATTTCTGCAGTGACCCCACACCCCCCCATCCCATGGCAACAGCCACATTGCCATGACCTTGGTTTCGAAATTCATTTAAAACAACTTAAACCATGTAATACACAATGCACAGGCAGACAGCACATATTTGCCTAGGATTAATATCTGAACAACAAATCGTAATAGCTGCTGGCAAAAAAATATGTGTAATGAGAACGCCACCATGTCCCTGGAGCAGTTTGATTGGCAATTGTGATAAATTCATTTAATTACTCCGAGCCCGGGGGAGGGTTTAAATCTGCTCTTTGGCACAAACATGATGACTTTTTGTGTATTTAAGAAGAAAAATTGCATTGCGGGCTGTGTCCTGTGGAGGCCATTACCATAGGTAGCACAGCTGGTTGAAGCCACTGAGAAATGACTGCGGGACTCGGCCATCCATCACAATCTGGTCTATTCCATCATGAGAGAATCTACCAGGCGAAAGGGTTTAAACTGCAGTGACTCCCTTGCACAGGTAATCAGGCCTGGCCCAGGAAAGGATCCGAGGGAGGACAGAGAGGTCGCCCTCCCGAGATCAGACCCCAACATGTAGAACACGCAGCTGATATCCATATCAGATGTATATAACTGGCGCACCACAAAAGCTTTTCTTGGTTCTTTTCCATTGTGCTTTTAGTCTGCTCGCTCTCCATTTTGTGTTTTGTCAGTCTCAGGAGAGTCTTCTGTTTTTATTCAGCTTTTTTACACATCCTTTGGTGACTTGCACAGAACATTAACCTGGCTTTTCATCAAGTCAAAGGAAACTACACTTGCCTGTGTCCTCTCTATAACAGTTAATCTTAGAGACTAAAATTGTGTAATGTTACGATGTCCGCATTTTATTTAGCATTTGTCTCAAGGGAAGATAACTCACTCTGAGGCTATACCTATGAATCCCTATGATTTCACAAGCCTGAAATGGCTAAGAAAAAGGCCAAGCCTGAAATGACACACCTATGCTACTCTTTCATAAAAACTCCTAAAACTATCTACACTGTTACATAACCACCTGTGTCTATGCTATCAGCAACACAGTTTAATTTTGGGAAACAAAGTTCAAATATAAGCCGATAAACAGTTGGGTATGTCTTTTTTAGTGCACACTCCTAGTTACCTTGTAACTATAATATTAAGTGCTGTGTAATCTATGAAGCAATGATGCTTTGTACTAACAAGAATTAGGGTTATAGTTATGTTTATGTAAAGGATATGGAAGAATGAATAATCACCGTGCTGGTACACACCGATAATAAGCATACACTTTTCTACTTGGCCTAATTACTAAGGAAAGTGATATATGAAGTGTTACCGGCAGAATTTAGTAGCATCACCAGAGAAAGGTGGGTGTGACAAATTAGTTGTAAAACTGATAACTGATTAAAAAAACTTTTCCAAAAAGGCAGAGGTAACTCAGACTGAAGGCGACGCTGGAAAAGTTGTGAAATCTCAGCTGTCTCTTGAGATGCACTAGACTAAAAGGCAGCCCTAGCCCTGCCACAGACAGTGGCTGTTAATCTCTCCGATGGATGAATGGATGGATGGATAGATGGATGGCTGGGTGACATGGATAAAATGGCAGCTCCATGAAGGATTTGCACCTAAATCAGGGGAGACAGTGCCCCGGAGGATGTCATGTCATATTCAGGGCCACAGTACGACTAGGCATGAACACTGTAGCACCTCGGCAGTGACATGATAATCTCTACACACTTTTTTCCTAGATGACACCTCACTGTCCAGTGTTGATGGAGACCTGAAAAGAACCAGCGAGTGGAACTATGCCCTCATCAAAAAGGTAAAGATGTAGACAGCAGTCTAGTTTCGTGCAGCTGGTGGGATTATGCTGGCCCTTGCTGAAGTTCATGGTCTTGACCTCAGTGGGATTGAATAATTGAGCTGTGTGTTAATTCATGGCCTCTAATGAGATGCAGGGCTAAGACATGATTTCATTTGATGGAAAGAGTGAACATTGTGATGTGTGTTGACTAATCAACAAGCCTCTTCAAATCCTCTGACAGCTACGTGGAAGAGAGAAAACCCCATGGGATCTGCATTACACCGGTCCACATGCAGTTTATTTGTACAACAGTAATAAAAAACACATTTTGAAAAACGGAGAGAGTAGTACACATATTTTACTAGTTTCACAAAGGTACTATGCACATAAATCACCAAGTATATGTAGCTTTCATTTTTTGTCTTGATTTTGCATTGGTTTTGCATTTTTCTTTCTTGCTGTCTCGATTCTATTTCATGTCGGTCAGGTTTTCACATGACAAGCAAATGAGAGAAAAACTCCAAATACACATTCGGTGATTCGAGGAATGTCACTGTTATCTCATCAATATGAGAGGCTTTCTTCTGTATGAATCATTTTTCCTCTTATTTTTATCTGTCAGGTCTCAGTTACTCGCTCATCTTGAGACAACGTCTTGAATATATACTTAGTGAAAGCACCGGAGAAAATAAAAATGCAACACAAAGTGTCCAAACAGATGGTTGTGGATTCTGAAGACACACCAGAATCAGGAAAGCCACCCGAGGTTGTCACACTGCTCTGTGAAATTATAAGTAAATTGATTGAATGATGGAAAAAGAAAATGAATAGTTTGTGCTTTATTCGTCACAGCATGCCCATATTCTTTCACTGACAAAGACGAAGATAAGGGTGCTGTCCGTGGTACTGAAAACAAATCTGTGCCACCCAGTACAGACCATCATTACAACATACACGAGAAGACACTCTTCTTGATTATCTGTTTAAGTTCCTTATAGAGTAAAAGAGGGGGTGATCAACTGGCTTGGTAATTAAGTATGTTTGCGTAGTGGAATAACATTGCATGCCCCGACGCTGTCCATGCAACAAAAAAAAATTAAAAACACTTTATTGAGATACATACAGTGACATTGTTGAACCAAATGGAGAGAGAGCGCTCAACTGGCCTGGCAATCTATTATGACTACTTTAGCAGTTTCCAGAATATCATTGTATGAGTCTGTCTATACAAGTGAAAATCTCTACTTTATTGGCATGCACAGAGTGAATGGCCTGAAGCTGTGTCTATAGATAAAGATAGTCAGGACTGGTGACTTGACTGTGTTTTGGGATGTGCTCATTTGCCTCCCCTGACTCCATATCAGGTCCAGCGCAGCTTTGTCAAAAAGAACATCCCTCTGCAAAATTGCCTCCAATGTTTTTCCTCTGTTGCCCTCCCCCCACCTCTCTCTCCCTCTCTCTCTCTCTCTCTCTCTCTCTCTCTCTCTCTCTCTTTCTTTCTTTCTGTCTCATATTCAAAAAAGGTAGAATTTTAGCTTGTAAGTGGGAATGCAGTATGTCTGTATGGAGGATTTCACATAGCTTGGATGAAATCTGGACCTGAATGTGAATACTGAATCTACCAAATCCTCATTTTACTGGCGCCCTTCCACCATTCCAAATGCATTTTCTTGTTGACACAATTTTGCATCGAGTGATTACAAACAGCTCCCAGCACTGTTTTGTTGGCACAGTTTGGAAAATCAGTGGTCAGTGCAGCACAGCCTTACAGGTGTGATGACCTACAAGTGCTATATGTTCAAATTTAAGTTTAAAATATTCAAAAATTAACTAGAAATAAAAACAGAATGTGCAGAAATAACCATTTTGACATAATGTCAAAAACGCCTATGGTCTGTGTTGCCCAGACATCCACCAAAGTTACAGTAGCATGTTAACTAACTAGCCCTGGCCCCTCCTCCCTCATAATACCACTTTGTACCTCAACAGGCGCTAGGGAGTCAATGTGTAGCAAAAACAGCAAGTTAAAGCAAGGATGTCATCATTAGCATAAACCCACATTGTCAGGAATGGTGTTTTTTAAAGGTGCATTGTGTAGGATTTAGTGGCATCTAGCGGCAAGGGTTCAGATTGCAACCAACTGAAAACTCTTCTGTCACCTGACCCTTTCCAATAGTGAAGGAAACATGGCAGTGGACCTCACGGACAGGACCTGCTCCTTATGTAGATATGAAGGGCTCATCCTAAGCTAATAATAACTTGAGGTGAGAATATACTAATGAAAACCTAATTCTGTATACTATATTACATTTCTGCTAATAAATCCCCTTATTCCTACACGTTGTACCTTTAATCGCTAAAATCAAATTAAAATGATGACAGTTAATGGACAGTCAAGTTTGTTAATATGTTGAAAAATTGAATGCTGAGCCGAGTAAGCATGGCTATTCTGTAGTTAATATCAGCAAGTAGCTCAGTAGCAAGCTCATCACATTAATGTTAGACTCAACCTTGAGTGCTTAAATGAAGACCTTCAGGCTCAGGGTCTCAACCAAATGAATGTAACATAAATATCAATTGATGTTAATGAAGACACTAATCGTAGCCAAAATTTCGTTAAATCATATGAATGTTTTCATGCTTCACAAGGCCTTCAGCCTCTGCCACCTTGGACAAACCTTTTGTTAACTTTCCTGCGAATGGAAAGGAGATGTGTGCAAACATAATAATACACTGCCCCCAATCTGCTTGGGGTGGAGAGTATGAAATGATTTCGCTCACTAGCCGACAGCTTGTCAGGCTTACATATAGTTCCTTTAATAATGTAGGTGATCACTGATTGGCTGCCTTATCTGGAGTCCTACATCCTCTTCCAGTGCATGCTGAAAGGTTGTAAGGTCAACCAGAAAAAAGAGGAGACAAATCAATAACATAGTCTAAAAATAAGCAAAGACCTTAAACTCGAAATTCAACTTCTACTTCCTAGTCTTCCTAGCAGCTTCACAGATTGGGGGAAAACCTATGTGTGACTGCAAAATAGAGCCTTATTTGGCCGCAGAGTTACAGCAAGCAGGGCGTCAGATGAGAATGAAAAAAAAAAAACTACTGGTCAAATTAAGTATGGCAGTGCTCTTACAGCATAGTAGATGATGATGATGTGAGTGCATAGCCTGATTTGTACTGTAATATAACTGTAATATTATAAATACAATGGACTTGTGCCTTACATTGTATGGGCTGGTCACCCAGTGAGAAGTTCAAAATGCTGAAATATTTTTTAACAAGAAGTCTGATCAAATAAAGGAAAATTGGCAAATCATTTCTCATTATCAAAGGGGGCCTGCTATAAAAACGTTTGGGAACCACTGTTCCCAACAAGCGGCAAGGCTGGCCCAGAACAGATCAAGCATAACACTAACATCTAGAGAGGGCCCCACGTGTTTATGGCAACTGATTGCCACCGTAGGTATCCTCCACTATTGGAAAAAGAAGGGTGACAGAGGGGTATTCAGTAGGTTGCAATCTGTTCTGCACCCTTGCCGCTAGGTGCCACTAAATCCTACACATTTCACCTTTAAAAACACTCCATCTACATTCCATCTAATTAAATGACTCATTTTGGTAGATAAATACAGGTCTTTGCCCTTGAATCAGGAAAACAAATATCCTCACACAGCTGTAGATTCAACAAAAGCAATTCCCCTCCCATTAGAGAGCAGCCACCACCACGCCCCTGCCTTTAGTTTACCTCCCAGCTGGACCCAACTCTCCCGTCTCAACAGAATGCCTGGCAAAAGAGGCAGAGAGAAATATTGCTCTGGTCTAGCCAATCCATCATCAAAATCGCCTCCACTTTGAAATACAGGCCAGGTTTCTCCAACAATGAGTCCTATCTGGTATGTTAGCCCTCTTGCTTGTGTATTTATCACCTAACTGGCTGCACAATGCATGATTCATTGAGCAGTCGTCCTGATGAAACATGCTGACTGCATTCTTAGGCAGCGTGCCGAGACGCCTTTCCCTCGCCCTCTCTCTCTCTCATCGGGTGGCTCTCCTCTGCCTGTGTCCAGGAAAATGTACGATAGGACACTGTATGGTCGCCTCCTTTTCTGCCTTGGATACTGCATACCCTGTAGTGCCATAGAGGAATTACATTCACAGGCTGCGTCTCTTGTTGGTCACTGAATGGGACAATCAGGTTGGCCCTGTCAGTGAATTGTGAGCTACTGTGTGTATGAGGTCTGTTCAGCAGATAAAAAGCCCATTTCCCTGTTGCATGTGCGCTCAGTTTATGGTTTATTCTGACTATAACTGACTTTGCCAACATCTCGTCAACAGTTCATTATGCAAAGGATCATCTCTGGTAATCAGCAGTCTGTGTGGATGTCAGCTTTTGCAATCTGTGCCCGAATCATTATTAAGTGACTGTAAAGCATTGCAGTATAGACAGTCTCCCTCCAGATCATATGCCATGCTGTTCTTACCTACTACATATTCAAAACCTTTTTGTGTGACCACAGGTGAACGTTGTTGTGAATGTGTACGTTAAATCTCACAAAACCATCTTTAAGTATGCTTTCCAGATGTTGAGGGTTTCAGGCACAAAGAAATCCTCAATGCATCAGCATGTAGGTGGAACTGGGGGGATTGGTACTGCATCACAGTGATTGGTAGGTCTGGGGAGTAATCTTATAGTTAATGGTAAACACCACGACAGTGTCTGTGTGTGTGTGTGTGTGTGTGTGTGTGTGTGTGTGTGTGTGTGTGTGTGTGTGTGTGTGTGTGTGTGTGTGTGCATCAAAGCCTTTAGTTAGAGTTGCAGGTTGCTGTAAGTCTGAGACATGGTCAGTCTGTGAGAGACTGGGACCGAGACGGCAGGCACGCCTGAAAAGCCACTAGCCCGTGTTTCCATTACGAAACTGTCCTTTTGAGAGTGAAAAGAGAGAGGCTAGTGCGAAGGCTGACTCTGACTCTTTATATTGGTGGACTACATAGACTCCCTTACAGTTCATGCTCCCTGTTGTTGGCACAATACGGATTTCCACAATAAAAGTCCTATTTATTTGTAGACTCCCCGTGTCCAAGGGTGTTGTGCCTGAGGGAGGAAAAAAAGCGTTTACATTCCCCACTGGCTCTAACTTACTTTAGTGAAAGTCTGTCATAAAATAACAGAACACAGGTTTGCATTGCTTTCAATGGTAGGTGCTAGAAATCAGATGGCTGTTTAGATATAGATCAATAGATCTGTAGCATTAACAGTGAAACAAAAACATTTTCCATGGTCAGTGCAGAGTGTTTGAGTTATTGAAAGCTGTGCTCATAAATTTTACCACAGAATGTCGAATATTCAGAAGAACTATGGGGCTTTTATGATTGTAGATGCCAGCATTTACTCCTGTAGATGAAATAGCATAGCTGTTTCTCTACCCAAACAGCCTCATTATGCGTCACTTCAACACCAACAAAGGGCAGATTTGCAATGATAAATAAAAGTGTGTACCATATATGGCTATTCCTTTTACCTGTTTTTACCCAAGCCTCAAGGACTATCCATCATTCTCCACTTCATCTCTGCCTCTGCCTAGCGCTTGCTTGTGTGTGCGTTGCCCACCGTGTTCCAGTAAACAGAGCCTGCCTTTGCACCACTGGAGCTGCACTGGCACTCTTATTGATCTTGCAATAAATGTGTGGGGAGAAACATCTGCTCGAAGAGTCATTTTTTACTATTGCACAGAAAGACCTGCGTGTCCACCAACACAAAACTGCACTCCTTTGGCTGTTTCCTACATAAAGAACCCAGCAATCATTTTAGTGCTGGGGAAAGGTGCTTCGGTGCGCTCAACAAAATAATGGTGATGAAAAAAAACACTCATTCACAAATGAGGTTAGTGTTTATTTTATTGACGCTGTTTCATGGTGAGTAGTGCAAAGATGTACTTCCACCTCTAGGTAAATAAAAAACACTGGGACGTTTGGGAAAGAATTTTGCACAAACAACCAGGCCTACCTGTTGCATTTTGGGCTTGTATTGTTTGAACGGAAGCCCTTGTATCAATTAAATATGAGTTTTACACTGACTAGTGCAGGATATGGCAATCACAATGTTTTTATTTATCTATTTCTTGGTACAGCTGTTTAGATCATGGAAACAAGTTTCCCCTGTCTAGCCAACACAAAGTTTCATTAACCTTGTTGTAGTGCAATATCATGTAATCCCATGAATTATGTATATCTCACTAACCTTATAAGAGTATATCTCTTCGTACCTGAGATTGAAGTTCACAAGCTTCATACTATTGAGCGGACAACCTATCAGTCAGCACCAATATCAAGTTAGTGTTTGTATGAGTGTGTGTATCTCTGTGTGAGTGTGTGTGTATGTTGACATCACAGTATAGCTTTGTGTATGTCTGTGTGTGCGCATGCATGGGTGTTGGTATATGCCATTTTTATATTACACCTTTTAACATCAGATTTCTCAACCAATATCGCAAACTTCACTATTTTCCTCACAAAAAAAATCAACCAGTTCAGATGGACAGAAAAATAAAAATGTTTCTCAAAATAAAGGACACCACAGCGCCTGAGGTAATCCTCGTCTGCCAAATGTAGCAGCCAGCGGGACACAAATGGACCAAAAACTTCCTTTAAACACCAGTTTCAAACATTGCCTACCTGCCTGCTTCAATAACTGACTCCAGGATACAGCAACAAAGAGCTGCACACAGTCCTGTGTGACCACCCCACCCCCACCCTCACCACCACACAAACACTCACCTTCCCCCCTCCAGAACCACAGAATCAGAATTCTTCTGCATGAGCTGCACCAGAGTCTGCACATCAAGGCCTGGCCTTCTGTTCAGTCACCAGCACACATGCCTGAACTTAAAAGGATTCCGAAGCCATCCCTTGATCTTCACAAGCCAAAGAATATGTCACCTTCATGTGCCTGTGTGATCACGCCACCAAGTCTGCCTAGGAGGCATTCGTGAAGGGACCTTATGTGTATCATGACATTATGAAAAGGTAAACATGTATTGACAGCCACCTTCCTCGTCTGAAATTTGATTAAATCTCATAAACTCACCGTCCATAGTTTCTGTTATGTTGCTGAGTGGTAATGCCAAGTGGATCTGGCAAATATGGTCAGCATCGACCTGTCACAACAGGTCCACATTCTGTCTATAAGGTCCAGTTGAGGTATCCTTGGCCACAGGCAACGTCACCACAGAACAGTTAAGAGCAGGGAGATTAAAGTTGGATTCAAGTCAAGTCTAAAGATTTGCCCATAGGCATTGCTCCCATTTGTGTAGCTCAGTGGCCCAGACTTCTTTAATCACCGCTCCCCTTGGTTAAGGGAGTATTGGGGGTGCTGTAGGGAACTTGCGGAACAGACCTCAAGAGAACCAACAGAACTTTTTTCATAGCAGTGTCAAAATGCCTCACTCACCCCTGCACAAAGTCACAAGTCATATTCATTTTATGGTAGGTTCCAATCATTTAACATTTACTCATTTCCAACATCATTCATGTTCACAACAGAATTAATGACACACTTTATCTCCGACTCTATCTAGAACCCACCCCAAAAAATGGGTGTCTTCCTGTGCCAAGAAATTGATGTTCAAATTGGACCTGTGAATTTGAACCTGGATTTTCTCTTAAATGCACCTCACCATTGGAATGGATAGATTTACTTGACTATTTGTACAATAATCTGACAGTTATGGGAGCAAGATTAATGCATTAATATGTGGTTGTATTCAGACTTCACATGACCATGCTGACATCCCTAGTCTTTAGAAATGTGAGCATCTTACCAGTAATTGGACATGGTACTGCTGGTACCATGATACTGCTGTTGTGTATCTAGAGGAAACAGCCTGCCATGGCGTTACTGGCTGCATGACTGCCATATTACCCCTGCCCTGCGAGTGCCCTGTAAGCTCAATTACCGACAGTCCACGAGATATTGTGCTATATGAGTTAGTCCGGGGGAGTATCTTTTTGTCATTTGTGAGGAACAATGCTAGAATGACCCCAAGCAAGTTGATGTATGGAGAAATGTACAACTCTTATTTGCTGCAATGAGACCATGAGCCGTACCTGAGCAGTCGCAGGTCAGAAAGAGAGGGCAGCACAGGCTGGAGATGGATCATAACTTTATTCTGCAGACTGAAAACAAAAACACGAGCAGGTGCTGCTCACAGAAAGTCTGACCCTCTCACCGCCAACCCTACCCTGCGGCATTTATCCAGAGCCAGACACACACTAATAGAAGGAAATGTCTGACTAAAGTCATGACCAGGCCTTGACCAAAGAATCTGGTGGAATGGTCACAGTATTACTGAACAGCCTTAGGCTGTGAAGGCAATGGAACACCAAAGATTACACATGTCTGTATGCGGTGTGTTTTTCCTCACCTTTTTCACTACGAGAGGTGTGACCGAAATGCTGCCTCTTTGCCACTCTTGGCTGATGACAAGCATAATGCCTCACAGAAAATGTCGTATAATGAGCTTGCCCGTTGGAATGCTCAGCCATTACGTGGGGGTTTAATTCTTTGATGTGTCCCTCTCGCTTTATCAATGGCCTCTGTTGCCTCCATACATCTGCCTCTGATAGTAACCCGTAAGAGACATATTCATCAAAGGCCACCGTGGTAGGGGGAGGCAGGACCAGTGTACTTGGTGCCCATGTGATAAATGAAAGCACTAGGCCTGGGCTATCTTTTGCGATAAGGTTATTCTCAGCTCCCATCCATCATTTATGCGCTGGCCTCTTGTTACAGACTCATCTGAATGAGAGGATGGTGTAGCTACCATTTTGTAGCATTGTAGGGACTGATCATATATTTATCAATTTGGCTTTGGCAGGTAACCAATTTCTTTATAGGCAAATGGGGATGTCAAGCATGTCCTTAAAACCCACAACATACATTGCCTTGAGCTGTGTAACCAGCCTAGTACACATGAGAGAACATGGGCTGTGCCTACCTAAAAACAAATGGTTAACTGCTTACCATTTTTCATTTACAACACAGGTAACTAGTTACAGTACATGTAACAGAGTTATGTAGTTAAATTTCAAAATAAATGTAATTGTAATACTTTACAGTTACTAAGAAAAAATGTGTAATTCAATTACAGTTACTAAACATATTGTTGGTGATTACAGAGGGGTTACATCCAAATATATTATTTTTGGTAAAACGCTTTAAGGCTTCCACTTGGAATATAACATTCTATTGCTTTTCATCTTTTTGCCATCTAGACAGGCTACATTCATTCAAATGTTTAGCATTGTTTTTAGATGTTCACTTGTATGAATTTGCACCGCCTCTCATCTACCAATCTGATTTTAAGAAATAAAGAACACATTCAAAGAGATATAAATGAGGACTAATAGCTTAATGTCACCTTGCTATGATAATGCCATAACCCCCATCATGAAAATTCAGTCCTGTAAATGAAAACAAAGTGAAAATATAAAGATTCGATTTTGATGGTCGTCGAGTGACAGGCATAGGCCATTTACCAATAATCGACTGCTTTCAGTGCTTTCTTTAAAAAGGAAGGGGGGGGGGGGGGGGTCCGCTTTTGTTACTCTCAGAAGCTTATTATTTATTGCATTCAGCAGAGCACCTGCCTACCTTTGAAATTCTCTCTCTTTTTATGGCTAGGTATTCTGTGAACACCTGAGGAGCTCCCCTAATCCTGTGATTCTCCGCACCTGTCTGTGAATGGCGAGAGCGTTCAGTCGAATGTGAGTGTCATATCTACGACGTGCCTCCGGCTTACTAAAAAAAGAGAGATTGTTCGACACATGCTGTTTCTCCCCAGCTCCAGAGAGAATGGAACTCTAGATTTGCCTCAACATGAGAAAGCCAAAGTCAATTAGCGGAAGGAACTTTCTGAACCGTTAGAGGGATGCTTGGCTGTCATGCAACTGGTGGAAAGTAATTGAAGATATTCTTAAAGCTTTCATGTGAAATTTGTCTGCACCATGGTGGTGCTGGATGTAGCCACACATGCAAGGAGCTTGTAATTGTATTTAATGAGTTTGCAACATGTGTATGTTCTGAAACTACAAAGGCTTCAAATACATGCTAATTTATGAACAGCATGGGGAAAATGTCTTGAAATAAGCTCCACTAAAACATGCTGTGTGTGAACAGACTCATGTGAACTAGTCGTGACACTACCACGAGCAAAACAATGAATATTGTGAGCATTCAACCCGGGGCAGCCCAGAAGTACATCCCATCAGCGGCGTGAGCACATCCACAGCTGGAGGCTTTAGATCTGGCAGATGAGCCAGCTTTGGACTGGTCATACAGGCAGCACTTCACAGTTTGAACTCCCCATCAATACAGCCTGTGTTCCTTTCAAGTGACCCTTAAAGTGAGAAGCCAACGCAGGCACAACTGGGAGGGGAGCTGATGACAGAGGAGCCCTTGAGGTTTCTGACTGAAAGCCTCTATGAGCATACCAAAATCACCTCTGATAAAGGCAGGCTGGAATTTCCATCCAATTTTTTTAAAAGCAGCAATCTTTTTTAATCATAGTCCACACCAACCATTCGACATATTGAATCTGAAAAACAACCTGCACCTCCTGCAACACTTTATATTACAGGGCCGTATGAGTTGTGCAGTTACCATCAACTCATTACCATATGCCTATATTATTTTCAATGAAAGAAACCAGCAGCTGGTCAGAAATCTCAGTGTACAGGTTTGTATCTATTTGCCTTCTCCATTCAAACTCATAATTCTGAATAGCATACAAATCACTGAAGGAAGCAAAAGAAACGGCAGGGCTATTGCCTGCTACTAATTAGCACATATTAAACCATCAGTGTTGATTTACTGTGGAGGTGATCCACCATCAAATCTATTTTGTCATCAGAGAAGACACAAATACTCAAATATTAATTTGAAGCTGCCAAAATTACTCTGAGCCATACAATTGTAAAACATTATTCTGTTTACACTGTCCTGAGCAAACCAGTCGCAAACTCTATACTGAAGGATGACGTACAATAAATAAACAAAGAAAGGTTTTCAGAGCCTTTTTAAAATGGCATCCATCATGGCTGCACTGTACATTAACGCCGGTGTTGCATAGCATCACAGCCAAACCACACACTCTCCAGAGACGAGTGCTTCAGGTAGCCACAAAGAGTTATGGCTCTCCAGATATAAATTTGTCTAAATCAAGGGCAAGGCTTTCCATGGGGTTATGGGCTTTCACTTATCCTACCCACCAATCAAGGTCTCTCTCCACAACACTGAATCAATCAATGAATCCATGCGCTTCAATAGAGCCACCGCTGCAGATGTGCTGGATTGTTCTTCAGCATTTATATAACGGTAATTGCCTTCCATCCAGTGGGTTCATATCTACTTCATATCTATTTTTTTTTATTATTATTTATTTATTTTTTTGTTGTTTCCACAGAGCAAATGAACACTATTTTTAAAGTAAATTATGTATTGTGCTCGGTTTTACATTCCATCCAAATGCTTCAGGCTGATGTACAGCGGTCTTGTATTGTATGCATAATTCCGCTGTTACCCGTGTCATTGTGCACCCTTCTCCCACACACATCATCTTATATGCCATTATGCAGTGTCAGTGTCCACTGACTGCACCCGATATAATATTCCCTCTATTGCCACTCAAAGTATGTGTGCCTTATATAGAAATACAGCACATACGCACTCAGTCACAAGCATGCACATTTTTTCCTGTAATTTCAGGGATCTTTCTTCCCACCTTCCCTTTTTCCATTATAACAGGTTGGCATGACAGAGATGCTTTCACATATCCACCTATTCCTCCACCTACTTTGTACATCTGGTGCATTAAGGGGCATTAGATTCACTGGCTGAGTGCCAATTAACTCTAATCCTTGTCATCCAGTGGTTGCACTCTACAGCTGCAATATTTGGTATCAGAAAGATGTCTTTCAACTAGGAGGGCAATTAATGTTGGATCCCTGACCCTCTCTGAGACTATACCTGTAATGACTTCTCCATCTAAGACAAAGAGGTCAGAGCCTGATTATGGAATTCTGTCTGTGCCTGTAAAATTGGAGAAACTGCTGTAACACAGGCGCCGGTGTGTCTCAGCTTAGATATGTGGGCTTTTAGTCAGCTTTCCCAAGTTTTCTTTTACAAAGTTTCTCATTTAATGAATGGACCTGCTCTGAGTCATAGGTCAGCGAGATTGGACCATTTTTGGGAAAATGTCTGCTACCATAAATGATTTTGTTGTACCTTTTTGACCCTATGCTATGCATTTCTGCTTGTGCTACTCGAGAATTATGTTGTCAGACATTTTGTGGGATTGTGGTCTGTGGAAATGTTCTGGTATTGCCTAATTAAGAGTTACTGTCAACGATGGACACATACAATTAAGTTTGGAGGAGACAGCACATATACTCTCACTTTTTTTAAGCAGCCCATACAGCACAGGATAAACGCCCTGTTATGAGAAGTGGGTATACGCAATGCTGACTGAAAAATAAGTGGGTATACTCCGTATAGCTGCGTATACCCTGGACTACACCACTGCACATACTGTACTTAACTGTCTAATTGGTTTCATATATTTGAAAAGCGTATATTATAGATTTTGAAACAAAAAATTTGAACAATTTAGTCAAGCGACTGGTAAGGAGATCCTCACTGTGCAGTGCAAGCTACCCTCAGTGAGACAGCTTACAGATTTAACTACCGCCTCTTATGTTCACAGCAGACATTCTCAGAATCCGCCCACTGTTAAACACATAGATGTATAAGATGAAGACCCAGACCAGGCCATGGCAATACAAAAGGGCCTACTTCAGATGCAAAGGTAAAAATTATATATTTCCTGTTCACATATGGCTCCTGTTTGTGACGCAACAGGAGACATCTGCTTTGAAGACAGAGAGGAGAAAGCAGTCTGTCAGTCTGATTTAAAAAATGATATTAATATTAGAACAATAATGTAAGAAATTGATAGACATTATTATTATTGTTATTTTTAATGAAAGCAGACTGGGGTCTTTTACTCTGCCAGTTCTATGGAAATGTGATCCAACAATAAACTGAAAGAGAAAAGCATATCTAGCAAAAGGAAAGCAATTTTGAAGGGGGGATTTCGCATATATACCGTACATCTGGGAACACTAATACTGGACATCCATAGCTGCCAGATGGAATGTAATTTAGGGTGTAGAGAGCAAAAGACACACTTGAACACTATTTCTGTGATTCAAGTGGTGTAGCGTACACGCAGCCGCCCTTGAAAAGAATGGGCCACAAATTGTCACGACTGTAGTGTACTCACATCTGTGAGTCACCAATCAGCTCCCGTGTCATGACTATAAGGTATTGCAAAGCAAATTTTGGCCCACAAGGATCTTCCAAGATATCAAAATAAGTGGTGTCAAATAAATGGGAAGTCTGCTTATATCTTTCGTAAACTGAGTGTACGACTGTGTCATCAAGCAACAGTGTATTTTAGTATTTGGACAGGACTTTATGGTGTTTGCACAAATCCTGTGATTTTGAATGGTCAATAGCATTTTGTGCTTTTGCACCCAAGTGACTTGTGTTGAGAGTAGAAACCTGTACTTTTCCACTTGACTGAAGGTGTAGTGGGCACAGTCTGGGATAAGTAATTGACCAAGGGTATAATGAAGTCCCAATGGAACTGTAGCTGGGTAAACAAATATTATACCACCTTTGCATTCAATCACGCCTCCTTATACCACTGATGAAATCTGTCAGTGTTCATTATTGAAGATTGTCATGAACTGCTGTGCGAAAAAGGTAAGATAGGAACATTCTATTTACTCAGGCAGATAGGATGTAATGATAAATTCACTCTCAATAGCACCGTTATTACCTATTTCCTTATATCATTTTTTGTGCTTTGCCTGAGAGTAGATTTCATCAAAGCAGTGCAATATGATCTAGCTGACTGGTTTGTCAGCTCTGAAGTTCATAGTGAGTGTTCTGGCATGTCTGTGCTGAATTCAGCTTTAAACAGAATGAAATTACCTGCATTGCTTTGGCGCTTCTCATTCTAGAAATGACAGTTTGATAACACCCTTTATGGAAGTAAGAAAAAACCTGAAAAGTGCACTAAATAAGGAAGCCTCAAAACCATCACTAGGAGAGAAACAGAATGGCAAAGCCAGACATAGGTCAGGTTGTACTGTTTAGTCATTCCTCTTTTGAAGCTTCTTGCATGGCATCTCAGTAATGGCCAAGGATGCCAAGAGGTTTCCTCAGTTTGGATTCCAGGTGGTTTAGCAATGGCCAGAAATCTTCATAACCAAAGACAGTTTAAGAACTGCTTCTATGTTCTCTAATTGTCATTTTCAATAACATTTTCAATAGAGCCTTAAGATAAAGTTAAACTCACACAATTAGCTAATGTCGTCTGGTTAGTTTTAACCTAAGATCTCAAGAGGCTGCTAGGCCTGTGGCACTGATTACTTAACCAAGCCAATGACCTTCAAAATGGGAGTTCATTTGCTGGCTACCACTGCTATGACTTAGGGACGCTGGGTTTACAAACATTGGACAGCATTAAATCCACAGGGCCGATGTCAATGCTGAGGCCTGAGCAAACACAATTACACAAAGATGGGTGTGCGCTTTGACGGTTGCTATTTAACAAACCTCTATGTACACTGCAGTTGACCACAAAACCAAGCAACGAATAGTTAATTTGATGGGAAGAATATATTCAATCTGCCCTACTGTTTTGATGATGTGCTACAGCTGTGCACCACATTACACTTCATTAACTTAATTACTATTTTACTTTGGTGTTATGCTTGTTTATTTTGGTTTAGAGCACGCCTGCACAAAATGATGCTTTGTGTAAATTATTTTGCGGTGGGCCTATTTATTGTCCTGTTAATTGTGTTTTGTTAATTCACGCATGGATTTATTTTCATGTTGTCAGCTGCCAGTCCTCACAATCAATCATTTATCAGTCAGGCAAATTAACGCTCATTTAAATATTTTTCACCCCTTTAAAACACCACTAAAAACCCTTTAAGACTAGACACAAAATGAAATCACTGTTTCTTAGAATCTCTTTTTACCCCTGGACCCTTTCCTTTTCTTTCCCCTGAACTACTGTGCTACCCTTCCACCACAGTAAGATATAAGAGCCATTAAGTTTCCTCAGGGGGTAGGCTTGGAAATGTTACACTGCCTGCTGGAGACTGCCCACAGTTGAATGTGGTATTTTGGAACCTGCAGTGCACCATACATCTGGCCTCACTCAGCTGTGGCTTGAATGTGTGGGCTGCTGCTCGTGATACCATTGGCTGAGACTCTGAAAAGCACTGTGGGCTCTGGAGTTAACAGCCCAATGCCTTTGGCTTAGTAGGTGAGTGCACTATTCTTGAGAAGCAACACAACGTGTGACATGATTGAAGTCCAGCATTAGTGCCAGAACGTGTCATACAGCCTGGGAGTGCATCATATATGATCCAGTCTTTTTTCAAAAGGAAAAGGGGGCAGTAGCTTGGATTGGATGAAAGTTCTTGGGAATTTATGAGTAAAATTAAACCTCCTTCTAAAAAATGACTTGTTCCTTCCAGCTTTATATTGAATTTTTTTTTTCACATTAAAGACATAAATGTGAGAGATTTCCTGCAGGACCTTTCAAATATATGTGATTATATCACAAAGGAAAGGTATGGATGACGTGATTTGATAAAAAGGATTCCCATGCAGTTGGGGGAGATTATCTTTTAATCAGGCATTTATCAGAGATAGTTCCCTCTAAATGGGCAATCTAATCACCCTTCAAGTCTTTCAAGCAGTTGTTGGTGAGAACAAATTGCTTTGGGTTTGTGGCTCAACTAAGCCGTAGAGATGGAGATTTATTGACACTGAATAGGACTTTGTGAAAGATGATATCCATCTCAGTGACATGGGCACATCATCATGGTATAATTCTCGCTGATATGCAATCGTTAGTAACCCTCATGATTTATACGCTTGATAACATTCAGGGGCATTAGTCTTATAATGCCTTCACAAAATTCAGCCCGAGTCCAACATTGCTGTTTGCCACCCTCCCCCTCATTTTCCCATGTTTCAGAAAATCCTTATATGAAGTATAATATTAATAAATTACCATATTAGCAGAGACATAGATAAATTGGCACCACTGCCATGAATGATTAAAAGTTATGTGCAATTATGCAGCAGTCTTATAATTATATTCTCCCTTCAATACACTCTTAATGAAATACTCTATTATACTCATGTTAATGTAAATGCATAGGGGATAAAATGTATTGGCAAGCCTGACAATGCTTCATTAAACCACAAAATAATGGATCAGTGGCAGATAACACTCTGCCGAGATGGCACTTGTTGGCATTAGTCGGACCCCTCTCAGTAGTCTCTTCAGGCCGATTGAGTATGTTGAATCGGCGGCGGAGCCTATTGGTGAGAGAGATCACTCTCATTGGCTGTTCAGTGAAATTTACAAAACCAGAGGTTTCATTATCTACAGCTTTTGACAGGTTTGGGAAAGCCCCTTGAGCCTGTCGCTGTAGCCGGCCTATCCATGATTGCACCCCTATAGTTTCTCTCTTCCTCTTACTTTGTTTTTCCAGAAGCAACCAGAAGACTAAGGGCTGACAACATCTGTTCCATTTGCACCTTCTTATCAGGCATATTCTTGACTAGAGTGCTAGCGTTAGTGAGATCAAGAGTGTAAGTGTGATCAAGAGTGTTAGTGCCTTTTCGTTGATATGTGGGTTTTGCCCCATTAAAACTAAGTTCTAAATTTAGGCTTCTCTATGGGCCTTATTCTATCAGCGTCACAATAGCCTACCGTGGCCATTTTGTTGACATAGAAAGACACACCCAGGGACACAAACGGTATATTTGTTACAGATTGACGTTGGGGTGTTGAACTCAAACGCACAACTCAGACACAACAGGAGTAGGATGGAGAATAATGGTTTTACTGTCCAGGGCTCGGTAAACGGTTAGACAGTCCAGGAAGCAGGCAAACAAATCCAAAAGGGCAAAGGCAAGAGAGAGGTCAAATACAATCCAGGTTGGCAACACGAGAAACCTCAATAATAACTGGGAACACTGGGAACACTGGGAACACTGGGAACACTGGGAACCAAACACGCAACATTTATGACGAACCAGCAACAAGAGACAAGAACACATGGACTATATATACACACACACAACAGATAACAAGGGACAGGTGAAGACAATCAAGGCGGGGCAGACAATGAGACACAGGTGGACTAACCAAGGGGAATTAACAGGACACAGAAGAACCCAATTAACCAAACAAACCAGGTGATTGGGAACAGGTGAGGGGTGGAGACACAGACAACGACAAGGGCACATGGAATACACAAACAAACACAGGAAAGCACATGGTGGAAAGCATATGGTGAACAGGGAAACACAAGAACTAGACAGAGGAACAAAGATCACACATGACAACACAAGAGAGACAAACTAATAAACAAACAAGCAGAATCACAAGGGAAGGGCGTGAGGAGTCAGACACGAGGAGACTAAGGTAAACAAACACAAATGGAGAACACGTGAGAACACAAGGGATACATAAGGAAACAAGACAGGGACAGAGCACAGACCTTACAGTACCCCCCCTCTACGGGCCGGATGCCAGACGGCCCAAAACGACCCTAACAAGTCCACATAGGGTGGGTGGAGGGGGCCAAGAGCAAGGCAGGCGGGATAGGGACCAAGGGTCAAGCGACCAGCCGGGTGGACGGCTGAAGAGTCTGGTGGCCGACTGGGTGGACGGCCAAGCACGGGCAGAATGTCTGGTAGCTGGCCTGTCGGGTGGCCAAACAGGGGAAGAGTCTCTGGCGGTCGACCTGGTGGGCGGCCAAACAGGGGCCGAGACACCTGGGACAGGGGCAATAGAACCTGGGACAGGGGCACAGGTGCCTGGGATTGGGGCAACTGGGACAAGGGCACTCTGGACAGGGGCAAGAGAACCTGGGACAGGGGCACAGGTGCCTGGGACAGGGGAACCAGGAACACTGGAGACAGGGGCGCCTGGGACAGGGGCAGGGGTGCCTTGGACCGGGGCAGGGACACCTGGGACGCCTGGGACCGGGGTGCTCAGGACAGGGGCACTCAGGACAGGAGATGCTGGGGCGCCTGGGACTGCAGGCATTGGAGCGCCTGGTACTGCAGGCAAAGGAGCGCCTGTGTCAGCGTCGGCTGGGTCTGCAGGACTAGCGTTGGCTGGGTCTGCAGGACTAGCGTTGGCTGGGTCTGCAGGGCTAGCGTCGGCTGCAGGAGGAGCAGCTGTGGGAGGAGCAGCAACAGGAGCAGCGGCTGCGGGAGGAGCAGCAGAGGCAACAGAAGCTGTGGTGGCAGGAGCTTGGACTGGCTCTGGGGCTGGAGCTAGGGCCCTGCGAGGTGCAGGGGTAGGCCGGGGTGCTGGAGCTGGAGCTAGGGCAGGGGTTAGCCGGGGAGCTGGGGCTGGAGCTCGACGAGGTGCAGGGGTTAGCCGGGGAGCTGGAACTGGAGCTCGACGAGGTGCAGGGGTTGCTTCAGGGACGGTAGCGACGGAGGCTACGACGGGGACATCAGAGATGGCCTCGAGGGCGGGGGCGGTAGCGTAAGAGGCTGCTTGGAGGGCAGTAGCGACGGAGGCTACGTCGGGTGCTGCAGCGTCAGTGGCTGCTTCGAGGGCAGTAGCGACGGAGGCTACGTCGGAAGAGGCTGCTTCGGGGGCGGCAGCGTCAGAGGATGCTTCAGGGGCGGTAGCAACGGAGGCTACGTCGAGGATATCAGAGATGGCCTCGGTGGCGGCAGCGTCAGAGGCTGCTTCAGGGGCGGTAGCTACGGAGGAGACATCAGAGATGGCCTCGGGGGTGGCAGCGTCAGAGGCTGCTTCAGGGGCGGAGCTACGGAGGCTACGTCGAGGACATCAGAGATGGCCTCGGGGGCAGCAGCGGCAGAGGCTGCTTCAGGGGCGGTAGCAACGGGGCTACGGAGGAGACATCAGGGGCTGCTTCAGGGGCAGCAGCGTCAGAGGCTGCTTTAGGAGCAGTCGGTGCAGGGAAAAGTGACACTGGAACTTTGGGAGCAGGGAGGTTGGAAACTGGAAGGGACCAGAAATCGATAAGGACGGCAGTGGCTACTTCGGGGGCGGCAGCTGTCATCTGAGCAGGGGCGGGAGTTGTGTCCATCTCTTCCACCTCATTATCACACGGGGGTGCTGGAAGCGGAGAAGACGAGACCAGAAGTGGTGTTCTGAATGGGGTTCGCCGGATGGCCAACCGACTACCCATAAACAGAGCGTCTTGGCTGGGACCGGGTGGAGGAACTGGTTCAACGACTTCGCTCTCAGACCACTCACCCTCTGAGAGCTCGTCATTGGTGACCCAGTCCTCCCCACTCGCTGAATCACCATCCCAAAAGATCTCCCAGGGGAGCAGATGTATGGCCTTGTTAGCCTCAAAATCAAAAAACTTACAATATGGATCGTATTGTGTGGGCCTGTTTCCCATCAGGTTCGGGTCTGAGTCGGCTGAGTTCCATCTTCTGGCTGGTTCGTACTGTTCCGGATTGAAGTTGGGGTGTTAAACTCAAACGCACAACTCAGACACAACAGGAGTAGGATGGAGAATAATGGTTTTACTGTCCAGGGTTCGGTAAACGGTTAGACAGTTAGACAGGAAGCAGGCAAACAAATCCAAAAGGGCAAAGGCAAGAGAGAGTTCAAATACTATCCAGGTTGGCAACACGAGAAACTTCAATAATAACTGTGAACACTGGGAACACTGGGAACACTGGGAAACAAACACGCAACATTTATGACGAACCAGCAACGAGAGACAAGAACACATGGACTATATATACACACACAACAGATAACAAGGGACAGGTGAAGACAATCAAGGCGGGGCAGACAATGAGACACAGTCCTCCCCTTCCATGTCAAAACATGGACAGTAAGTTGGCGCTGAAAAGCACTTACACTGAACAAAGACATTGCAGTGTAAAAAAAGCACTGAAAAAGGCTGACATGAAGAAACAAAGAAAGAATTGTCATCGAACAAACACATCAGCTATGTTACGTTAAACGTGCAAAGTTTTCTCAGAAATATCCTAAGACTCTCAAGAAACAGACAAACAACCAGCTGAAATCATGAGCTCTGAACTGCTTGTCAAAACAGTTTATTTATGACATGACTTATGATTTGCATAGAACTTTTTTCTCAAAGTGCCATTATTTTATATTAACTGGATACATATACTATACTACTACATATAAATGCACACAGATGTTTATCTGTGAAATTCACAGATATTTTCATTAAAATTCTAACCACGATGCTCTCATCCGCAACCCTGAGAGTTACACAGTGTGACAATTGTTATACTCTATAACTGTCTCGCTGCGCAGATTACGGCAATTATATACCGGTTCATTAACGTATGGTCTAAAACGGTTGGACGGTTTCCAAGACATTATGAGAAAGATTATGCTGAGAGTGGCTATGCAAGAGAGAGCTTAGGGGCCATAGTGTAGAACTTATAGCCTGTTTAAACTCATGGCCACCATTTGAACCACTGCCCTTGTGCAGATCACTCAGTTCTCCCATCTGTAAATCAGCAATATTGGAAAAAAAATCGCCCCAAATTCCATTAAGCTGCAAATCATTGATCTGCGATTTCAAAGAAACGTTTTCAGGACCAAAGCAGTAATTCTTTGGGGACAGATCTGTGATCATCATCATCATTAAGCCATTATTCTTTGTGAAAGCCAGCTGAAACAAGAGGCTGCCAGCCATTTTATACAAGAGAATAACTTTAGGCACAAAAAAGTCTGTATTACAAACAATTAAATAGAAAAGTTTGATGGCAACAGTTGGCAAATTGATCAGGATTTTTTAGTGATACTTTATTGATTATATGAGTCTTCATATGAGTCATCATATGAATGATCATGTGATCTTTCTCTGCTTTGGGTTGTACACTGTCCTCGTTCCGTCCATGAAATGGTTTCAGCCAATACAGGAATGGTCAAAATTGTAGTCTTTGCGCCACACTTACTGCATGTTGCCTGGCAACAGCTAATGCGTAGCAGGCTAAAAGGGAAGTTCCATTTCCTCTGAAAAGACTGTCAGACCTGCAGATTATAAACGTAGTGAAAGGCAGTGAAAGCTGTTTTGATTGCAAAGGTTTCATTATTCAGATAAAGTGGACTCATATTCGAGGCTGGCTTATCACAATTCATAGGCAGATGTTCACACTCAATTTCTGCAAGGTGGGAAGACCATTATTGTGTTTGCACAGAAATCTACAGCAATATAGTGTTACATTTCAGTTTTCAAAAATCTGAATAATAAATGAATAATGACTAAGACATCTGAGCCGCCATGGGTTTGATTTGTTCTACTTTGTTTGAACTAGTGATTAAACACATAGCAAATACAATGAATTTTCAAGCCCGAAAATGATTAAATGTTTTTAATAATTCAGATAAAAGGCTTTCAGGCAATTTAAAAGGTATAATATTCATTTGTTTCCTATTTATCAGCTGCTGCCTGTAATCATCTGAAAATAAAGTCAATATATGGCCTCTCTGAACTAGATATAGTATTGATTGTACTCTAATAAAAGCATTGCACTACAGCAGACTATAACGTTACGCTGCTTCATTGAATGATCTAAATATTGGATGAAGCAAGGTTTATTCAAACAGTCAAAATGTTTGTTTTTTCCCACCACTAGGGTTAATTTGATTTTGACCTGACAATCTGTGCCCACCATCTTGAGCTGTAAGAGTGCTTCTTCACTGTGCTCAAACATGTCAGCATCCCTTATGCCAAATCTGTTATGAATGCCACTGTTTGTATTTTGAACGCTGAGATTTGGAGCCCGTCCAACAGAGCAATTCACTGTGGGGATCCATCCCCCTGTACTGCGGCGCTAAGGCCGACGACAGAGACAATCTCTTAGCTAAAATGGAACCTGTCTTGGCTGAGGTAACTGCACTGCCTCACTCCCAACACCTGGTCGACCGGGGCAAATTCGTCATTTTCCTGCACCGTCAGAGTAAGCCGGTACATGTAAAAAGTGTCGACTTAGTCGCTTTCACTCAGCAGAACTCTGTGTGCTCAAACACACGCTCACGGAGAGACCTTACTGATGTTTTACCTCCAATTTTAAACGAGCATGTAATTGATTTCGAGGAGCTATTCCTCAGAGGCCACGTATAGGAGCGATAGAATTCTTGTAATCTGTGTCCGGGATCAGAGAGGGGTGGGGGGGAGAAAAAAGGAAAGACAAAGAGAAATACTCTCTCAAAGTCAGATGATTAAATTGGCTGGGGATGTAGCACTGTCCAGGCACCCCTAATACTGTTCATCAGACCAATCGGAGGGCTCAGGGCACGCCATTGTTCTTCACTCTGATTGATTCTTCCTCACAGAATACTCCACAAAGACAGTCCTCCAAAATCCAATCTACTATAAGTGGGTCGCAAGAGGTAGGCTTTATACTGCTCTGGCTTTTATTCTCTGAAAATGCAATGAATAATGTAAAGACTGTTCCTGGTGTACTCTGTATGTTTAATTCAGGGGATGTACTGTATATTATTCTATTGTTGGGCACATTCTTTCCCCATTTTAGGATATTTTTATCACTCAGAACCTGTTATCTGAGACAGTCACTCTTTGCAGCATCAAGACAGGAACCTAGAAGTGAGGCTGATAATCAGTCCCCCAAACCCTCTTACAATACCACAATAGCCTAGTTGTAGGTACCACTGCATGAGTCCAATTCATGACTAAGAAATGTGGTCAGAGCTTTTGAATGGTGCAAGTCAAGCTTGTTGAATAGCTTTTTAGCTATTTTATCTGCACAAAGCACACATTTTGCATCCAATATCAAACACCTTTTAAATTCCTACTGAGGTTTTCATAGACAAGGCAGCAGTTAAACTTTGACGCTGAGAACAATGTCAAATGTCCATTAGTCATGTGGCCCAGATGCTGAAACAATTGTTAGAGTCTAATAGCCTAGTGGCAAGGTGTTCCCACAACGGGTGCGCCATAAAAAGAGCAAACCCCAGAGAAACATTTAGACGGCCTGTGCATCGCTGCTGTGTCACATTTCATGATTATCATAATGACTTCACTTGACAGCTGAATGTCATTGTTGAAGGCTTACTGAGAGCAAAATACTTGAGGCGCATTCGCAATGACAAAAACAGCCTTGCTTGTTTGCTTCACAGTGGCTGCGCAAGACATGGCAACTGTATGGGGGGGGGGGGACATGGCAACATCCGCCGGCAGAAACAAATACACATAACTGCAAATACCTTTGATTTAATAGCGGTTGGGGTTGGGGGAACTTCCAAGTGCCAAATCCAAGGTCAGCAGACTCTGATTAGAGACAGTAGGAGGCAGCAACATGTGAATGAAGTGCACGGATATTTAAATGGATTTATCTTTTGAAGGATGAGTGACTGGGAGATGTGATGGAAATGCTTGTTATTTTATTAATGGGAAAAGAACGATAATATCAGCGAATTGCTTATGCTTAACCTTCTTTATTTCTTTCATTTATTCCCCACTATCCTGGAATAAAAAAATCAGGGTTCCGTGTATTCCAGTGTACAGTGTGTGGTGGTCTCACGGCAAGCCTGGCCTGGTGTCAACAGCATGGCTCTGCCAGAAACATCAAAACCTCAAAAATGGCTCTTTAAAATATTGAACATGCGCCCCACAATACTGCTGGTGACGCTGTGAGCATTAATGTAATTCTCCTAGCAGGGGCGCATAGGGTACACACTACACAAGAGGTATAATTTAGCAGATGTGCATAGAATGTTTGTGTTTGCATATGTATGTGTGTTCAGAAATGTATGTGTGTGTGTCTAAGGATAAGGGTTAGTATAGGCAAAAATGAAAGGCAAAGTGCAAAACCAAACAACCGGAAAGATGAATATGTTTCAGTACTGACCTATGGGGGAACAAAGATGGATGATGAGCACTGGGGATTTTCTGGTGCACTCTGGAGGCACGCAAAAAAAAATGGGACATGCACCGAGGCTAGAAAATGTGGCACACGCTCAAACACCATCTGTATGTTCACGCTGTGCCGTTTCTCCCTGTTTCTGCAGACGGTTTCATCTGCAGATGGAGCCTTTATGGCTGTAGCGATGCACTTGATTGCCCCCATAGTTTATGGGATGGCTGCCGAGTCATATACCCCGTTAACTCTTTGTATTTCGGATGGAAAATTGGGGGATTTTAATGACTGGACCCATATGGTGATAAGAAACCAGACAGGTGGAGAGACATGCCCTATGCGCTCCCTGAAATGACCACATTGTTGGCTAGACAGGGCCCTTTTCACCTGAATCATTAGTGGAGGAATGTCGGCCTGTGGTATTGCAGTCCTCCAATGCCATTAGAGGCCGATGAGGGTCTGCCCTCTGTCAGTATTCAAAGTCGTTTCAGGTGACAAGTTTGTAAGCCCTTTACTCTTTGCCATTGACTTATGTGTTATGTGTTGCACTGGTTACATGCCCCATGCTTGGGGGATACAGATGAGTATCTGTTGTATTTCCCAGAGATGCATGTTTTACCATGTTGATATACCTTTCAAATACATGCATGATATGGCTGTTCTAAGTATTGAGCATTATGAGTATATTTGACAGTGTCCGCACAAACACATAATGCACAATGATCTCCATCTTTCTGAAATTCATCATATTGCTTCAGAAAAAAGCTGATTACATCAGGGCTCTTATCTGGTGATGACACTTCCCCCACAACACACAATTGGAATGTTTTCATTTTAGACCCAAGCATTATCTCATGTGAATATTTGCCTAATTAATTAAAATTGAATTAAAACATTGCATTAGCAACTATGACTGGCATTTTCTTATTCCTAAATAAATGTTATGTTCATCTTTCTGTCTAATTAGAGAACCATGTAAGCAGGGGGCAGCTCCAAGAGGTCTGGAAAATACAATAAAGCCTTGCTGATGAGCCATATTTCTTGTGGTAAGTCCCTGTACTAATTAGAATAGTACACATGCAATGGGAATAGTTTTGAAATTGTGTGTGTATTACAATAGCAGTGTGGATCTATTTCATTGCTGAGGGTTTAGAAATATGTTTATAATGAGCATCAGATGCCTAATATGCTAATAAAAAAAAAAACATTAAAATAATTTAAAAATTAAAACTTGAAAAAAGCTGGGTAAATCAGAAAACCTTGCAGAAATGTCCACATCTCATGCTCTTCTTTGACATCCTTACATGTTGTCACGCTTATCTCACTGGTTGAGCCTAACTCCGCTCTCAGAGTTGATTACATTTCATTTGGCCTGCCTTTGGAGTTTCATAATCTCCAACCTTGCCTCTGCAGTGTGGCAAGCTTGCCAATGTGTTTACTGAGCCTAGCAGCACAGCTATCAGGTGTATGTTTCAACATCTTTATTTTTCATAGACAGGACAACAGTTAGTTATAAAAAGACTTACTTATATCTACATTTTAACTCACCAAACAGTTTGCCTGGGTTTTCTACTGGCATCTTTCTCTCACACCTTATTTTCACAGATTTTGCAGAAACTCATTAATTTCTCCATGGAGAGTTTTCCTTTGGAACCAGAAAGTGCTCAAAAATACTACTTAAAAACGAAATACATCCGGCAGACTTATACACTCTATTGATTCACCAAGTTAAGCTCCAGATATTTGGTGAATATTTTTTCGACTGGTCACTTTTGTGCTGCACTGGGCCAAAGTGCTGCACAATGTTTTATTCGGCTACACCACTTTCCATAATCGAGGGGGTAACCGAATGTTCGAAATGCATAGCCTTCGTGAAAGTATGGGAGGACCGACTAGAATTAGCCTGCCATTGACTTCCATATTTAAACAAACACAAGAGACAGATGACAAAATAAACAAACAGGGGAAGGCACATGTTGGGTACAAGAAAACACAAAACGAAGAGCAGGATCCTGACAGGGAGAAGTTGCTCGCAAGGGCCCTGGGGCAACCCAAGCGGTGTCTCCAGAAGACGAACAGCTGAAATATGGAGCTCAGACATCCAGCTCCTGGGAAGTTCAAAACTGGGAAAATCCCAGCCACAAACAAATCAGAAAACAAAAACGTGCCAAAGGCAAAGCAAATCCTAAATTGGGGCAAGGGAATTCAGCCAAAGGTTAACAACTTTGCTACATATAGTCTCCAGCCTTCAGGGCCTTATCAAGCTCGCCCAACAGGTAACCAAGAAGCAAGCCTGTGCGCCCTTGTGGATGAGGATGAGGTGTGTTTGTGATGCAACACAGTTTTAGGGAACAGTCCCCAGCAGTCGGCAGTCCAGCTCTTGCATTGTTTGATCATGAACTCCCTACAAAGGTTTCAACCGACACTGATCATGGCCTTGGTTATGTGCTTGCTCAGATTCATCTGGACCACATCTAGCACATTGTTGCATTGACATCTGACCCCTAGTGACTCCTCTGACCCCTTACTTGTTTGTCTGAAGATTTACACCTTGCACAGATCACCAGGCTAGTAGCTCGTATCTGATCGTGCTGGCATGCGTATTGCACACTTGGCAGCATGATTGCTCTGTTTTATCATGAATTTGGCCGTTTATTTGAAACGGGACACTGTACATTGATAAACATCCCCCCCCCCCAAAATGTAAATGCACCGCCGGAACTTCATCCATTGTCCCTTGGCAGGCCTCTTGCCTGGGTCAGAAAATTACACAGCTGACTGTCTTTTCCACCTGACTCTGCCTACTGCTACCGATGAGATGACAGAAGCTGATGCACACAGATCACAGATGGTTGCCACCGCCCACCGCTGTCAATGCCATTCTTAACCCATACTTCCGGCCTCGTGATGAACTGATTATGTGTTCCAAGGCTTCGGACTCCAGTTCCAGACTCACTCAGTGCGGACACATGTGTCCAGTTTCCGAGCGTAGTCCGGTTTCAATATAAGATCCTATTCATGTAACTCCCCAAATCTAGATTTCCTGTGTCCGAATGAAATCCGATGTACACCCCCAGATAAGTGATCTGATTACGCTGGAAATCGGACAACGCGCGCATGCAACTCTCAAAACTAGATTACAACTGGACAACAACAACTTTTGCGCATGCTTGAGATCCTGCCCATAGACATATACATGCTATCATGATATGATAATCGCTGATGGACGCTCACTGTTCTTGTGCTCCCTCTCATTCACTTTGAAATACTGAAACCGAAACTGAAACTTTGAAACTGAAACGTTGACTGCGACTGAACGTGCTAATTCACTGAACAAATATTTTCATATTACTTTTCCACCACTTGTTAGTCATGTAATCCATTCATATCGATGTGAATCAATCAATACTAATACAACTTTAACTGTGGTGTGTTTTTGTTTCATTTCACAACTTATTTACTGTATAATTAACGGCAGCAGATGCCCGCTTGTAAACATTCCACATTTGATTTGAACTGACGCGGCCAAGATCTGGATTTGTCCCTGCCATGTACCGTGAGATAACGCAGTTAACCCCCCATGGAGAGAGAAGTCGGGGTTTGGCCGAAATCAGGGTACTGCCATCATGTGACCGCACTGACTGCACCACACCTTGGTTAGACTGGCTCATGAAGGCCAACAAGGCATAGGGAAAACAAAACAACACCATTGTGAAATCTACTGCTGGCCAGGTATGGATGACCTGGTGAATGCTCAGGTAAAGAGATGTCACTTGTTCCTTCCACTGTGACACTGCGCCCCATGCAGTTTCCATCAGAGCCATAGGAAAAGTTAGGCATTGACGTGGTTGGCCCTTTTCAGACTGCTGCTTGGGATTGCCACTTTGCCCTGACACTGTTTATCACAGAAAGTGGCCTGAAGTAGCGTTCACCCTACTACCACTGCGAATGTCATTAGTTTCTTGAAGGCAGATTTTGGTGATCCATGTATGAATAGTGTTATATAATGAATCTCAATTCTTGTCTGCGGAATCTGCTGCCTTCTTAACTAGTTGGCCGATGGCAAGAAATGGCACGTATCCCATCTAGCCAAATGGCAGACACCTGCTTCACCTGACGCTTTTGTCAGGGGATTTAGCGAGCTATTGCCTTCCAGTTCCTGAGCATGATTTTCCCCAACACTGACCTTGTGAATACTGCCCCTGCTCATGTAAGACGACCCCCTAGTTGGCTTGAGGACTATGTTACACAATTACATGATAAGTTACACTAATGTTACTTTACTAATTTATTACTAATATTACACGCACACTGTTCATTTTGTTGCTTGAACATTGTTATTGTGTGAATTGTTATTGATACATTAGAGTGTAAAACATTATGCACTGTTTTAAAGCAGAACAACGGATCAATAGCTATTCGCTAAAGGTATGCTAGCAGCTAAAACTAACGAAATCTCTTGAAATGTGCTGACTTTGACATTATGACAAACTAGTTACTCAACGACTGTCCTTACACAGTCAAACATCAAGCAAGTGCAACACAAGACAAAGCAAGACGGTTAATAAGCTACTTACTAGATCGGCAGAAAGTAAACAAGTCAGGGCGGCGGGCTGCGGCAGGCAAAACTACAGAACGCAGTTATATGCCTATGGACCCTGCTATGGCAATGGCACGGAGGCGATTCTCCATATTAAAAGTCATTGTAGCGCCCCAATTTTTTTTAAGCTGTTATTTTAAGGTTAAACTACTTATCCTCACCCTAATCCTGAAGTATAATTGTTGCATAATGGGGCTTTAAAGTTTAATTTCCATCTCTACTAGTCTATGTTCTGTTACAAACTGCCTTTCGTATTGTTAGTTATATCGGACATTAAGGGGGAATTTGTTTTGTTCCTCAGTATGCGTATGGCACTGGGTGCCGATATTGTATTCATGTATGTGAAACTTCTAGTGATAAAGGAACGATTAAGAGAATGCAACAGAGATCTGTCACTGCTATGCCCAGTCTTAATCAAATCAGTTAAACAGTATTTACGTCCAGTTATTCTGACCGTACATAGCATAACAACATGCAGTTAAACACACCCCTGGATAACAATACTTTTTTTGACAACAATAGTACTACAGGGCACATTGTAAGCTCTTGACAGTGGCCATGCTAATTGCCATCTACAGCTAAGTTAGTGGGGAAAAAACGCCCACAGAACAGAATAGTGACAGATAAAATGTAAGATAAGATATCAAACATAAGTACACAGAGCCTATTACAGATTTATTGTTTTGATGATACATTTTCTCAGTGCCAGAAACCAATTCTTACATGTTTGGGTGGTTTTTCTTATACTGCAGAGAGAATTACAAAGTGAAATGCCTCTGGGTAACTAGCCAGAACAGTGTCATTCTATCCCTTGGGCAGGACTCTGTCCCATCAGAATGACTTTGATGATGTTATTTCATGGGAAAAGAACTACATGTTTTTTTTTTATGAATGCCTGGTCAGAATGTATACAGACATTACTGGAATGTTCAATCCTCACCTCACCTCACTATTAAGTCTTGTTCATACTAAGCCATACATAGTCCTGTTTATACTAAGTCATTCATAGTCTTGTTCATACTTCTAACAGACATCAGTACTCAATGATGAGGCACCCATATGTATGACATTTCTATGTGAGGGAATCAAAGATAAATTGATAGCAATATTTTTTGTATTGAGTCTTCATAATGCAGGTATTAATAGTATCCTGTATGGCAAAATATGTAAAGTTTGTTCATTGCATATCATTAATCTCCATAGTAATTGTTCATTGCTCATATTTTCTGTTCATTTTTAATGGGGATAACAGAAAAAGGACTCTATTTTATATAATATAGAAATGTATAATAGTTCTGCAGTGATTGTGAACAACAAATCCTTGTCAGTGCTTTTGGGGATTTTGAACATTTACATAAAATTGCGCAGCAAATTGCATCCAGAACTCCAACTAAGTAGCACAACATCTTCATCTTAACACTTTTTTATTTGCTTCAAGGAAAACAAACACTTGCTCTCTTGTATTGATTCCAGTTCCACTTTTAAGCTCTCTGCCTTGAAGAGTACAACTTGAAAACCAAGGCCTCAGGCCACCCAGAGGACTGAGACATAACATTCAAATACAGAATGACCTCATTATTTTAAAATGCCACTTGTCCTTACATATTGTCTAATAACTGAATTGCATGCATAGAAGTTATCTATGCATCAACTCCATTTATTTCATTTCTTTTTTTATTTGTTGCTCAATTCAGTTTGATGTCTGCGCATTATATTTCATTTTCTTAACTGTAGGATTGAAAGCATCTAAAACCCCAGGCAGATCCACTTGTGTGTTTTTTTATTTGACACATACTATATGTGTAACTCCCATAGCGCCAAATGTAACAGTCTAACACAAACTGACACACATTACACTGGTCACGCTTGCAAATCCATCCAGATCTAGTCATGCCAACATTTTTCCCAGACTAACTGAGCCTATATTGATTTATTTTTTACATGTTTAACTTTTCTGCTGTAATTACATTATCACATGCAAATTGCATAGAAACTACAAGCCAACACTGAAAAGCATAATATGCTGTAGTTCCTTAGAATATTTTGGCGAAATGATCTAATATAAGATATGGTGTTACACTTTTTCCTTGTACAATACATTGGGTTTTAGTTGCTTGGCTGAGCAATTTAAAGACTATATCTTCTCCAGCCTCTAGATAATACATTATACTAAAATATTAAATAGAAAAACACAAGTTCTTTCTTGGGAATTAGTATTTCGTACCCTTGAAGTGGTAGTCATATCGTGTGTTGCTATTTTTTTTGTTTCCATGCAATAAAAACAAAACAGTGCCTGATATACCTTTCTTTGCATAATTGGGTTTATGGTAAAACAATTGCTCAGTGTGCCTCTAAACAAGCCTTCTTTAAAATAACTTACTCCGATGAACTGCACCATTTGAATTTCTTTCTCAAACAGGATATTAACCTCGAGGAGAGGTAATATTTCCTCTGCTGAATTCAATTGTGGATTATGAGACTAGCATGCATCCCACAGATCGACGAGGAGGAAGAACCACCTGATGGTCAGTGTAACCCTGGGGAGAATTGCATTACAGACATTTGCATGATTCCCTGTGAATTACTGCCTAACGAGTAATGCCACATCTGTATGCGAGTGATCACCACATCATCTGTTACACCTGGCCTCATGGGGGCTACAGTAATCTGCAGATAGAGCGAGCCTTCAGGCAGCGGGGTCCAAGGCCTGCTCTAGCTGCCTGTCACTTGTCCTCTTTTGGATCTTTCTCTTTTTTTTGTGAGCTCCCGAGAGAAAACAATTTCAACCAAAAAGGTGGCTGGAGTGAAAATATTTTCAGACAAAAGAGTCTGAAAATGATAGATGATTGTAAGATATAAGATGCACAGGTATGGGGGCATGCTTGTATGTTATAGCATGTTGCACATTAATCTCAGTTATATGGTCAAACCTATTCCAGCTCGTAACTACTTTTCTAACAAATCTAATAAAAAACATGAATGCAAAAGTGACCTCTTCCAGTGCTTACAGCCAGCAGCGGAACAAGGATACTGTTAGTCAGATTCCAATTATTAATCATAATGTCAGCCAATATAAGATGAATTCATGAGTATCATTCAAGGGCATCAAACATGCCCTGTTGTTGTAGTATATTTAAGTAATAGACGTCTAAAGAGCAGACTTATTTTCCATAATAATGAAATGTGTTTTTTCCTCCTCACATCATTAATACATTCTGAACTGCAGCATATGGCAGACTAAAGATTTATTTATGATAGCCTTATAGATTAGTCCTAGCAAGACTGTTACATTACGAATCAGGAAAGACATAAACATGTTGAATTGGTCCTAATGGATACCGTATAATACATTAATTAGTCATTCAGAGTATAGTTGTGTAGCAAATCTTTTTCAAAGCTTGTATTTTAAAACACTGTCCCATTAGATCAAGATAGGTACAAGACGTAAGATGCCCTGATGGACATATATCGAACACTGTACCTACAGCCTACCGTTGTGCTGCTGTGATGAAGTCTATGTGAGAGAGATGCTGAAAACTGAATCTCCTCTCTCCGCCCACTGCGATGGTTCCTTGTTCCCATTGGCTCCATGTGCTTGTAAATGTATGACATTGCGAAGTGTTCAGGCACTGGAGAAAGACATTCGACTTGGGATGAGATTCTAACCCGTAGTTATGGTGACTCAACTTAGGAGAAACGGAATGCTGCCTGTCTTTGATTCAGCATTAGGTTTTGCCAAGAAAGTCAAAGTCCCTTGTCGTGTTCCTTTGCTGTGTGCACTAAACGCAGAGGAACTTGCTGTAAAGGCGCCGAAAATGTCCTACGACTGAAATACGAGGATTTTGCCTCGTTTCATACGCAAGAAGAGGCAAGAGAAAGAGTCATGGGAATGCTTGAAAGAAGATTGCTCGTCTCTTTGGGCATGCTTATGCTCCCCGTGCTCTGCTTTACGCGTACATCAAGTAAAGGTAAGCTATGTGGAAAAGGCACACTTCATTTTCACATGAATCATGTATCCTATGCAAGAGGTGTATACTTTGTGAATAGACTGCACGTTGAACATAGGTTACTGGCTCACAGTGATATGTGGCCGGCAGTTTTCATCACTGAGAAGTTTATGTTGCGCCTTTTTTCACTATCAGCGACGTGTGTGCGTGCTGCCATAAGCTTGCTTGCAATGTTTTATTGTCAGAGGCTACCGTGTAAACTCTCAACAGCATCCGCATGAGTTGATGAAGCGGTATATTGGTACATTGCGTTTTATGTTGTCATCCGGTGCCTAAATGACTGGTGGATTCGGCTACAGTTTATCCTTATCTTGCGCCTTTTTTTCATACATTTCAGTTGAAGAATTTTCGGCCCCTTTTTTCTTCATGTTGCAAACACTAAAAGTAACCCAACCCACATATAAAACATCGCTGTATCAGTATTGCCAGTGTGCAACAGGCGCACACACAGAATTCAGATTTTGTATCTCTTCGGCTGTTACCTCGCTTGTTAATTGTTTTTATTATTTTTGGTCTCTTTTTAAAATGTTTTCTCCTACCACTCGCGCACTAAACTCGTTCTTCATTATTGGGAGGCCCGGGTGCTGCAATCGCATTTCAGACAGATGGAGTAGCCTGTCCTGAACAGGTCTTCGGAGCAGCTGAGCCCTTTTCCTTCTCACTATTAAAACGAGGTGTATTTAGGTTAGAAAATCAGTGCTACAGAAGTAGCGATAATACTGTGGCACAACCATTTTACTTTCGCCACGAATAGAATGCATTGCAGTTAATTCACGAGTAAAGGCGTAAGGTAAGAATCAGATCTTATCAATGACTACCCATTAATAACCCCCGACTTATTGAAAGCAATGACTAATGAGGAGCAAGCCATAACTTGGAGATATTGAACTTGGAACATTATTGCTTTCAGCGTGTGCCTGATGAAGTGAAAAGCTGATTCATTTTGTGTTTTTGAATGACATTGTGTCCCTGATTTTGCATTATCATCAAACTACAGAGTGCACCGTTGTTATTGTCGCTAATTATTTTGAAGAAAAATCAAAAACAATGTTCTTGTGACATTGCATTCACCTACAATTTGAAAAATTGAACAGCATGAGTGCTGTTAAGAAATTGTCTGGTCAAGTCGACCAGTAGGGGTTTTGGTTTTTCTATTCTCTGTGCAGTTGTAATCACCAATAGGTGCTCTTACAAAATCAGAATCACACACTGCCACAAACATGTGTATTTATACTCAGTAATATAGTTACAAATATCTGAATTTCATATTGGTCAAAGGCAGCTGTTGTTTAAACACTAGTAAACCTCTCACTCTGATAGCATAGGTCTTTACTCTGCATTGAAGCACGGCTCTAAGATCACTAAGAGTGTGCATGGCCTGTGTACAGAGAGAGAGCGAGAGAGAGAGAGAGAGAGAGAGAAAGAGAGTGAGAGAGAGAGAGAGAGAGAGAGAGAGAGAGAGAGAGAGAAAGAGAAATCACATACGATGTAAGGAACTGAGGTGCAGCCCTGCTCTTAGCAAGCCCATTGGGGCCTCCGTGAAACTTTAAAAGGCTTTTCAGTGTGTTCACAGTGGTGGGTGTTTTTGCAGCTTCAATCTAGCCTTTCCGCAGCACGCAATGGCTGTTGTTCTCTCTTTCTCAGTTGAAGGCTGGGAGAGAAATATGTATGCCATCTTTTATGCATTAAGCTTTCCCCCAGATAAGAACATTGTTGTTTAAGCATATAAACTGATTAATGAAGTATTATGAATAGTCAAAGACAGTGATTTTCTATTGTAACACAAAATGTATGTGATTATCATGTAAATCATCTATCATAGAAACACCATTATCAAAGTCTTCAGGTAAGATTTAAATTGTATGTATTTTGAAAAGAAAATGTATTTACTGTTTTTGTTATCCAACACTGATATAGATGTATGTGGCACAGTAGAAGTGAGCTAGTATCACAAATCTGCATCCACCTCCAAACTAGTCATAATGAAATTTGATTATTTCCTTGTAATTATATGTCTATGACACCCTAATCAGATTGTTGGTGGGTTTTCTGTGAATGTGTGGGGATGGTAAGTGCCATAATTCAAAATGAGTTTAAACTGTTGGTTAGGGGTGCTTGTTTGCAATTACTTTAGATAGATGATCATTGCTGTTAACTGAATAATCAATAGCTGTCAAGGTTAATGCCTCTAACCACATAGGTCACATAGGTCACATGGCCTGAATGGAAATGGTACAATAGGAAATGGAAACAGATTGTGAGGTTTGTGAAAAGATTTGCAAATATTTAAACTACAGATTTGTTTAGATAGCTGTTCAATTTAGATGAACATGCAGCAGTTCAGACAGGATGTGGATTAATGCATATTAGCTGGATAATTATCAACCTGCTAGCATAAGCCTGTGAAGGTTTGTCGAAGTAAAAAGTGGAGATGGGGTGACTCCAGAGTTGACATTAAACTCCCACAGTGTCCCCAGGACCATGCAGCAAGGTACTTGTGTATTAGTCACATGACATCAGAGCTTTGGGGGCGAAATATTGCGGGAGCTAATTTTTGTTTAATGTATATATATAGTTACACTCTGCACTGCACACTCAGATTCAGACACGATGCACAGGCTGGTTGGATCTGATTGTGTGTGTGTGAGAGTAACTGGTTCAGCCAAATGCATTAAAGTATATGAACAGTTTAAATCCTTCCATTTCCAATTAATAATTCTAAGCCACTGTAAAATACTGTAGGGCAAAAAAACTAAACTGTAGGAATATTTAAAAGTCTTAGACGAATAATGGTCTTTTAGGAGCTTGTCTCATTTGCTGTATTTTACAGAGGTTGTACTCAAATGTATGCACCCCTTGAATATATATTTGTCATGCTATCTTGTAATGTACAAGAAACATTCACTGACAAGTGTCTTAATTAGGATAGTTTCTCTTTTCCTCAAGTGAGGAGAGCCACTTTGGTGCTGTCCATTAACCACCTGCAACATTCCGTGTATGTTTATAGGCCTTAAGGAGATAACTGTGAAAATTCTTGCCACCATCTTTTAGCAGCACTCTCTAAAATGTAGAGTTGTCATGAACATTCACTGCCTTTGTGGCCTGGGCACATGGATTTGGTGTGTTGCCTGCATGGGTAATTGTGTTAGGTGGGTTGACATGAGTGTTTGTAGTGGTAAGGTTACATGATTAATCTTATCAAATGCATGCAAGGTCCATTAAAGTTGCATGACATTTTCTACATAAGCAGGTGTAACCGTTCTATAAACAAATACACGCACATAGAATAATGTGATGTGGGGAACAGTAAGATGAACTATTGAGGATCTCACTGATTTCAGTGTGTGGAAATTGGACGTTTGGAAATTGCAGAGTAAATGCATCCCTGGTAATAGCCTTCATTGTTTTTTACCAGAAGTCCTGAAATCCATTAAATATGAGTCATCAATAGATAAATCATACTCTCCATGTACACTCGCTTATTGAGCACATGGGGAGGAGGTTGCATTAAAAGTGAACAAATATTCAAATATGAGGGGAAAACAATTATGAACCATCATGATTTTTAGAACTTTTGCTGACATTTAGACTAATGTAAATATCTTTGTATTTCTCATATGACAGATTATCAATATGCCCATCCATCTTTAAATCCCCCTTTTTTATATTCTAAAATAGATGCACTCAAACACTTACCACATCTTTAGCAATCTAGCAAAAGCTGGTTTGAAACAGGGAAGGTACTCTGCTTCCGATTCTTCCGGTCCTAATGATATTCATCAAGTTATTTTAAAGTTGGATCAGTGCATATGGTGCCCTCAAAACTCTTCTAAGATCACAATCAAGATAGCCATGTCTGTCTCTGTCAATATAAGATGTCGTCTTTAGAGCACCTATTTGTTTTTAAATGGTACCAAGAGCAAGGCAAGCTTTAAAGAGAGAAACATGCCAGTTTCAGGCCCAATAAGCATCTGATGTCTGTCAAGTGTTCATCCAGGAGACCTCATAATTCCAATTATGCGGTGCATAATGTGTAGAAATAGTGTCAAAGGCATTGCATTTGTTCATTTATATACTAGTAAGGAAAACAAGTCTTCACATAGCACTAGATTTCAGGCCAGCCTTTCTTATAACATGCACTAATTAGCTTCCAGTTTAAGAGTGTGAAAAACAAGTGATAATTTCTTTCATCAGAAACTTAATGTTGGAACACAAAAACAATCAATCAAACTAACTAGAAAAACTAATCTAAGAAATACTTAACACTCTGAGGAAAGGTAACAGTAACCTCCATTTGTTTTAGAAAATGTGCCCTTTTAGGAAACAGTTATCCAAGTTGAGTATCCACAGCCATGGCGGCTGACATGGCTGCAGAAACCTGCAGTAGATAAGAGAAGATACTGGAGCGTGGCCTGCAATTCCCCTCCAAAGCTGTTCATAAAGGATGTGCTTGAAGAAGCTACCTCCCAGATGCTACTCACTCACAGAACTGGGTTGCATTTCCATTTATATGAGAAAGCATGTAAATGCACCCTATATAAATGCTCCAGCAGCTGATTTTGAGCTCTTCAAATATTTTTAGCAGTATACATTATACTGCAAAATGAATCCTAATTTGGTTTGTCACAGGACATTGTATGTATGGTAGCCATGGATATTACTTTATCATTCTGGGGGAAAAAAAGTGGATTTCCTTTTTATTTTTTTAGGGGAAAAACAACTTGCCGATCCAAGCCAAGTCCATGGGCTCAGGACCAAAATCCCACCGCCATTCAGAGTTGCTCCCTCAGCAATGTTTAGAATTGAGGCAGAAAATAGAACACTGTGTAGGGCAAGAGGATCACTTCTCCCGTCTCGCTAGATGAGAACCGTTGGCTTGGTAATACAAACCACATTTTGATAAATATCTCTCAGTAATTTATAGCGAAGGTCATCTTGGAATTAATCATATCACTTTCACAAAAAGATATGCAGCTATTCCTGCTCATTACCTTGCCGAACATACATTACCTTGAAAATATCTTATGTGCAGTAGACTCTCTCTCTATGTCCTTTCACATTTAATATTGAAAATAGACCAGTGGGCTTTGGATATGAGTCTTTTGGCCAATCTTGAGTTATTTATAGCTCATTTTGTTTGTGGACAGTTCTCTTGTGCCTCATAACACACTTCCTGCGATAGCTTATCGGCGGCGAGTAAAGAGAGGGCTAAGACTTGGACCCGCTGCATAAAGCCAAACATTAAATAAACAGAGTAGGGCAGCAGTCATTGTGTTCCTACTGATGCATGTTCTGATGCGTGGTATGAACGAGATTGTGGCACAATGTGTTATTCGTGCTATGTTTAAGTGTCTATCACGCTAACATGTAAAGCTTCCCAGGCACAATCGGCATTGTTACACTGGAAGGTCACTCCGGTTATTTTCAGTCATGGAGAAGAGATGGGGGCTCTATGATTTTCTCCATCATTACCGAATGAATCATCAGATTTAGTCTGCCGGGGGTGTCAATGTACTGCAGTTCAGTGGCCAGATTTACATTTAAATGAAATCAAATGACTGCACATTCAGAAATGAAATATAGTAATGATAGTGGCAATAAAGCCGCAGCCCCCTTGTTCTGAGGAAAGACATTCCACCTGGAATTGCTGTCATCTAGGCTGCTGTGGGGCCTTTTTGCAGGTAATTTATGAATTATGTGTTCCACTACATTATAAAAGACCTCCATACTGGATAGGCAATGCGCACATTTCACATTCATAAAATGATTTTTGACATGCACAAAATGTTTTGACCCGCACAAGTGTGCCGACGAGCACCTGGCTTGTAACGGTAATGACGGCAATGAATAAGCATCCTCGTTGGTGTTTCCTTGTTGTGTCCTGGGGTGAAATGGCAATAAAGGCTTCTTGTGTTTGAGATCTCTCTGGTGGCAAGTGGTTGAAGACTGAGGAGGCTGCACTGTTGTCTAGTTTGCAAGGACAAACAAGAAAACAACAGTGATTTTAAGACGTTGTTTTCCTTTGTTTGTATTTTTTCATCAGTATCGGCATTGCCTCAAGGAAGACAAAACATTATTTTGAATTTCATTACACAAGGCCAAAGACAAGATAGGCTAATCCATCTATGGTAGACAACTCTGGGTTTCATTAACTTTTTTCCTCCTAAGAGTGGAACAATCAGGGCATGGTGAAGTGGCCTTTTCCAGTCCCTGTGCTAAATCATGGACTGTGCATTGAATGAGAGTTCATCCATCTCCCACTGCAGTCTCAATATGAGGTGTTCGCATACAAGCATGCCTTTAATCCAGACGTTTATTTATGGAAAAAACAGATGCCCTTTATGAATCACAGAAGAAAATGCTAATATTTTGCTGTTAGGTCAGGATGAAATGAAGATCATAGAACTGTACCTGATCTGTAATCATGACAACTCAGTGCAAATGTATGAGGAGAAGTTTAGCGGTTCACCATAATTTGACATTCAGAAAAAAGGTATTGCCATTAGTCATCAATTGATGGCTTGTGTTGGAAATGGTTTCAGCTCAGCCATGTAAACTTGCACTTTCATGCATGTATACTTCTCCATTATCAAGACTCTGAGGAGCTTTTCTCCATGGAAAAATAAAATATTTCTGGCTGCAGTGCTAAAATTCAAAACGCACACTTCATTGCAACTTAAGCATAGCTAATCCCCTTAAATCTCCAACATTTCAAGAAATGTGTACCCAAGGAGCACTTCAATTAAGCTGTAATTGTTAAAGTTAATATACGTGCCTATTAACTGTAATTAGTGCCTCTAAGCAACAACCTGGCAGGCTTCCTGCTAAAGATGCTTGGGAATTCGATTGTACAAAAATAGGTTCAAATGGCTGTACCATATGAAAAGGGCAAAAAACGCTATGCTATTTTTGGCTAATTTCGAGGTTTTAAGCAGCGACACCTTCAACACCCAGATTCGCCAAGAATGCAGTCATCCACCTACGCAGGGATAAGCAAACGGTGATATTCCCATCAAATGTGATTTTGCTCTGGTTCATGCTGTCAACATACAGGAAGCTGTGTAGCTTAAGGGTTGGTAAAAGGCTGCACTTACATTTATTTGTATGAAAGTACTGCCTCTGCCCATGGTGTACCTTTGTTCCTTCCTGCTCCTGACTTGAGTAACGTTGATAAGCTGAAATGATATGGAGAGCATGGAAATGCATAACAGTGGCTAAAGGGGAGCTGGTTAATTGACGTTTATGTTGCCTGTTCCTGAATAAATGCCCTTCACCCCTTTTGTGAGGGCCAAAGTAATTGGCATCCTAATGAGCATGTTGAGAGATATGATGGACATAAATTCAATGTTTCAGGCTGCGTTAAATGGACTTGCTCAAACACGTGCCCTTGTTACGAGCAATCACACTGTTGAGTGTTAAATAATATCACTGAATACTAAAGAGTGGCCCAGACCCCAGGAAGCCAAGCTCACCTTGTGAATCTTCGTTCAACCTCTTCTTCACAAATGCGTGACAGGAATAAAGTGTATGGGTGTGTGTGTGAGTGAGAATGTGAATGTGTGTGAATGAGAGTGTATGCTTGATTATATGTGTGTGTGTGTATGTGTTTGTGTGTGAGAATGAGAATGTGTGTGTGTGATTGTGCGTATGCATGTGTCCGAGTTTGTGTGTGTGTGTGAGAATGAGAGAGTGTGTGTGTGTGTGTGTGTGTCTGTGTGTGTGTGTGTGTGTGTGTGTGTGTGTGTGTGTGTGTGTGTGTGTGTGTGTGTGTGTGTGCGTGTGTGTGTGTGTGTGTGTGTGTGTGTGTGTCTGTCTATGTGTGTGTGTTAAACAGCTTTAGAGTTAAGCCATGACTGAGGTGAAAAGGTCACTCACACGGTTTGTTCAGTGCAGGCCCAGGGAGCGAGATAATGAAATATGTGGAGTACATTCACAGCCCGAAAGTCATTGCAGTATTCACCTGGGTAGCCAAAAAGAAAATGGCGGTGACCTTCACTTGTCAAACAGCAGTTTGGGGAATTATCTCCATTCATGTAATATAACGTGTGTCTGTGTGGAAAAGGTTAGCATGTGGGAAACACCTCATATGGTATATCTTTACGCCCCCCCCCCCCCCCCCCTCCAAACATGTGCTTGCTTTTACAACGATGTGGCTGCGTTCATATAAATCAAACCTACCAAAGGTTTGGCTTAATTTCCTATTATTTGTTTACAGATGGCTCACAGCAGATGAGCTTTTTATAGAGCTGCTTTATTGCAACCCCCTCAAACACTTCAAGAGTGTTTACATGACTATCAACCTCATGTTGATTTACGTAACCATCGTGACTACCAGCAAACGCCTTTGTTTACACTTTTACAGTTTTATTAACTGTGCAAATCCAGGGTGATCTTAGGTTTACCATTGTAAAAGCAAGGCCTGCCCAGTTTCCTCTTTGACTTGGGCTTAATTTGTGAAAAGGTGGAAGACATTTCATTGTGTTCAAATTCTGCCCTGCCAGGATGAGTACATTCATCCTAATCTTTTGAATTCACTGGCAATATTACTGAAAATCCTTAGAGTCATGTTGATTTATGGTGCAAGTCTAAAATCTATAGATGACAATCTCAAACAAATGGGCTTTTGACTGAGTGGGTCTACATACTAAATCACATTGGGAGAGTATGCATTATGAGCTCACATTTAGTTTTTTTTTCATTTCATTTTCCCTGTTTGTAGAATCACATTAAAATGATTATTTAATTAAATATTGTTTTGTAGACGTTTTCAAAAACTGTTTGGAGCAGTCAGGCTGACCATCTCCAATTATTTCATAATGAATGAATATATGTTGCTGTTAGCTTTCCAATAGAATGTAAAATCCAAAGAAAACTTTACCAAAATGGAATGAGATATGGTTCATATTCTGTTCATGTGAGGAAACATTATAATTATTATTTAATCAACCCTGCTGTGTCCTGTTGGAACAAGCAAAGAATGTCTGCAGTTTATGTCCACAACCAGTGCATCCAATGCAGTATTACATGAACAGCACCCCTGCGCAGTAACGATGTGCAATGATTACAGGGCAGAAAAAAGATCGCAAGGTGAACTCCCTCCTCTTAACTCTCGCAGACACAAATTCTCTGTGAGACCTATTAACCAGTGTCTCCAAATCACTTTCTTTTTTTTAACCAGGCCTGAGCACCTAATGCATTTGTGCTCTCCGGTCTTTGTCACGGTCAGCTGAGCCGATAGTCAATCGTGACTTTTAGTCTTTTTTTTTCCCTGTGGCCCTGGGGTCGTAAGCCGCACACACAGGTCTTCCGTAGGACCACATCACAACTCCGCTGGGATAGAACAGCACTGAAGGACACGGCGTGATGAATGGGCTGTGGAGTCGAGGTCTGGCCGGCAAGTTTTGCTCGTGTTAGAATAATGAAAGCAAGCAGGCTATACTACCTCAATTGACAGTGTCGTGCAGGTCTTGCTGAAAAAGGGGATGGATACCGACTAGAAGTGAGAGAAAGAGAGAGATAGGGAGAGAGAGAGAGAGAGAGAGGGAGAGAGAGAGAGAGAGCAAGAGAGAGAGAGAGAGACAGTGTGTGTGAGAGCGCGAGGGGTGGATATGTTTGGAGGGATAGGTGGTGGGGGCCTCAAAGAGAATCAGTTCCAGTTCCCATGTAAAATGGAAGCAGTTTGGAATTCCTGAGATATTGAGCAAATGAGAGTACTTAACTAGAAAGAGTAATGAATAATTTGACTCCATTTCATGCATAAATAATCTGTTATGCAATCATGGGCTATGTGTGTATATTAGTGCATGGGTGTGTGTGTGTGTATGTATGTGTGAATGTTCACTGTGTGTTTATGCATTCATTCGAACCACAAGAGGTCTTTTGTGGCTTTACTTGGAACACTCCAGCCAAGGAAGTGGATATTAGATGGTTTGCCACACTGCGCTATTCTATTTTTATTAAATTATTAAAACTACATTTGTTTTAGCCTAAATATGTTTTTTTTCCATCCCTCAAGATTGTTCCAGCATCTCAATTCACCTAAAAAGCACTGCTGTACTGCTGTTTAAGTATTTCTGAGGTCTTTTTGCCTTTTGTAATATATAGGGCCAAGGGTAAAGGCTTCAGGACACTGTGGTTTCCAATGCACCAGCTCTGGAATCAGACATTAAACTAGCACAAGCAGATAAGATAGTGGTGTTGGTCTTTAAAAACACAACAGACTTTTTAACTGATGGGGGTCGGGGCAGACCAGAGGGTCAATGCATTCCCAAGCACCATTAAGCATATTACTTAATGTGAGGAAGTATCAAGTCCCTTCAGGGCCAGCACAGTGACACACATGATTAACAGTTGTGTGCACTCGATTGTGCAATCACAATGGCTGACTCGCAAGGACAAAATCTACATTAGGAAGATCATTACTGTCCAGAGCCATCTTAACAGCATATGGCCTCAAAGGAGTTCTGAGTAGGACTAGGATAACCTCTCTGAGGGTGCTTGAACAGTCTATACTCTCTGTTAAGGAATTCTGTAAATGCTACACACCCACCGCTGTGATGGACCTGCACAGCAATGATGGGCATGCTAGCTTTAATGAAAGCTCATGCTTTATTGCAGACATTGATTGTCAATGGTAGTCAGTCACATGTATGCAGATGTAAACTGCTGGAATTAAGTTGTGGATGTGTATACATGGAGAACAAACATGGCCCGATGCATTGGTCAAGCCAGTACGAAAATTGCAAAGGCGTGACTGAATTTGTGCTCACAGTAGGACATTGTGTTTGATTCATAGTTTCCCTAGTAATTATTTCAGCCTGTGGTACATTGCATGAGTTAACTATAGAAGTGCGTTGCTTGGAAAGGAAGTAGAGTTCATGTCTTCTGTCTGATAATAATGTTTGGGTACATTCACACATAAATAAAGAGATATGGAAGTTCGTGCTGTTCTGCATCGACACAGGGGTTGCAACATCACTAGGTCTGCAGTTCTCACATGTCTTCTCATAAGAAGAGAAAATCTAAAAAGAGATTTCCTTATTATCTCCTTAGTTTCTCCAAGACACAGATGAGATTAAATAGAACTAAAAGTGGGATTTAGGTTTAAATCTCCTGCTTCTCAGATTGCTATAAGGACCACATTTCCAGTATAGAGTTAAAGAAAATATCTCAACAGGGTCACAAATCATACTCAGTTTTTACTCAATGTTTAAACATCTCAATATTACCTCCCCTGTTTATCAAGACAACTTAGGTATTTGGGAATGGGGCACAGATTTTCATATATCACTGTTCAAACAAATGTTGGAAATGAATAGCTAACATATTGGACAGACTTTTACAAGTGCCTCACCTAATTTTTGTCTTAAACAGTTTCTCATTAGGGCGTTTAGGAGAAATATATGTGATTAAATTGATACATAAACGAAACAAAAATGATGAGTCTCATCTAGGTCCCCTGATATGTCAAAGATCCATCTTTGAGAAATACATATTTCCTTTTTAAAGCTGAAATAGACTGCAAGATTTGTGTTGAAAATTATATAGAAATAGGTCTATCTTCCACAAAAAGGAGAATATTCTCAATTTACAACACTCGTTGAGTTGTGTATTGTTGCCGTATGTGTGACACATTTAAGCCTTAAGAAGTTTGTTCGGAGAGTCATAATCATGCGCTTTGAGTGTGAAACGACCCGTAGGTTTGTACTGCAGGGGTGGATAACAGAGGTGGTAGCTATGCCGAGAGATGCAAAACTTTTCATGCCTTGTGTTTTTGTTCATCGATTTTTTTCCTGACTCATGTAGTCCCACGAGTGGCCCCTTTGACCTTACCTTGCATTTATAAAATGCTGCACAAAAGAAAGAACTGTATTCTGTGTGGTGGGGTGGTATAATAACTGTTTTGGCTCTGTGTGTATCCTATGGGGATGTCCTGAGGATAGACTTCAGTTGCTTTCTTCTCGGTCCAAGTTTTGGTGCGGAGTACCCTTTGCTGTTGAACCGGTGTCAGGGATCGCGTGTCAACTCCACTGAGGGCTCTCTTAGCCCCGCACCGAAATCATGCCGTTTTCATCTCTGCCTCTAGGGTATCAGAGTGCATCTTTGTTGATTTACCCAACACCTACTGTACAGGTCAAGCCAATATCTTTTGTTTGAGACTTTATTCTAAAAGTCAGAGATTGAAGTGAGTAACAAAAGAGAACGAAATGAGAAGTTACACAATCTCTCTTGCTTATTATGAGCAATCTGATTCATTCTTTTGGCTCTCCTTCTGACGTTTTCATTGGTCATGGATGTATAATGAAAACAAATGAGGCGTGTATATACACATGCCCTAGGACGATGGGCATAAGCTCTAAGGCCAACAACAAACATTTGGATGCCAATTTGATTTGTGATGCTGTTCTTGATGCACAAATCATTAAGTGTGTCATCAATCAAAAGTGCACTTCATATTAAGATAAAGTAATCAATACTGATACTGATCATTTTATATTTTAAATTTTAAGTGCACTCCATATTACGGTAAAGTAATTAATACTGATACTGATCATTTTATGTTTTAAATTATAAGTGCACTCCATATTACGGTAAAGTAATCAACACAGATACAGATTTTATATTTTGGTTAATACTGGTCATTGAAAAAAATACATTTGCAGTATAGCTGTATATTCTGACAGCAATATCAAGCACACATCTTTCATCTGGCTATTACGGAGGCTTACTATGGAATCACCTGCTGAGAAACACACTCAGGGACAGGCCTGCTTTCATTTTATGGTGGTCTTCCTGTCTTACGGCTCCTCTCTGGCGCATTTCAGATCCAGGACATCTCTGTCATTAAGTCACTCGTCTTGGAGGAGGCTCGGATGTCAGCTCATAACACAGTATAAAAAACATTTTATCATCATCCCTTTCCTGTAGAAGTGTAGTCTGTCATGCAGGTAGCATAGCAGTGGCTGTAAATCTGTATCCATATCAAGCATAAATAGCAACACCAATGACAGGGCTAGTTTATCTGAGAAACATGAAACCTGCGGCATCAATAATTCAGGTGTGCCTCTTACCCACTGTAATTTATCGTATAAATATATCAATACATTGGCATGCACATATTCATTTTGAATAGAGTATAATTAATGCAAACACATTGATTGTGCATTCACAATTCAAATAATTAATGTAGCGCTTTGAAATATTAACACTGCTATGATTAACAGGTCTGTTCAAAGCAGCCATTCTGAAGTGTTAGCTTGAGCCTCTCATTAAATATAAAAAATCCCTGATAGCATAAATGCAAATTGTAATCACAGTTAACATATATATTACGTGAAATGGTGGTGTGATTGCAGTATCACAACGATACTTACTTGTTTGTTTGTTGAATAGTATGCTTCAAGCACTTTCTTTGATTCAGTTAGTGGGAATAACACAGTTTCCATTGGTGGAATGCCGCTGTAATTCCGATGTTATTATATATAATGATTGTCACATTCTGGGTACTGATGTGGCCACTCACTGTGAAGTCCAAAGAATAGAAAAATGTCATAATCTGTGAAGACAAAAGAATACATTACATTAAATCAACCAATGCTCCAGTCATGATGTCATTAAGGGCTGTATTTCACATTTCACACATTTCAGTTACGCGTATTCTCCCCCACACTCTAAGATCACGCCCACTGCGCTTAAACTCAGAACAAAGGCGGACTCACAAAAAAATGTGATTTATTTCAAATACAAGAAAACCGGTTTAGTGTGGCTTTGGCTAAAAGCCGGATCGTGGTCTTCCGCATTCACCATGGAAATGTCATTAAAATCCATGGAAAACATTTTTTAAATAAAAGGGAAGAACTGCATTACAAATAGCCTCATATGAAAACATTTATGTATCAAAGATATCACATTACATCTGTGTTAATGAAATCATGTATCACATACTGTACACTCTGCAACAACAAAACAAAAACAACACATGTGCTACATCTGTTTATATAGGCATGTTGGAGGTGTGGAGATTTGTGATTTAAAAAGCATGTACTGCTGAGGAAAAAGTACTTCAAAATGCATGCTCCAATGTCCCAGCTTAAGCTCATATTATATAGCCTATTATTAAATGTCCAACATTAATCAAGTAATCACACACCTTGATGACTAGGAAATGTGCATCACACCAGCCCCCCCACAAATGATTTTGATGAGGACTGACAGAGATTGTAAATGATTACTGTGGCTTGAAAGTTTTTCTTTCTGTTTAACAATGTTGCCTTATATAAAGTAACGTAATATGATAACTTACATTACATTATAAATGAAAAAAATTGTAATGTTATTTCAGTAGTTTCAAACATTGTGTGACTATGTGACGTCACTACACATTAGTATGTGCTCTTACTGCCATGCCATCGAGTCTGGCTCATGTTTGGCACCCTGTAGACCAGAGTTCAAGTCCAGGTGGGGCGACTACGCTCTCCTTTCGCTACACATTAACACTCAAACGTCGTTATTTTGTAAGGTACATGTAAAATAATGTTAGAAATATGCCTACTGCCAACTTCAAACCCAATATGGTGTTTCCCCTTGCAGTGGCGCTTGACTTTCTAAATCTCTCAGAGGCGCATAGCTTAAAAGCCCAAATGGTGTTCACATAAAAAATGCCCAGATTTTAGGCTTGAACTGCCCTGAAGCCTTAATGTTTCACATTGTCAAAAGGCTCTATGGCATAACTTTTGAAGGAACTTGCCTTAGTCCCAACCTTTAATGACTGGAAGTTTCTTCTCACATAATGTTTACTAGTTAACTCTGTTGGCCATATATTATCCCTCTTATTCCAGGCACACTGCAGGGCTGTGTGGGCTGAGCCATTAGGAGAAAACAACCATTTGAATAAAGTCAGATTCCTTTTTCCTTTTATTATATTTCCTTCAGTGTTGTTCTCCCGGGAAGATGACAACATACAGTATATCCCATCTAGCACACAGTGCAGCTGCATGGAGACTTAGCACAGAGACTGCGTTTATTTTCCCGAAAATGAACGTGGTAATTGAAAATACAACGACATGAGTATGTGCCCATCTGTCAGGCAGGCTTCACCTATCATTCATCATCTTTGTGTGGGAAATATGTTGAAGAAGAAGAAGAAAAAAGAAGGAAAGGAGAGGGAAGAAAACACAGACTCAGAGGGAAGAGTTAACTTAATTCACTGCTGACAATGCGTTCTAAATGTGACCAATTGTACAGTTTCTTTTTGTTTTCCCGCACTGATTAAATGCAGGCCGCTATAGGCAATGGGGTGGTAATGAAGGGAAAACAATATGGTGACATACAGTGAGTTGGAGTGGACAAATGCACCTTTAACGGCAGTGTCTCCGTTAAACGCACAAGATGAACTAGGTCACTGGAAGTAGCTTAAGAACCCAGTGAGGGAATAGATTTGGGTCTCGAATTAAGGAAGTGTCAGCAACACGATTACTTTTTGATGAGAGTGGTTTGTTGGTCTTGCACAGTATGGCAGGATTACCATAAACAAGATGAACTCAAGTTGTTTTGAAAAAAAAAGAAAAAATTAAGTACTAAGATTTTCTTTTTTGGGGGGGGTGGCTTGGTGCCTTCCAATTTTTTGGCTGCTGCAGCTGCAAATGTTTCCTCTAAGGGCCCGAGTGCATTAAATGGCTGAGGGGAAAATTTTCTCAACCTCATTATAACCAACTAATTTAAGATTTTTATAGCTGTGCTTGCCATACCCCATCCATCACCATAGCTGGTTGCTGCTTGTGCCGTTGGAGTTAAAGAGTGGCCCGTTTTAAAGCCATTAATTTAGTAGTTAAATGCTCTGTACTGTTGTTGTTTGTAGATGACTGGAAGCTGGGTGACTTCTTTGCTGTACTTGTTCTTTAATATCATTGGGGCATATAAATGGAAAAGATTTCTTACTCATTGGTGTTCCTTAATTTAAATTCAGTCCTTTCTGGCTACTCTATGCTTCTCAAATTCATCATGTTCTTTATTATTTGGCTTGGCATCATTAACAGATTTGTTCTTGTTTTTCTTCTTAGTGGTTATATGCAGGGACTAAAATAGTTCCTCGTTCCAACAGGGTAACAGAAACTGAAATGCTTTTGTGAACCTGTCGACCTCTAGTCCGTTGTCTTGGGGATTATGCACATGAACTCAACTCAAGAGTATTTTTACCCTCTGTGCATCCATGACTGGAACACCTCATACAGGACACTAAGAAGGTACAGTGACTCCACCCCAAACACTAAAAGCTGTTGGATCATTGCTATGGGTGCTGCACTCACCAGAATGCAGAATGGTGCCTCTGCCTTCTTCAAAGGATATAAATACATATTTTTTTTCTGCTTATATGTGAGTCAATGCACACAACTCGAGATTGCTGTGAGTCGTCAAAAGGTAATTCCCTATAAGCCTATTAATGTAGGGCTTAAGATATACTGGAGGTGTTATATTGGAGTCAAGCCATAATGTGGCACTTCCCTATTAAAGGTATCTGTCTGGAGAAATACTATGCATTGCTACCCATTTTAGCTACTGAGTCCCAAACACCTCAGTCTGAGCCACTGGGGAATGCTGTACTGTGTGTCGACTGTTACAACAGAATAGAATAAATGCATTTACTGATCTGATGCATTAAAACTGTATCATTATACAAGCCTTATGATTCAGGAGAGCTCCAAGGCCGTATATATGGAAATTACTACGCACGTTAATGTGCGCAAGTTAACAGTGAAGATAAAGAGTTTGATGAATTGTAGCTTTACCACCAAAGTGTGCAGTTGTGGTTTAATTTGATGAATGACATTTCACATCGCTTCTGCAGCCCTGCTATTGGACTTTGATAAATGTTACTTTCCTTGGGTTGCCTTCAGTCAAAGGCCTCCCTTAAAGGCCAGCTTTGTCATCATCTGTGCTTCCTTTTTGATGAGACTAAACCTGCTGTAGTTATTGAATAAAACAGGGGAGGAGGAGAGAAAAAAAGCAAGTATAAATGTCAGCGCTGATCTTATGTGTTCTGTGCGGCTTTATAAAGAGAGGCCTGTGTGTCTTTTTTTGGGTAGAATTCGACTTTAACCACTAATTGCTTCTTTGCATGTGAGGCGCGCCGAGCCCAAAGCAAATGTAAATGCAATCAAATGAGATTCTGATCTCAGTCAGAAGCTGTGGGGTTGAAAAGTAATAAGGGGAAAAAAAGTGGTATCACAGGGGAGAACAAAGTGTGGTGATTACATTTATTTCAAGTGACCTATTACTGAAGCGCTGGGGGAACGTATTGCTGTGCTTTCGGTTTTAGCGGGAGGCCACTGCATGTTATTCCGGGCACGTCGGACAACAGCCCTCTTTATGGACATCCTCCGAGACATCTGCTGTGATTTTCTTTTCCATTCACATTTTTTCATATGTGGTGTGTGGTGTCTGATGTGATGGTAGGTGATGCGATGCGATGTGATGTGATGTGATGTGATGTGATGTGATGTGATGTGCTGTGCTGTTGAATAAAACAGAAGTTATGATGAAGTCTGATGGAGCCATTACATCGCTCAAATGTGCAGCTTTGAATGTAATCCAACGTGTCTGAGATGTTTGAGGTCTGTCATCAACATAATGGCAATCTATCCTGTCTAGGTTGCCTAATAAGTGCTCAATACAACATGTGGGTAGGTTCTATTTTACAATGCAAATTGAGCAAAAGTTGCATACTGATAACTTTACAGTACTCTTACTCTCTCTACTCCTCTTCCTTTCCCTCTCTTTCTCTTTTCTCCCTCCCTGTCACTTTCTGTTGTCTTTGTTTCATTCCCTCTTTCTATCTCAGTTGTTTGTTTAGTATACTGTATATGGAAGCTAAAAGTCAGGGCCATCTACTTCAGGGTTGGCTGGTCTCTCGCTTTCTCTCTCCCAGAAATGCAATATAACATTCTGAAATTGAGCCTGTGAGCCTCATGGATCTGCTGTAGGCTTGTGAAGAGGGCAGGGGGGAATATGCATCTTGGCTGTCAACACTCTCCAGAGGAACACAGCACAGTTTACAACATGCCGTATCCATCATGCCGGGTGATAACGACCTCTTGGTGGTGGAGGTATACCTTAATCTCACTGAGGGGCGGATGTAGCCGAACAAAAGGAAAGTCGTGGCACCTGCCAATTTCAATACTTTCGCACGGAAATTGTCGCAGCTTTAGAGCAGAGTCCCTCGCACAAAGGGATTGCAAATGTCCTAGAAAGAAGCAAAACATGGGACTTTGTGATTACGGCTCGGAGTGGGAAGAATACATCCACAGAAGCTTGCTTACACTAAACAGCCAAAAAAGGTTGTGGTGGTGTGTGTGTGGGAGAGGGGTTACGGGGCCTTTGGAGATACATTTTTTTCTCTGACTTGATGGTAGAATAACGAGAGAGAAAAGGAAGGAAGAAAGAGAAAATGGCACCTGTACAGAACTGTTATGACAAATCCAGACCACTATGTGCTCTTTCACGTTAACAAAATTGGGTAAAAGCGATGGAGATGTACTGGTGGCAATCATCCATATACTTTGATAAAAATATAAATTGGGTTTCGTTAGGGTACAAACTTAATATAAATATTGTCTGAAATTTAAATTCTTATATGGAGATGTATCATAACATTACTTTTCATCCCATTGAACAGAATATAATAAATAACTGCTTAAATGCTTCCCTGTTAATCATAATGATAAGAACCATTTACAGTTCTGTGACAAGAGAACTCAGTTCCTGATAGTTCCAGAACTAATGATGATACATTGTAGAAATCTGACATCAGTGGGGGGACAATAAGCCTTGCCATCAGTGCTGTGAATACAGGACATCTCAGTAGTCCAGGAGCCAGCTGTTAGCTTGCATTATGCCTGTATTCAATCAAACCATGTAGCCTTTACTGACCACATAATCACTTTAATAGCTAAACCTGTTATCTAAAGCAGAGGTCATGGGGTTGGATAAGAAAATCTGAACTTGTTCTCATAATAAAGACAGCAGGAAGCTGATGAACAAAACGTTATGCACATGCAGGTATATTGCAGTTTTGAGCAACTGTCAGTTACAGGAGAAAATGATAAATTATGATCATTAAAATGGTTGAAAATAAATTCAATAAAAACATAGAGTTTGACTGTAGAAATGTAACCAGTTTAATAAAGGTGATCTCCATCCGCCATCATTAGCTGTCATTGATTATGAAACAAATCACAGAATTAATTAAAGCTTACCTCCCTATGTAGGAAGCAGGTGATTGATGTCCGTAATAAGTCTACGTGTGGTTGCATTAAAGGTTACATGGACGTGTGGGAGAACCTGTTCATCAATTCCCTCTCAAGTAAAAATAAAAACATAATTATTGATCAAATGTGGTAGATGTGTGTTTGAAGGGGGGGGGGGGGGGGAGGGGTCATTGGGTTAGCGAGGTTGGTTTACTGTAAATAGCTAGTCCAGAGGGAGGTAGAGATGCATCCAAAAAGCTGGGGGAAAATGCACAGTCCTCAGGCTTTCAATAGACCTCTCCCACTCTGTGTAATTAAGTTTCTCATAAAGTGGCTTTAAGTGGGCGCCAATGTGTGTGACAGCGCTTTTGTAGGGCCTGTTTGTTTTAAACCTAAAAAACAGTTATTAAGTGTACAGCATGAAACTGATAGCATGTGGGGAACAGCACTGCTGATGTTCTCGTAATGCTGGCACAGTTATTTGACGGACATGTTTTCAGAACATATTCATTAGCTTTACTCTTCCTCAGCATATAATTTCACATACACCCGTGGCTGATTCTATTGAAGTCGACCTTTCATTGTTGTCTTTTTGAATTATCCAGCTGAATGAAGCATCTCAATTTGATTTGCTAATCAATAAAAGTACTGTAGCAAGAAATTAGACTTCAATCAATTAACTAATCAAGGAATACTTCATGTCAAGGCCACCACAGTCCCGAAAATGTTTTCTGAAACATCAAAAATCCACAAAGCAATTACTGACCATGATGTAAAGATGAGTTTCTTTATTTCTGTAATAAGACATTATTCTTGAATTTCCATCTCGGAAGGAAGACATGAAGGCAATGTTTTTTCTTCTTCAATGCAACCATTATGGATTTTTCCTCATACAGAATGAAAAATGACTGTTCATTTTCTAATGGCAAAAAAAACATGCAAATAGTGCCACCCTGTACTCAAAGAAATGTAACAATATGACCATAGCCATGAGTTAGTGGAGCACATAACATAACCCTGAGTTAGTGAAGCACCAGACATACCCTAGAGATGCATTTCCTCAAGTTTGCTGGGTGCAATGTGAGTGTGATTGCAGCACAGCAGTAGACGGCTATTGCATACTGTCACCTATGCAATTACGTAGAGCCTAACACTTTGCTCTAGTTTTAACGCTCATACCCCCTGTTGGATGAGCAGTAATTATCATCTAACACGGCAATGATTCTGTAACATCAAAACCCACTGTCTTTCTGGCACACATACGTCTCTATTCATTGTGTGCGATGCACCTTATTGAGATCTAGGAAGAACTAATTTTCCTCCGGAGAACGTCTGTTGTCTTCTACACAGTAAGAGATGGCAATCAAGACTATTTTCATTAGTGGCAGCTCGGTGGTGGAATGCCCTACCTAGTGCTATTTGATCAAGTGACAGCCATGGTACATTCAAAGAGTATCACACAGCGTTTAAAGACTCAGCTCATCTGTCATTCAAATTTTATATTACAATTCGGGATGACAAAATTAATGTGTTTTAAAGATTCATTTGAAATATTAAACGCAAAAAATATTGGGTTTTGTTATTATGTCTGTGCATATGTAATGGTTAAAATATCTGGATGCATTCCAACTTACACCTGATGCTAACAACTAGCAGCTAGCAAAGTATCTTCCTCCCCAAAGGTCTTTATCTCTTCTTCCCTCCTTATCCATCTTCATCTCAATCCCAATTTCAAACAAAAAATCCGTCCACACTTTACGTGCTGCACTTGATATGCCTTTCAAGTTGACAGTCAATTTTGATGGCCTTGAAGGTTTCATTGGAAATCTGTAGTTCATAGGGGAATATCTGTATTCAAAGATAAAAATATGCTATTAAACAATATCATTTGAATTTACCCCCCCCCCCCCTGGGGATGACAGATGTGGTTATAGTATTGACATAAACCTCAAAGCCTTTCTCTTCTGGTTAATTCACTGATAAATAAAGTGATCTCTTTTAAAGCACCTTAATAAGTTAAAAGTCTAGGTATATAGTGTCTACGGATACGTATATGGATATTTCTGTAAAATGGTAGTCTTCTCTTCACCTTAAGACATTCCCTTGGCTTTGTCTGTTGTCATGGTTTTGTGTTGATGTGTGATGGGGAGGGGTGTTAACAGCCCCCCTCTGCATATACAGGATTCAAGGCCATTGACACCTTTTTGATGCAATGACAGGGTCATACATAGATAGCCATTTTTTTGTTCATATGAAGAGTGGACCTTTTATGCTTATAGATGCTTGCTTTCAAAAATAGATTAATTGTGATTAATCGCAACAAATTGTGCAATCTATTGAATCGATTGAGATCATTAGTAATTGTAGTTATTATTATTGGAAATGTCACAATGACATAAAATTGTCATAAGCATATTGCTGTTTTGTGTTGTATTGTTGATATTTTTTGTGTCTCTGTGCTGATATTAGTGAAATAATTAATATATTAGTAATGATTGGATGGCTCTGTTTAATAAACTTTATCACACTACACAACCAATTTCAGGAGCCATAAGGATGTTCTTGAATAGTGGCTGTCGGAAACCCAAAGGTTTTTCAAAGCTGTCCGAAGTATTTCCCCATTCATTTGAAAGGGGAAAGGGGAAAGGGGAAGAAAATCGAGAAAAACTAAAGAACGACTGGGTGCATTGCAAAGTTGGAGCGGTGTCAATATCTCCAAAGCACCGAGAGCATAAGCGGAAGAAGGAAATAATAACACTCACAAGTTTTGAGTGCTTTTATTACTATGTAAGGGATAACGGCCGACGAGCTGTCCAGTTCTACGAAGTTAATGGACGCTGCGGGGCAAAGAACACCACGACGCGGAGCCGCAGAAGTCCATTAACTTCGTAGAACTGGACAGCTCGGAGGCCGTTATCCCGCTTATCTCCCGTTTACAACATCCAAAAATGTTTTTATTATTATTATTTAGAATTTCCTTTATCTTTAGGAAATGTAATATGCATAATAACCTGATGAATTCTTGATTTGAAGCCTAGTGCTCCCGTTAGAGAAAGTAGTGAGAAAGTAGTGCGTGGAACTGGACCTTTAGTTTCCCCGGGCGTTGCTGCAAAGTGACACTCATGAGCTCACCTCTGTAAGTAAACGGACACACGGACACAGGTATTGTTCATAAGGTTTTACTATTTACAGTTGAACTCCACGTTTCCGTTGATGGTGAAGTTGGACAGAGCAACAGGGAGGTCAAGTTTAGTAATTTTGGTCGAAGGCTCACAATCGAGCCGGCTAGTTAGCCGTGAGCTACCATCTGTTTCGATGGGTTTTTTTTCTAAGCGCTAACAGCCGCCTACAAATAATATTAGAGACTTTCAGTTAAGAATTACAATATTCTACAACATTCGTGTAGAACATAAACAACTAACCGAGTCAATTTAGACATATAAAAAGTCGTGTAGACAGCTTAATTGACATAAAACATTGCCCACTAACTTGTCCCAACACGCCGCCATCTTGGTTCAAATTATCCTAGCTGTCAAAAAATAAACGTTACGTTGGTTGTCAATGGTAACCATTCAAGAGCATTGATATGGAACGGCGATTTAACGTTTCTACTGGAACTACGTCCAAGGTGTCCGGTTATACGAACTTAATGTACACCCCATTAGCCAATCAGAAAACAGTATTTCGTTCCAGAGGGAGATAAGAAAAAATAATAGATACCAATGAAATGAGGTGTGTCCCTGACTACCTAAAAGATACTAAATTGGTGAGAGGATGGTAAAGATGTATATTCTGGTAATAGAGACATCATCAAATGTAGAAAATAATAGGCCATCCCACTTTTACAGTTTGACACCCCAGGAGCATGTTTAAGAAAGCCTCTCTGATGAAAGGAAACCAATACACCTTTTGTAAAGCATCAAAACCTAATTAACAGGCTACTCCCATTCTCTGGCTCCGCTCATCATATTTCTTCGCAGTCCATTTTGATGATGTTGTTTAGTTTGGTGTTCATTTTATCTGGCATTCCCACAAAGTTAATACACTCTCATCACTTTACTTTTTATTTACTTTTACTGTTCATTACCACTTTGTCATGTGACTTATGGACTCAAGAGGGGAGGGGCACACAGATGCTTTGATAGGGACATTTTAGCAAATTATCAGGAAAGGTTTGATGGTTGAGTACAGTTAACAAGCCGATTCATATGTGTCAACACTTCATGTGCTGGAAAAATTATCTGCTTACAGTAATGTGTGAAAAATATGGTGATTATATGCATTGATATAAGGCTGTGTGAGTTTGTGTCCACACCTTACTCTCTCAGCCATGGCAATGTTCACAGTTCCCATTTCTAAAAAGCCCTTACGTTAGCCTCATTGTGTTGCCGATGGCAGAGATGGCACACTGCTTTCCTTGAAAAGCTAGGTGAAGCCCTAGTAGTCACTGATAAGTCTGTTTATTTCAGTAAAATTCTGTCACAAAGGAATGTCATTTATTGGAGAAGACATCCACATTCATTAGAATCTTCATTTTTAGTAATTATAAAAGGAATAAGGAACAACATTTGGAACATCTATATGAATTAGATATATAATGTATACATTTTGAATTTATGGAATCTGCAAAATATACTCAATAGTATTTCCTTTACTTTATGAGTGGATTTAATGTAGCTAACCACAGTAGTGGTAAATTATATGGGTCACTATTGTAAGATTTATTCCGATCCTCAAAGAAGTAGGCCGCTTAGTATTTTCAAATAGGAGGAAGCTTGGACACACAAGGGGTGCATCTGGCAGAGTGGGGTCAAGTGCCTGGCTCTTCCTATACATTCACTTGACAATGAAAGTAGAGTGACTACTACAAAGCTTTGGCCGTTACCATGTGAAAAACCTTGAGTGTACCCTGCCTTCCCCTGGCAACGGAAGTGAGAGTAGTAGGTGAGCTCATGTCAGTGTGTATTGTGTGCCTTTTGAAATGCCCTCTGCTGGAAGCAATCATTGATGGATGTTGCACGCAGCATTGTGAGTTTCACTTTCATTGAACTTTTTGCTTTCATGTCTCATTTTTGATGAACTTTTTTGCTCTCTTTTTCCAGCCTGACTAATTCTTCAGTCTTTCCCTCCTTGGCTTGATGTACTTTGAAACAATTGCTTTCCAGAAGTGAGAGGATTAATACATCTTTTAATTACTGAAGCAGACGTTTAATTTTCCCAAGTAAAATGTTGTTTTTTCCCCTAAGCCTTAGCGCCATTGCTTGGCATACAAGTCCCTACATTTTCAATGCCAGCGACAGATTAAAGTAAGACGCTGATAAAGGAACCCGAAATTAACCCTCTGGGCTTAATTAACATTGTTCAGATTAACATAATTTTCTCCACAGGGGTGTCCCCTACACTCTTAGTCCTCTCACATGAAACATCAAAGCTTTTTTTGTGAGCTCTAAGACATCCCCAGTCGTCTCATGCAGCCTGAAAAGAGACCCCCATGGAACACCACAGGAGAAGTTATACGGTGATGTATCATCATGGCTCAACACTACTTGACTTGTATCCATATGATGTGCCACAGCACTTAACCACAGGGTCATTGTGCATCCAAGAACAGGCACATCAGATTTGTGAATTTGTAATGGGGGCGGTCAGGGTACAATACACTTAGACAGCCCACAGCAAATGAAGGATGGGAAAATCACAGACATTTGTCATGTATCTGAACATTCATTTATTTAATAGAATCCAGAGACTGGCAAAAACAGACGGATTGTTTGCGCTGAAGGCTGTGGTAGACAAATAGAGGCTGTAGTGATTGCTTTTTCCGAAGTTATATTGCTAATATTTTTGCACTCAAAAGCTGTTAGTTGCGTTTCGTGTGGTTGCACAACACAAGAGCAGGTGTGTTTAGGACCTGACACTTTTCATCCATGTTTCCGTCCCTCCACACTGTGTGACTTACTTTAAAAGCCTGGCCATTAGGTATGGCCAAATGTTAAGTGACTACAGTGGGTCAACAGTTGCACAGTTACCAAGGTCAGTAGGAGAGAAATTGAATTGGATTGAAGTCAAAGTTTGACCACCCACATAAGCCTTACTCAGCTAATCAGATAAAACAGGTGTTTGGAATTTCACTTTTGGCAGTCTGATGGTGACGTGGGGTGCCTCTCATGGCTTCAGTCCACGAGACGAGAAGCATCGTGCTGTGTCAGGTAACAGCTAAGACAAAGTGGTGGTACATATTGCTCGGGAAGTACGGCTAAGATTTCTTTTAAAAATAGTTGGCCTTGTAGGTTTACTGTTCACGATGTAAATACAAAGTACACAATTTTTGTAGACTCTTCTTTGTTAAGTATAAGCAACGGTTGGAAATGTGAGTAATAGTGCTCAGTGGTACTGAAAGGCATAGCTTGGTGCGATGTGTGCACCCTCATCAAAAACAATGGACCAATTGAAATGGTTGGATGTTATATGTTGGGTGAGGTGTCTCCATCATGGCCAGAGTGCATTTTAAGGCTTTTGGTTAGTATTTTGTCTGACAGTGTAAAGCAGAAAGATATGGTTCATAGGCTTCTGTCTCCCCAGCAAGCTGACATGGTCAACTAAGATGTTACGGTAAGCAAGTCAGGATCAAAAGTAAACTATTAAAGTGAACTACACAAGAGTTTGCCTTTGGAGACCCAACCTCTTCGTTTCTTGTATCTCACGATGAAAAGTTTTGATGGATGGTAGTGTCAAGCGGCTGTCTGATACGCTTTCATCTCGACACATTTGACAGTGGAGGTGCGTGATAAGGCAGAGTATGTCAGCGTGCCAAGAAGCTCCCGAATTTTTGAAGGGGTTTGCCGAACGAGCACCCATTCATCTCAAGGTTGGAGAGACAGACCCCTGCGCTGCCACATCAAGGTCAGCCCTGGCCACGCTGACGGATGGGGGACACGGCTACAAGTGCCATCTGTCCTGCCCCCTCCATTTAGCTGCGAGCAATCAATGGGGTCAGGCACAGTTTTTCGATGAGTGAGCAGCGATGACGTGGCTCTATATCTCAGACCTGACTCGCGACGCCACAGGCCATACGACCTACGCTGGTCGAGCTGCCTCCCTCTCTCTCTCCCTCTCTTTCTCCTCTGTGCCTCAGCTAGTTGATTGATCTCCATCTACAGCCCAGTCGCAATTCCTTGAAGAACCTTGTCAGAGTCCCATCTAAAAAGGCCCCCTCAGGAAGGTTCTGGTGAGAAAAAAAAGAGAGAAGAAAGATTGCTCTCATGCGTGACTCTGTACATTTTCAACCTTTTTTTTAGTTTGAAGTGGTAGATCTGCTGGCTGTGGTTCCCAGAGCAGTATTATGGCATCAGCCCTGTGTCATACCAACACCAGCTGTGTGGTGCTGGTGTATAAAGAGGGCCTGATGGGTAATGTGTGAACAGTAATATTTACACTTAATGCAAGTTCCATGTTTAATTTCATACATGGAGAGACAACCTTTTTCAACAGGGGCCAGATTAGATTAGATTAGGTACTTGTTAAAAGTACCTGAGGGCCAACTCTTTGTTTTTATATCACCCTGCACATCTTCCCCACATAGCATAAGGTGGTGCTGTAGGGCTGGCACCGTGCCTGGCAACCTGCAGTATTTTTTGGGAGAGGCCACAGGCCGTTTAAGAGCTGCCCCCGGGCCAGACTTTGGACACCCTGGTTTTATGCAGTCTTAGAGCAGTAAATCTTGTCAATTGACAAGATGAGAACAGAATGCAGTCTCAGCCAGTTCTTTTGAAATTGAAAATGTCTTGTTAAATGAAAAGCTACTACCTGTTGGATGAGCCGTGTGGTGGTAGTGCATACGCATATAGCATGTGCATATAGCATGCGTGATGGTTAGCTTTATGTTGAGCTTGGACTTTCTTTTGCATGGTGAGTGAATCATGTAAAGACCTGTTGCAATTAGATATGCAAATCTAAGATATTTAAATACACCGGATCAGGATGGTAGAATATAGGAAGATGAAGAAAATTCAAACCTTATTCAAAGATATGACAGTATAACATTTTAATCTCATAAATATTTTATTTACTAAGAAATTACGGTACCACTTTACAATAAGACTCCATTATAAATGGTTTATAAATGGTTTATAAACAGGTTATTAATTAGGTTGTAAACACTTTGTAAGTCATTAATAAGCCCTTAAAAATGAGTTATAAACACAGTTTTTATACATCGATGCAGGCTCACTATTTCGGAAGATCCACATCTTGGCAACCCACTGTCTATCCTATAACTTGCTCTACTAGCCCAATTGCACACTCCCTGCCATTCTTGTATCTGTTACTAGAGATTAAACCCCATGACGGGGGTCCCACAACGTGCCCCCCCCCCCCCCAAAAAAAAAACTTTACAATAAAGCTCCATTTTGCCAGTTATAAATGTTTGTAACTGATAACTAGATGATGATGTGTTTCACACTTTAAAATAAGGCTCCGTTTTGCCAGTTATAAATGTTAGTAACTGATTAATAGAGGGTGATTTGTTGTGTAATGAGAAGTAGGAAGTAACTTGATTTTAGATGGATGGATACTTTATTAATCCAGAGGGAAATTTTAGGGCATCCAGTAGCATCCAGACACAACATCCATTTTTTTTTTTTCAATTTAAATTTGAAGTACATGGGATGCACACTATGGTCATATCTGGTTTTCCAGAGCTGATATAGAACAAAAAAAATATTGAATTGTGCTTTCTTTGTTAGCTAGTGACGTGACGCCATAGGTCAGAAGGTCACAGACCAGCGCGCCCACGGCAAATAGGGAGCTTGAGTTTTATATCTTGCCTATATGGGGGGGGGGGGGGGGGGGGGGGGGGGGGGAATTTCCGGCTGGATTAATAAATTATCCATCCATCCAAGATCAAGCTACTGCTTACTACTCATTACACAACAAATCACACTTTCTTAATCAGTTACTAACATTTATAACTGGCAAAACGGAGCCTTATTGTAAAGTGTGAAACACATCCTCATCTAGTAATCAGTTACAAACATTTATAACTGGCAAAATGGAGCTTTATTGTAAAGTTGTTGGTTTTTTTTTTGGGGGGGGGGGGGGGGGGGGCACGTTGTGAGACCCCCCCTTCTGGGGTTTAATCTCTAGTCACAGATACAAGAATGGCAGGGAGTGTGCAATTGGGCTAGTAGAGCAAGTTATAGGATAGACAGTGGGTTGCCAAGATGGGGATCTTCCCAAATAGTGAGCCCGCATCGACAAATAAAAACTGTGTTTATAACGCATTTTTAAGGGCTTATTAATGATTTACAAAGGGTTTACAACCTAGTTAATAACCTGTTTATAAACCATTTATAAACCATTTATAATGGAGTCTTATTGTAAAGTGGTACCGAAATTACTTTATTCTCTAGTAGTGTGAATGTTTGTCCTACGTGTGCTTAGCCAAGTACATAACAGAACAGTACCCTGTACAGTATTGTATTGATATAGCAAGGTGCAGTCTTATGGCCTCAAGAGAAACCTTTTGGAGTCCATGTAAGAGGGTGAAAATTGAGCGGCTTTACACAGCTCCTATACCTCCTATTTAACAGATTTTCTGTTAAAGTTTTCTGGAAGTCCATTTATTTCTCTATGAGTTTAGCTGGAGTCTATGTGAGTAGAGCTGCCTATTGGATGGGACATGCTCTGGCAGAGTACAGATAACTTCGGAGCCTTAAGGACTGACAGTCCTCCAGTTGGGCAAGCATGTTAGTCTCACAGTGGCAAAATTCATTATATGATAGGAGAGATCAATCTGAAAGGTTACTTTTGATGTCAGCTTTTGAACAGCTGAAGGTGATGGATGTCTTAGCCTTCCTGGAACTTGTTGGAAATTCTCTCTCACTGATGAGTCAAAATGAAGCCTGCCAAAGGTCTACTGCAGATGGGGGTGTCTGGGACTAAATGAGAAATAATAATGTCTTTTTCTATGAACACTGGCATATTTTGTCATTTACCATTTTTTTTCAGATTGCACACTGCCAGCCTCATTTATCATTCTTTACATCTATTGTCAAATGTGTTGGTTTAAACAGCGTTGCAACCAATACTGAACAGAGTTAGAAAGAAATTCAGCGCTTTGGTCACATTCCACAGAAATAATCTATATAACTTTTTCAGTTGAATAAAATGAATACTTTTTTCCTTCACTATTATCTGGTTACAAGAGAGCATATGGATACTTCTGGCTAGGACTAAAAGTTTGCCTTAATTTCAGAGGACATTTCATTTCGAGTGAGAGAGCACAAACCTGTTTGACTCAGGATGTTCCATTGACTATGAACATGATTAGTCATGATTGACTGAGGAATGCTTTTTGGCCGCTGGGGCAACTTAAGTAACTGTTTGATAGGGAGTGTAGACTGCATTGTACTGGAAGCCAACAACACAGAAAAAGAAAAAAAACCTAACCAACTCATACTAATGGACCAGCACAAATGACCTGATGAACATTCCGCTTTTTACCTCTGTCTTACCTCCTGAGCTGATTGCCCATAACTAAGTACCCCAAGGCTAATGAACAAGTAAATTAGGGAAATAGAATATGGATGCATGCATGTTCCACTCGGTGCCTACTTATGTGGACAAACAGCATTAAGCAGACAAATGAAAATGAGCCACTTCAACAGGGTCCAACAGACGAACAACTCAAACCAGCATTCCGTGAAGCCTCATGCGGATTGAAATAGCGCTCTGCAATCTGGCACATCTTGAATAACAACTTGATCAGAGACACCAAAGCCACAGAGCAATCATGGATTTCTGCTGTCTGAAAATTGTGTGTGGTTCTTGCCATGTCATGACTTAGTTTGCCACCCCTGAAAAGAGCCTCGAGAGCATATTGCAGTTGTGCTCCATGGCTTGCCAGTCGCAAATACCCAAGAGAGGCAGCCATTCATTTGTGATCTCAGCAGCATTTACTGCAACAACGATCCAGGAGTGACCCAATATGGAAGGTCTCCAATAGGCACTAAGCTGACCCCCCCCCCCGCCCAGTTAGGGTTCAGTAAAGAGCATGGGAGCCTCCCACTGTTTCAAATGAGTCCCATTGATCTGGCCTGGAAACAGAACGAGATTAGCATTCTAGTATAGTGACATTTTCTACACTTGAAGCTTCTGTTATAAGGTTGACATAACCATGTTATAAAGACGTTCTGTCATTAGTCATCATGACAGCTGAAGTAAAGTAGTGTGCTGGTGACACTCTCACATAATCAGCAATTGAAATGCTAGTTCTCAGTTAGCAATAATTGAAACATGACACCGGACATTGACTGTTGAGATTTTTTTAGGATAGGATATTGCCTCTGCTATGACGTGTAGGATATGGGTCTGTAAGTTCAAGTAAAGTGTTACCAATATCCATGTATTGTCAATATAACAGTGACAAAAATTATTATTGTATGTGTTTCGTTTATTATGTGTGTATTATTTTTAGCATTTTAGTAGTTTGTTAAATTCTTTGTGATCTTGAATTCAATCTTGATCTTGTAGGCATTTATAAACAATCCCAAAGGAGGGAAATAAAGAGAAACTGAAACTGTAATTTGTTTTCTACCAAGTCATAATTAGTAATGGGCACTTAGCCCTCCAAATGATTGCCTTAGTAAGTATTGCTCCCATAGACTTAATTGACAAGTGAATATTAGAAACTGTTAACTGTAGGATTTAACTCCATCTTTTTCAAGGTTATCAAACCCACCGTCACCCCACCGATTGCCATTGTGCAACTTTCTTTACTACAAATTACTCACAAGTTCAGCTATCGTGATTTTGTTTTTAATTATTGAGATAGGGCTGGTAATTGCAGCTTGATAATTACTCTTATCTGTATGTGCATGACTTTTCAGTCATTGATAGGCATACAAAATTATATCTTTGGATTTTTATCAAGTTAACGCCTTAAGTACATTTCATGCTATATTTCTCTGTGGTAATAGTACATTATTTGTACTAAATATACAGTAATTCTCAATGATCACAATCAGGGAGGCTCATTGACACAGTCGAGGAGTGGCAATGATAGATCATGAATCTGATCATCTAACAGCTATCCACTGGGGTTAGCCATACTGTTCCACTGGGGTTAGCCATAGCTTAAGTCATCACTGAGGCCCATATGGTATAGCTGGTTTGCTTTGTTCAGGACCGATGAGCTGCATTTTCATGTTTAGCCCCTACATGTTAGAATGTGGTGGTTTTAACATCTCCTGTGTATTCTAAATGGCAATGTGGAGAATAGACAGCCAGTACTTACCTATTTGTGGGGAAATGACTTTGACCTGTGAAATCCTACCATCTGATGAAAAATAAAGTATGTGTACGATCCCAGGGACTGACATGAAATGTCCACAGAGGATTTTCTTCAGTCTGAGTAGTCTGGGGAGAAGAAATCTCCCAGCATTCATCAGACCATCACTCTGCGCATGTCGTTCTGGTTCTCTGCCCCGAACTGTCTCCCCCGTAACACTGACAGCTGGAGCCTGTTTGAATATTGAGGAGATTGGGTATGCAGATACAAAGCACGAGCATATGGAGAATATGCTAGTGACATACAGTAAGAGTGGAAGGTTTCCCAGCGGATGTTGAAGAAAACCTGTCAGATGTCCTCTCCCTTGGGGTTGATGATGAGCTAACATTCCCTCCTCCAACCCCCCCCTTCCCCAAATTCTATCCTCTCTAAAGCACTTTGCACACGCACACGCAACTGAGATGAGTGCTTTTCTCTCACTCGTGGCATTGAGTGCGGTACAAATAAAAGTTGTAGGATGGAGAGCAGCTGAATGAATTATTGATATTGGCTTGATGGTGACATGCCCCAAAGGGAGGGGGCAAAAAAGTTCACCACTATAAATCTCTGACAGCCTTTTGAAAGGAACATGGCTAACTGGCCCAAGCGTTTTAACTCCTGTCATTCTCCAAAGTGACTCTTATTGGCCAATTAGTAGGCTTTTTACCGCCTGGGTAACATCTGAAATTTTGACACTGTAATTGGATCTCAGCAATTATATCATACATCCAAGTCTCATTAGGTTTTTTGTGTAAAGTTTTGTTAGGTATTGTTCATTTAAAATGCAATTAACTCTCGCCACCTATTCATTAAGAGGCATTTCATTTTATTCTGCAAATATTATCCTCAGTATCGATGATTGAAGCTGTGCACCTGGTCTTTTTTTTTCGGTCTTCATAAATCAAGGGGAAAAGTGTGGCTGGAAAACGCTGGAGTTATATTATGGCATACGAGCACACAATGAACACTGTTGTAATGAAATGATCAAAGCAGTACAAAAAAATGAAACGTTTTGTACCCTGGCAGCTATAGCATATTAACTCCCGCCCCTAACATGACAATCATCTTCAAAGTTTGCATTTACCAAAGTTGTTATGGATGCACCGTTCATTATCTGTGCGTTGTGTTCCTCTCAAGTGAATCACAGACGTTTCATCTTTCATCTGTGTTTCAGGTAATTGTCTCAACTCGTTGTGTTTCGAGTCTCTCGGCTTACTGACTATTTCTCGGCGACCTTAATTAGCTTTGAGTATGCTTTTGTTTGGCATGTCTTTTGTGATAAAGCATGGCGAGTGATAAGACTGAATTAACAATGCCTCCAGCAGTAAGCAACCGTGATTGAGAGACTGCAAAACATATTCATAACCTTAATGACGGTGCTTAGACAACTGAAGTTGTTCCATGTAATGCAAGTCATTAGTAAAACCCCAGGACTCAATATGTTGCGTAACAAATGAGTCACAGTCACAGTACATATATTTTATTGGACATTCTCAGCTGTGCCTGCTTTATTCCCCCAGTAATATAGTGCTTATTGTGTTTACATCTCTGCACCCGGTGTCCATGTTGGTTCGCTTTATGGGCATATTTTACCTTCGATAATTAAACTCACATAATTTCCACTATATGGCTTTTCCAATATCCCCTATTCCATTGCTCTCTCTGGCATTTGTCAAATTGCGTGACAGCTGGATATGCTATCATAATCTATACGCAATTAAGTCTGAAATGTCAGGAATCTATGTTTAGATTTTGCTTCGCCAAAAAAAGAAATGAACAACATACCTGTCTCTCATTCCTAATCTTGCCAATGTTAGTGGGGTACATTGAGGGTCCAGCCTGGTGGAGGTGCCATGCAATGGCACACACACGCACACCCCTATTAACCTGCCCCTGCCTGCAGCTCTCCCCCTGGGGGTAGGAGAGCTTGGCATGCAGGAGGAACCGTCAGGAGAAGGGATGCATCAACATAATTAAAGTTATTCTCACCAGTCACTTTTCCTCACCAGAGCTTATTTCAAACTTTTTTTTTACCCTGTTACTTTTCTTTTGGATAAATGTTTTTTTTTGTAATGTTCTGTTAAAATGTTCTTCAGTGGTGTAACTCTGGGTGTGTGTGGGTTGTGTCCTTGGACATATTGGTTGTATTTCACATTCACTGTATCTGGCCCACTGTTTCTCTGCTTGTCAGAGAAAGAATAGAATTGAATGACGGTCAGTCAGCTTTTGCCACATTCCATCTCCAATTCCAACAACATTTTTGTGGCTAGTTGACTTCTTCACTTCCTCCTTGATCTTATCTTTCTTCATTAAATCAATTTCATAGAATGACCACATTGCAATCCCATCAAGAAGGATGTAATTTATATGGGCGAAATACAGCGCATACACCATAACATGCTTTTTTTTTTTTTCATTTTCTCAGTTTTCCTCTGAGCTAGCAGTAAATAGGGGAGCCATAAGCTCCCTGTGGTTAATCACCAAGAGGCATTGTTAGCCTTCACCATGGTTCAGAGGAATCTGGGTGCAATTCCCTGCTGTGTCACTTGCAGTTTCGGCTATTTGCTTCATTTTCTCAGGTGTTAGACAGCCAGGGCTGTTTTGTTCTCCCTCCCGCTACTCTGTGGGGATGCCCACTGTCAGTTGGCAGCAGTTAAAGTGTGTAACACTCTCTCCTGAGTGCTCCAGTCTTTGTTTGTCCGGATCAGGAGGAAATCTAAGAGTATATGCTTGGCTTGTTTGTGTGGGGAGAAAAGCAAAAGGGGACTGTGCATGTTATGCCATGGTCTCTTCAAATCACATAGAAGTTGCTTATGCAAATGCGACTCCACAAATCCTAAATGTGTTCTGTCACAATAACTTTAGGCTTTTCTATTATGAAAGACTCAAGGGATGGGGTAGCTTCAAGGTCTATTCACTGTGTGCTTAAGGTTGTGTTTTTAATATTTCAGTACAATCTGAGACATTGTCCTTTGTCATGTTGGCCAAGGGGAGGATTCACATCTGGATTGTGATGTTGATGTTTGGTGACTGGAAAAATATTTACAACCAAGATATTACATAATAGATGTCTAATACTTATCATGCACTGGGTTGGAAGAAAGCACTGACTGAAAATGGTGCGCTTGTCTTTGTCCAACTCACTTTCTCAGGCCTCTGGACATAAAATGTTCTGACACATTACAGAGCATTTAGACTATAACCTTGAAATTTAGCCACTGTAATATTTCGAGAGGCGTGAATCACTTGACATCACTGCACCAGATAGACTTTTCAGCTGATGTGCCATTTCAGTGAGCAAGAGAGTGTGAAACCTTGCTTATTTAAAATGACGTGGGGTATAGTATCCATTATTTTTAAGCTCTATTCAGGTTCGATGTGCTACAAAATCCTGCAAGCCCATTTTTGCACCCTGCTGATTTTAGCATGTTTAAAAGGTAGAGTCAGCGGTGCTAATTTAGAACATGCTTTCTGTGATATTTAGTGAAAACTGCCCTCACTCTTTGTGACTGCCCCTTGCTCTGTCCTGTGGGATCATAGTGGGGATATAAAAAAAAAAACATATACACAAACACTGAAAGCCTCCTAAGACTAAGACAGTAAGAACAATGATCTGGCTGTCAGTCATGTGTCTAAGCCAAGACAGCGCTGCAGTGCGTGAGCAGGGTGGGTGGGGGGGGGCAGGGTGTTGTGGGGTGCCTTGGGGAGAGCACCGAATGGATGGGGTGTATTTGTTTTCTGCTGCTGGTTTTCAAAACGGCTTACTTCTGCTTGTATTGCCTGCCTTCACATTTTAAGACGGTCTCTTATCCACTTACACCACCACTTACAGCAGCCAGTGGGAAAAACACCCAATACCAATACGCACCAACAAACACATCCTTAATGCTTCTATCATATGCTGCTCTGGCACGCAACTATGCACCTTTTAGGAACCGTCTCCTCTCTGCTGGGTTTAATTTAATATCCCAGAACCTTTTCCCATTTAAAGTGGGTTTAAGTACCCCAGTACATTTTTAGTGGGTTCCTCCTCTCTGCTGTCCGACTGTTCTTGTCTGTATTGGCTCATCTCCATTCAAAGTTGCTGGATGCTTTCTTGCATTCGTCTTTTCTTGTTGTGTCTTCCTGGTGTCTGCTGCTCATCCTTGATGTACAGTGTGTGGTCTGGTTTCTTGCTGACTCTTTTTTGGACTGCGGGTTGAAATTAGACTCAGAGGATTGTTTGGCCCTCTGGAAGTGAAGTATTTTTTCTTCTTTCTTTCTTGTTTTTTTTTTATTTTTTAACTGAGACGTCGAGCTATAGTACTTTGCATCTATGCCACGCTCTTCACATGCTGCATTTGCACATTTATAAGCACTGTGAAAACTGTGGGTGTTTGGATGTGTTTGTGTGTGTTTGGGGGTGGGCGTTTGCCAATCAATTATGCACCAGAATGTGTTGACATTGTCCACACATTAGATTGCATGACAATGGTTGCTAGTACAATTAAGCACTACCATTAAGATAAACAGATTTAGTGCTCTATGTTTGAAAAGACGTAATTTATTTATGGCTTACAGTGACATGATTTTTAAACAATATGCTGGTTGTACTCCAGTACGTGGTGTATAGCAAGGAGCACTACTAGAAATAGCTGCTCTGCATGCTTGCTACTACGATGGAAAGCAAAATGGACACATCAACGCTACAGACAGACATACGCTGTCGCATATGATCTATTCAATCAAGACCTGCCTTGTAGGTCTAATAACGAACGAGTTGGGCATGTAGGATTTAGATTAATTAGTGGTGATTGGTGAGCGTGGCATGTCCAACAGGGTTTGAATGAATGTATTACAAGTAGATGTGTTATGGTGTCAAACGGCTGTTTGAAGTAAGGGTCTGCACTCAACCATACACTCAAAGGAAACGTTTTTGCATTTCATTTTCCACTATTGACTGATTGTCAGACTTTTTGCTTTTCTTCAAGTATCATCTTAAATTGAATATTACCCATCCTCAACAATTATAATCTGCAATCTATTGTCAGTTATTGCTCTGTATCCCAAAGTTTTTGAACACAACACCATGATGAGTCATGATTACCTTTCATTTGTCAATGGTAATTAATGTGTTACTTTTAAAAATAGTGTTCACCACCTCTGCTGCAACCATCTTTTAAAAGTAAACACCGGCTTTGAGCTTGAGGGGATTACTCATACTGCAGTCCAACACAATGCAACTCAGAAACCACCTGTGATGCCTTATCACTCATGTACTTAGCCAGACCAGCACCGTACTGGCAGTTATCTGAAATGCACTGAATGGCTAGCATTAGGGCTAAATGAAAGAGTCTCTGTCCAGCTAAAAAACAGGCAGTTTTTTCCCCTCTAATCTCAACCACTTAGTTGTTGACAATAACACATGGTCACTTACTCTTTGTGATTGGAATGACATCTGATGACACATTTAGCACCAAGGCATTTGGTGAGTCACATTTACATTGAACTGACCCAGTGGGGAGGATATAAAATGGTGTTTTTCGTATTTTCAACAGTGCTTTTCATTTGTCTCTATATATTTCTGTTCAAATAACCTTCCCAAATATATCGTGGATATCATCGTTACTCAACAGATTTATTTCCTTCTTTTATTATTCAGTTACCGAAAAATCCCTTTCATTTATTATTCAGCCGATGAAAAATGTGTATCACCGCGTAGGAATAGACACAGCCTCATCTATTCTGTTAACATATCTTTAACCATTGTGTTAATTCTGAGCCTTGCTGTTGAACACAGCATCTCAAGAGAGAGAGAGAGAGACATTTGTTTATTATCTTGTCTCCATGGTATTTAGAAGAAAGGAGGACGAAAATGTATTAGATGATTAATGGTGAGATATTGAATGTTGAGTTGCATACCAAACAGAGGAGCAGCAAATGAAAAAGGAGGAATGAGAAACACCCAGGGTTCTCTTAATTAACCTTTGACTATATTAAGTACACTTTAGGTTTAATCTCATTAGCTATGGTAATGTCAAATTCTTTCCCTCACCAATGGCAGCTAACACATTCAGGACTAGAATCAAACATCCAGTACATCATGGGCAAACACAAAGAAGAACATTCTGGGACTTTCCATCTGCACAGAAAGTTTGTACAGCGAAACAGTGTTGTGGTAACTCAAACTCAAAATCTGATGTGTAAGGGATATTTGACAGGTCTATTGTGTTTGAGAAAGAGTAGAACCACAGAGTTTTTGCAGTAGAAATTTAACTGCAACTCAGTCACTATTACACGGTGTTGTCCGTGTTGTCCATGTCTGTCCATTCGAGCCAAATCAAAGACTCCAGCAGGGCTTTTCTCAGCTCCCCTCCGCTGTCCTTACATATCTGTAGCAGGGCCTGGGCCATGCAGGGGTAGGGGGACCAATTATCTGCCCAGGGCCAGTTTACTCATTTCCTGCTGAGACTTCACAAGCCAACTCTCCCCTGGCTTCATTCTGGTGACGTGTGAAAAATATTCCATAAAATGGTGCCAGGCCAGCAGGAATAGCATGCTGACTTTTGTGTGTGGGCATCATAGTTTTTAGCTCTATCAAGATGAGGCGAGGTGCTGGGCATTGTTTTTCACAGTCTCGTGACTTGTTGCCAAGAGACAAAGCTCAGTGATAGGACTGAGGGGTAATGGGGCCCTTGTCCTCTACAGTACGGTAACAAGGGGCATCATTATTTTGACAAACCCGATCAACACAACTGCCTGACTCTCCAGCATAAGCCCCTGTCCGTAAGACTTTTTAAAACCCAAGGTATGGAATATGACTGTGAAATTTCATTCACACTTAAGCATCACAAGGTTCCAATAACAATAGCAATGTTTAGCCTGCATTGCATGCGAGATGAGGGGGGAAAAGACCAGCTATGTGAGGTATTTTTGCCACCTTTACTTCACACAATTTCTCCTCTCCCTCTCTTTACCTGTACAGCATACATTTTTTGTCCATGGGCATATCTTACTCTCCCCTTCATCACTTATAGCATGAAGAAAAGCAGTGGGGAAAGAGTATCAGGGTGAGAATTGGTTGTGTTGTAATTGCCCAGTGGACTGGAGCATCCATCCGGAGTGCTGATATCAAGCCCTTTGTGTGACCCGCTTGGCTGAGGAGGAAGAAGTCAGCAGGGTGGTCTCTGTGTCTCCACTCTTCATCTCTCGCTGCCTCTACCCGAGACTTCACATATCTCCAGGGCCACATTTGTTACTTCCCCAGGTGTTTTCCTTGAAGAGGGCCATTGTGGGCCATTGTTTCTGCAGCGGCGCTTACAATGATGGGCCATGGGAATGAATAATAAATAGTAACAGCTCAGATGTTGGAAATTGTTGCCAAGGGACCAACATTACCATTTACCTAATAAAACATATGTCTCACTTTAGTATCTCATTCTGCTCTTGCAATAAAAGTACACTCTCCCTGCGTGCACTGGAAGTTGAATTGGAAGTTCAACATCAAATGCAGGTTAAAGTTGTATGTCCTAACATGTATGAAATAGCAAATAAAGTCGGAAGGACACTCTAAATGCAAAGAAATAAGTGGATTATCCAAGAAAGTCTCCTTCGAGGTCTGAGGTGGTTCTCGTCTGAGTGAGTGCCTTCCATTTTCAGTCAGACGTTCTAGAATTGTTGGAGTGCTGAAGGTCTACCTGTGTTCCGTTGACCTTGAAGAAGTGAAGCCTGAAGAAGCTAATTACTGAGGTCAAAATCCATTAAGGCTGCTTTCAATGTCAGTTTAATTTCAGAAGCCCAGTCTTGGGAGCCCTGGTCTCTCCTCTCAATCTTTGGGGCTATTTTTACCCATCTAACTGACAGATCAAGTGGCACTGATCAGCACACCTGCTCCTAAGCGCTGCAAGGAAAGGGAGCAAAATGGGAACTCATACATCATTGTGCCACCGAACAGATTTGTTGGACAACCCCTTGGGACCGGCCTCATGCCAGTAATGTCATGTCTCCAGCCCTACCTGAGAACTATTTTAAAAACCCATGAACCTGGACACAGAGTTGTTTCACTCATTTTTATACACAGTTGATGTGTACTAACAGCATACATGGCCTGAAATTGGGAACTGCTGTAGAAACAATAATGTCTGCTGTGTTTGTGTGATTTTGTGTAGTTTAGCTTTTTTCTTTTCTTACATTGTCTTTAAATATAATTGTCTTGTGTCACATAAACACAATGTAGCATTAGTGCTTTGGGAAAGGGGTTTGTTTTCCAGCAAGATTTACTCAGAATTTGAAGGGTGTGCTTTTATTTTTTTTCCGTCTAAAATAATAATAAAAAAACATCCCATTTGTCTGTCTTCCCGGAACGATAAATCATTGTTAAATGGAGTTCCATCTAAATTGCTCTAATACAATTCTGTTTCAAGTGCCACCATGCTTTCACTGAATGGCACAGAGTTTCACCATCACCATTCCTGGTACAATAATGAAAAGAGCTCCTACAGACACATTTCGTTTTTTCCATCTGATGTTGACAGAACAGGACAGTCCTTCCCCTTCCTGTCTGTCTTCCCCCCCCCCCCCCCCCCCTCTTTTTTTCTTTTCTTTTTTCTTCTAAATGCTGTCAGTGGAACGTGTGTATTTGAAAATTGTAATGTTTATTGAAACACAAGCCTTTTAGGAGGCTCTAAGAGGTCTTCCCACATGTCATCTTTGGCAGCTGACTTGACAGAGGCAGACCTTAACTCTGACAGATGGGAGTCTGCCTCCTCCCCCCGGGAGCAGGTGAAACCGCTTAATTGGGATGCTTCTGAAGCAAAGGCAGAAGCAGCCACAGCCCCCCATCTTGCACCAGTCGCCACAGTGGTGCCAAAGAGCATCTTGTTGTACCTGGACAGGGCACCAACACGAACAACATCCCGTCATGGCAGATGATGAGGCTGGTAGAACCTTGTTTGAGACACTGGGGGCCCTGCTGCCATAATGAAGCCCCCATACCAGAACTCCCTCCTCATCATTTCACCTTGTAGTGACATTCTCGGTTAGTCTCCGTGGCCATGCCGTATACTGTAATGCGCTGCAACAGTTTGTGATGCAATCTTGTCACAATATATCTGTCCACCCACTGTGCGCAATGCCCTGAAATCTGGATTCAAAGTCAACTGGTATCTCAGCATCCAGGGACTGGGCTGTCAAGCTTTGACAATGCTCTCCAGTGCTGACATTGATTGATTATCTGAGAAGTTTAAAATAGTTGTACTGCTGGTATCACAGAATTGTGCGTAAAGGTACAACAGTGCTGTGTGAAGAGCTGTTTTGATCATGTTTGTACTCTAGCCTGCTTGGTGCATGTCTACAATTGTAAGCATGTGCATGTACTGACTCTACGTTATACTCCACTAATGGTTCCTTTTTCTTTTTCTTTTCTTTCATTGACATGGACATGTTTCATTTTGTAGGTGAGTATTTCATTTCTATTCATAATAATGTTTACACACACAAGCACACACACACACACAGAGATAGACATTTTAGCATTGTGTTCATTGATTGTGCACATGTTCACATTCTGCTGCCAAATCTGCATGAAAAGACCATAATGTGTCTCCAGCGACTGGTCTACAATAACCAGGGCGTGCGTCTACTTTACATAACTCTCAGGCTCAGTCGACTCAGTTGTCCATCTAGCCTTGGTTGGTTGGCAACACATGACTGTAGGGTAGCAGCCAGGGGGAGGCTCCTGTGGTAATGTAGAAGATGGACTGGCCCTGTATCCCTAGATAGTATTTGAAAGCTACCATGGCGTAAAAGAGCAGGTGACTTTGGTTACCTTATACACACTCTACCATTTTCTTCATAATAATAATAATGTAACATTGTCAATAATCATTAAAGCATGTCATACCTGATGTTGTGGTAGCATCCAAACCAGGGAAGGCATATTTTACCTGATTTCTATCTGCATGATCGTTCTGAAAGTGGCCTGTTTCTTGGTGTTTGCCAACGGCAATCTGTAAAATTGTTGAATAGGGTTATTCCCCCAATGTGCTTTTTGCTTTGAATCAAATGGCAGGTTGTGATCCGACTGCAGTTTTCTCAACAATTTTGAGCATTGCCACAGGCCAGATACTATAAATGTAATATTACCATTCTGCTGGAAAAACAGAAGTTGTATAATATCAATAGTACCACTGCATCCGCATAGTTTGTTTTCCTTGTACTGATATTGATATCTCACTGTTGAATAGTGTGAGAAAATGCATGATTCACACTTTTCCTGTGAAAATGATTCCAATTGTTAAATGGGCATTGTTAAATTAATCATTAGAAAATTGAATTCTAAATGTATGGCCCTGAATTGAAAGCCTCCAGTGTATAATTGTAAGAAATGTGTAGTGCTATAAATCGATTTTGAAAAGTTAACTAAGTTATGGCACAATTTGATTAAACACTTTTTTTCCTGTTCTGTTTCTGACATGCAATAATGAATAGTTAAATGTAAAATAACAGAATGAAGGTAGAATCAGCAGAAAGGGAGTATATTTTAATTAAAATACTATTGTTTAATAGCATCTTTTTAATTTGTAACACAGAATCACTCCTTTGAACTACAGATTTCCAATAAAATCATCAATTCTATCAAACTGACTATCAGCTTGAAAAGCATATTTGTTACACAGTATGTGTAGCACATGAAGTGTGAAGAGACTTTTATTTTGAAACAGATTGAAATGACGTAGCGAAGAAAAGAGACGGACCTTTGGTGAGGTTGGTGGAGCTGGTAGGGTTAGCTGCAAATTGAAGTGCTCAATAAACTTGCAAGCTTATGAATTCAACTAAGCTCTGTGTCAGGTGAATGTTAGATGCCCCAGATATAATGAATGCACTAACACTACATAGTCATTAACACTACATAGGCACTAACAGAAATTATAACGAAATCCAGGCAGCGGCATTTTTTTATTCACCATCATTGTTTCACTGCAGTCAGGCGGGGTCATTTTAAAAGTCTTGGATGGGATAGCCTCATCTATGCCCCCATTTCCATTGAAATTCTCTTAACCTATACATAAATCAGCCTTGTGCTTAAATGACATTAAATCAATGACTATGAGATGCTATCGCCCTTAAGTACGGTATCAGGGCTTAAGAACCTGGAAAGCGGCACTGAAGTGATCTTCAAAGATAGGGCACTGATGACACCCGGTACAGTCCACAAATTGTCAAAGGGATGTCTGCCCTTTAAAATTAGTTAAATTATGCATGGCAATTCTGTCCGTCAGTGTGAGACCTTAAAGGCGCAGAAAAAAAAAGATGAAATATTTTTCTCCACTCTCTTCACTTTTTACATTATTCAATATAGTATTCATTATTGTCCAAACCTTTTCCCCTCACACTGGCCTCCGGCTTCATTAACTATTTAAATGATTTGGGTCTTTTTTAGCAGCGATATGTGAACATTCTTCACGAACGGCTCTTAAAATCAGTCCTATTCATTTAAAATAAATATTTCTCTCAAGGCATTTGCCATGTAAGAAATTGCAACGAAGGACAAAGAAAAAAGGCTGATGAGAGACGCCTGTTGCATACCAATTGTATAACGGTGTAATTAAATATGACTTTTAAATGTCCATTCCCTTGGACCTGATATTTACATTCTGCTCGGCCTCCACATCATCAATAATAGCTTAAGGGTGAGAGAGGTGAGCAGAGATTTGCAGAAATGAGCGCTGTCCCAGCTCTTCCCTGGAAACCTCCGGAAAAGGCGAAAGGCCCAGGGCATGTACACGTCTGCTAACCTGCTTTTCACATTTTTTTTTTCTCTCTCATTCTCTCTTTTTTTTGTGTCTTCTTTTTCTGGCGGATAATGAGGCAGATGTCAGGAGGGCTGAAGGAAGCGCTCCTCAGTGCATTGAGTACTGGGAGAGTCTCGGCCTGTCAATATAATTGGCACCAGATGTATCAGGTGACAGAATGCGCTGACATTCATTACATTTAATAATGTACTCTGCTCTGCAGGTCCTCACCACTTCTCGCTAACCAGATGCCTGGGTATTTTCAACGGTGTTACGCCGTTACATTGTTACGCTGTTTTGGCTTCAAAAGGGCCTGTTGTGTCAAACCTCCGTTTTAGACCGTGATCTTTGCTGTGTCACTTCAACTGCTGTCTTCCACTTGCTACGCAGACAGCTGCAGTGCAAGAATGGAATTTCGTCTCTGTCATATGTAAATTTCACAGCGAAATCAGCAACAGGAAATGTAGTTTGGTTTTGGTCGAAACAGATAGAAACTGGCGCGCAGAAGACACAGTGCCTCACTGTGTGTAGGCCTTTTTCTTCTCTGTGTTGGTGGTTTTGTAGGGAAGTTCCCCAAGCACTAATATGCCCTGACTCCTCAATCCTCTTGTCCAGACGCCGGCCTGGTTGTTTGTGAAGAGTGCCCCTCGGCTGCCAATCTGTGCCCCTGCAGACGCGTGTCTCCGGCAGGGGGGAGATGTGGCGAAACGCTGCACCCTGAGACAACTATTGACAGCGTCAAGCAGTCTGTCCCTTCCAATCAGCATTGATTTGTGCTCTAAAGTGCAGCATGGGCAAGATCTGTGTCCCAAAGAAAGCTTTCTCTGACGTGTGTGTCCTAGCACTGTCCTTGGACAAAGAGCACAAGGTGAGACTGACCCACATTACAAAGCGGGTATTAGTGTGTGCATTTCATCGTAATTACCACTACCTACTGGAAGACATGAATGGATTTTTTTTAAATTGATAACTCCATGGATTGATTCATTCAAGCACTGCCCCAAATAATGTCTTGTGGTTCAAAATAATATACCCATGAATTGCTGTGATATTTTTGTGAGATGAAAAAAACTCACTCTTGCCGACTCACTCTTGTGTGCGTGCGTGTGTTATTTTATTCATTAGTAGTTGTCAGGATGCATTACGGGAAATTCATCTTCATGAAAATTCCAGAATATTGTTGTGGGACTTTGACTGCCGACGAAAATGAACGCCTTTTCACCAGTCCTGAACCCACACATTTGAAGGAGTCAGCATATTCTCGGTGAAGTGGAACATCTCAGACAAAAAGGAGATAACAGCATATTGTTTTATTCATTTGTGTAGATGCTGACTGGAGTTTGCTTGTGCTTATTTCATTGTGTTTTGCTATGAGAGAGAGAGAGTCTAATTAATTCCCATCAGACAGAGAAGGCCACTGTGATATATAGAGAGTGAGTGAGCCAAGCATGCTGGGCTTGAGCCTTTCTTGTGGGTAGCCTGATGAGACTGCCATTGAAAATCATTAGTTTTCTTCTAAGGGTCTCTCTTAAAGTGTAAATTAACAGTCTACCTTCCTGTGCTATACCCTTTACTTTTCCACAATACAGACGATTGACGAAACAAGTTGTTTTGTTTTTGGTGTGCAAATAGTATTTGCTGATAGATGAGGAAATTCAGATGTTGTAATTGGGGGAGTTAGCAGACCCAGGGCTGTCTCTTCTTGAGGGTGAGCTAGGGCTACTGTGTGGCTGAGTTGACCAGTCTTACATCAGGCTAAACTGCTTGGTTGGCTAGTATGTAAGATACTTCAGATAAAGAGAGATACAAGATTTTACAATGCCATGTCTGAAAAGCTGTTGCTTTGAAAAGCAGTCATCACAAATTCACTGAAAAGCATGAAGGTCAAGGACGAGTTGGATGTAGCTCGGTTTCTGACAATCTGAAGGTTTACGCTGATTTTACTTTACTGATAAGGAGACAGATCTCTGTGTTTTTTTGTCTCTGTGTTTCCTTTCTTTATCTCAAGGCCAGCTTGAACCCCCTGTGCTGACTTGAATAGATGTCGTTTCCTTAAACTCTACACCATAAGAATCTGTGCTGCTTGTGGGCTGTAGCTTTTATTTCAGTGTTCTATGTTTTTTTTTTTGACGAATAGAAGGCTCTTTTTAAGGTTAACTATGTTCAGCTAATTAATAGCTCAAATTGGCAGGTCAACTTATCACAACGTGCGTTTCAGCTACTCCATAAACTCCGAATATAAAGTAAACTTTCTACAGTGTGAGTTATTTATCATGGATTTTGAACATCATTATAAAACAATAACTGCTTAATAAGCAGTCCGTTGTCCAGCCTTGAAATGGTCTTGGCATGTCTTACCACCGCGGTGCCCATCTCTCTCTCTCCCACCCTTAAGGGTATGCTGACTCCACACATCCCTCCACAGAACAGAGAGAGAGGGAGGAGGGGCGAGATATAAATGTGAAGAGATCATGAGCCTTGTGAGAAAGAGGCTTTGTGGCTAGCACCTCTCGTCAGCTTTTTCGTCTCTTTCTCTCTTGCTCTCTTCTTTCTCTTTTTCTTTCCAAACTCACAGAGTGTGCGTCTTTTAGGGTGGCAGCAGCTAGCCAGTCAGCCATCCAGCCAGCCAGCCAGCTCTCTTTTTGAAAGAGCATATTCGATTGCATCTGTAAAGCTGGGCCAGGGGCAAAGCTGTGGGGAGGGAGCACTTCCGCATGCGTGAGTGTCTCACGTTGCTCGGGGCATTGGTGGATGTGGGGGCAGGGAGGAGGTCGGGTTGGGATGGGGTGGGAGAGGGAGGTTAGAAGACAAGGGAAGGTCAATCGCATGAATGCGCACACTTTTCATCCGGTGCTAATTAGCATTAATCACTTCTCGTTTTGTAAAAGGCTGCTGGCTGCCAATTATCAATGATTATTTGCCATTAGCTGCAGGGAAGGTGATAGGGTTCAAGGAAATGTAGTGCCATAATCTGTGGAATGATGGCAGTCTGTAAAATGTCTAGAGTTGTGTGATGTATGTACATATGTACGTACATATTCTGGGTTGATCATACTCTTAAGTGCAAGGTTCTTAAGCTGAACCATATAATGCACCAAGCAGCGTTTAAATTGGAATTTATATTTCAGTACTTATACTAAAATAACACATTTATTAATGTATTAATGATTTGAAACAGTCCACAATATGGCAGGGTGTAGATCACAAGTCATTGCTAATTTTCATTTTTGATTAGTTGGTTATTTCCACTTGACAGTAGTGTTGCAGTGGCTTGTCATAGCAGAAAACATTCAAGTCATAAATAGCATATGTCAAATGTAGTGTCTAATTACCATGATGTAGATCATGAGGTTATACTGTATAGATGTAAACCATGTAGACCATGTCAACCCTAAAGGTTTCACAGCTATTTTTATGTCATCCCACAAAATGTATAGTCTTCCTTCATAATTATGGAAAATATTCCATTTCACAAACATCGTTTAGTTGAGAAATTTCAAAAGCACATTGAAGGTATTGTGAAAAATGTAGGAACATATGGTAAAGTGTGAGAATTGGTGTGCATTGCAGGTGCACTGTGTGCATGTATGTGGGTGTGCAAGTGCTACAAAAAGAATGAAGAAATAATGGCCGGGCGCTCCACTCAGCTTGTAATTTGGTTGTAAAAAAGAGGTGGGGTGGGAGTGCATGTGACTAATTAGAGTGGTGGCTTTGGGGAGGGGGCATGAGCATTGACTACACACATGAATAGATTGGTGCAAACACGAGACTTGAATGCCTGCCTTGAGCCATTCTTCATGACAAAAGTTTGTTCATGCTGTTTCCTGTTTATCTCAGTAAGACATACACATTAGTAGCATGTGTTGACGTTACTAAATTGCTCATTGCTAGCTGGCAAGTGTTGCAGAGGGGGAATGTGTCATGAGGTTTGACTATTCATCATCTCATTGAAAAGTTCCCAACAGCTTAGTTATTTCACTAATTATCATTAGTACTCATTCAGTTTCTGCCCTTTCTCTCATAGCCACCTATGGACATCATCCTGTAGAGAAACAGCCTAGTTTCCTTCCTTCTACCACCTGCATTTAGCCTGCTCCTTGGCTCTCAGTTTGAGAAAGAAAAAAAAGAAGAAAATTAGTTCATCATTCAAGAGTGGTGCCATAATTGTCTCTGGATGCTTGGTTGGGTGTTCTAATCCATTTCATGGAATGTTTTACTGACATCCATCTAGATTTCTGTTTGAATCGATGGGAGCAGAGTATGTAAAGATGTAACTCGTGCAGCCCTGGGTTATGATGCACTCTGGGCTCTGTGCTCTTGGACTGTGCACCCAGTACATCATGATCTAACCGAGCAGATGGTATCTGTTCGATTGCTACCTTTTTCCTGCTCCCGCCTCTGCTCCGCCATAGCCGCATGTGCTTTCTGAAGAATATGAGAGATGACACGAACCCGTGTCGACGATCGATCGCAGAAAACATCTGTTATCCCTTTAAAAATCGCCTCCACCAACACACACTCGGGCTGCACACTTAAGACTGCCCACAGTTCTTCTCAAAACTACAGCAAAAATCCTCCCCCACAACCACTAGTCTCACATTCCCAATCTGTTCAATGTTGCAGATGTCATTTTGCCTTAAAACACTGTTATGACTGCACACTATCACCACAAAAAAAATCTGTCTGTCAATTTTAATGTATTCCGAACTATCACCACATTGTAATATTTCATAAAGCAACCCTCTTGTGCTCTGGTGCACTGTGATATGCGACTCCCTCAAATATGGAGGACCTGATTGCACAGGTGAGTTTGAACTTCAATGCTTGTGAATAACGCAATAAAGATAGTAAGACATGATGGAAGCTATAGGCTTGTCTCATAGTGGCAAAACATAAACAACAGTGGTTAGCTCTTTCTTTTGAAAAAGAAGGGAAACATTTCGACTGAAAGCATGTCAATGTATATAAAAAATGTCCACATACATTATTTACTGTATTTAATATTCAAATTAACAAATTGCATAATTAATGGAAGAAACCTTTGTTTGGAGCCATTTTCAGATGTGGTGCAGTGTTTCAATACCTCACTCATTTACACCCACACCCACTCATTAATCAGAGGAGTTGTTGCCTCCTCAGAGTACAAGCTGTTATAATGGATGACTGGAACTAGACTCACGATGCATATGAACCATGTAGTGATTGGGTCCATCACTTTGTTTGAAAAACACGCTTTGCATCCAACCTAGCCATGGTTGACAGATGCTCACTTTTCTGCAGGTGATTGATGGTGTTGGTATTTGGTATCACTTGCCTTGCTCTTCCTGTATTAAGACACTGACCTTTGCTTGTGCCACACTCTCTACTCGTTCACCACTGTGAGATACTTCTCGGGCGGCGTCTGCAGAATCTAATAAACTCACAAAGGACTCTTGGATAATTAAGGATTTCAGAAATCCAGCAATGAATCGGGATTGGTGTCAGCTTTTTTTGCTCAGCAGATAGCAGATGCCGAGTTTCCAGTCCCGTGTGTTTAGGATTATCATTTCCATCACTTTCATCTTTATTTGCGCCACCATTTTGCAAATTAGTACATATGCGGGCTGCCTTCATCAGCGGTCATCAGTGCACAGAACTAGACAGCAGCTTGTCCAAGAGGATTTTCACAAAGTCGGGTGTCTTCAGATGTTTTGCAGAATAAGTCATTGTACAATTCTACAAAATAACGCATATAATTTCAGATTAAAAAGACTAGTGTGCTTCGCTTTACCCCTTATTTATACATTTATATTTTTCTCTTAACACTGCCGGTGATTTAAGGCAGTGTCCCTAATGGAACTTGCAGCCAAAGGTTCTCTGGTTGAGGGTTTGATGTTTTCATGCTTTATGGGGGAAATCATTTTCTTACGCCCGTTTGACCCAAAGGTGTAGCATTACATGGTTTAAAAATATTTCTTTTTTTTTTGCTGCTGTCTGGTGGTCTCTGTTTGTTTTGTGTGTCCATCTCACACAGGCCCTGCCTGAGGAGAACACTGTTGTCGTGGAGCATTTAATGAGATCACAGGGGAGCAGCGGTTCTCTTGCCTTCCCCTTCTCTTTCAAAGTATCACAGCTAAGACCCAAATTACATGTTAACATTGCCTCTTTGGGGGGAGGTCGGGACGACAGAGAGCCAAAATGGCAGCAGATGATTGGATGGCTGTGAAGGGAAATGGAGCCTTACACTTTACTGAAATGTTAACAGGTTCCCCGCTAGTCGCGTTTAGCACTGTAATACTTTAACATTATTTAACATGAACATTTTCACTGTTATTGATTAAATCGGTTATTGAACTTAACAGCTCTAAAGCAATGTTTGGAATGAGATTTTAATTGACATACAAAAACACCTCAACTTTGGGTGGCCAGATGTGAATTAATTCAGCGCTAACCCTTTTCACGGGCCCGAGCCAGCGTGTTTGATTTTGTCACGCTTTAGTGGATTTACAGCAGCGAGGGCTACAAGAGTGCCTGTGCCGCAGAAATCCTCCTGTTTCCTGTTTCCTTTTCATTACGCAAAGAAAAGAAAGGGGAAATAAATGGCAAAGCTTCTTTGTATTCCACTCACAGTCAGAGTCAACACGAGGCTTCTTTTGCCATTTTTATATAATGGCATTTAATATGTGAGGAAAACTCTGCACTTTGCTGCTCTAGATTTCCTTTGTGGAAAGCATTAAAACACTGTAATTGGGTTACGGAATAAAATATTAGGTTTTTAGTCTTTATTTTAATATTACTGTGGGGGCCCATAACTAATATGTTCAGAGTCCCCAACCCCCCACAAAACCACTGGAAATTCTTGCTACTTCAACAACTATTTGAACTCACATACACTGTAGCAGGCTAGATACCTTGCAGTGGGCCATTAAACTAGATTTATCAATGTTTGCCTCGAGTTGATGGGTCATTTGCCTGGAATATCACCCTGCCCCTTCAATATCCCTGCTCTCCCCACTTGTAAATATACCAGCTTCAGTGACAAGGCTCTTTGTCTTTGGAGACTTTATTTACCCTGCAACCGCTGGCCCAGGGTGGAGATTTCCCCCCTTTTTCTCACTAGTATATTGCTGGCATATATAAGAGTCATAAAAATAGTGAAGAGTGGGGGGCATTTAAGTTTGTGCTCTGTTTTTTTTTTTGCCCCCATGGAGTGAGTGGGCGTTCCAATGGCACGGAAGTGTGTGTGTGTGTGTGTGTGTGATTGGGAAGCGAGTGGATGAAGCTGTTGGTTGAGTTAAACTGCCAAGACCCAGTTTGTCTTTCCTGTGTTTTTATGTACAGAAAACCTGAATAATCCGTATTGTTTGGGAAAGGGCTTAGTTTCCCTCACTAAGACTGATTACCTCTTTGTGGCGATGAATACATAGTGGAGCCACTGGATATGTATGCACTTCTCAGTGCCATCGTTGCTGTGTCAACCTGCTGCAGCCAACCAGTAATGCCTTGTACGCTGCCATTTGGAAACGCAGCCCCAAGGCTTGTGTATCACGAACGAAGGAATACAAATGAGAGGGGGGGTGGAAAACAAATCTTATTTACTTTCACTAGATCAACCAAAGCCTAACCTGGGGGCAAATCTGCCAGTTTTTTAAGTCAGGAAATAAAAAAAACATCAGCTAAAACAATAATAATGCTTGTGCCAGTGCCATTGTCCAAAAAAAAGCCTCAAAGTTCCCCCCATTTAATACAGGCTGTAATATGAAGACTGTGGTCGGTAAATAATAAAGTGACATTTCCCATTGGAAGGCGTCTGTGTATACAGCTAGTCCACAGAGAGGTGCTTTAATCAACCCACACCGCTGGCCCCTGTTCTTGCTACATGGAGTGCAGCTGAACCTTCTGGCCACAGCCAACCCAACAGGGTGTTGCCAAGGAGTTAGAAATGACTTCCTCTGGGCTTGAGTAGTGAGTTGGGGGGGGGCGGGGCTGTAAGAGTGATGCTGCAATGCCCCTGGCAAGCATGTCAGCCTTAAGGACAAAATTGCTTTCATGTAGTGTTGAACTGTAAAGATTCCTTTTGAACACATTAAATAGATATCAATTCAAAGGGTAGTGTGAGGCAGTGAAGTGTCCTTGTAGGCTGTTTGCAAAAGAAACAGCATTGAAATGAACATGAGGCTCATAGAAAAAGGACATTGGGTGCCGTTTGTGTGGTATTTTGCAGCCTATCCTAAGCAACTTTATTCCTGTTTCTTTCCTCAGCAGCTCTATGCTGCTGGGAGTAGAAGAGCGCATCACATGACAAAGACAAAGCCAGAGACCTGCTGAACCTCCACTCATCCGAAAGGGAAGGGCGATCAATAGGAAAAAAACAGCATGCTATTTCATCAGATGTTTAACACATCTGATGAGGGAAGTGCAGAAAGGTCTGATTGTTTCAACAGTCTTGTGACTGTGCAACTGTGGTACAGCGGTGAAAAGTTAAATGATCTCACAGGAGACAGAGACATTCTCGTAGGAGAAAGAAATGAATTGTGTAATGAGGTTCAGCGAGGATTCAGTCTCATTACAGAAATTTGCATCAGAAACGACTTCTGTCAGTCATGGCTGCTTTGCTTTAATCCTCAGCGGTGCTATTTCACAGTAAAACATTTCACATTACTCACTCTTAAAATAGCTTTTCATGGAACATAGCAGGGTTTTTGCTTTGGTTTTCTGTTTAGATATAGCATAGACAACAAGACAGATGTCCCTCAGTATATTATTTTATGGTATAGCTTGACTGTAATTACAAGCTCAATCCATTGAGATGCATTCCCTGTCAGTTTATTAGATGCATTGTAGCTTGGGTGTTAAGAGATCTATGCACTGTTTCCCACAGTGAATATATGTATCCATCTGTTTGTGTAATTGCTGGTACCATATGCTGAGAAAAACTGTAATGATCAGTAGTTTGCAGTGGTCTGAATGAGAGGGCCGGGTGTTAAGTTTCACAGCTATGCAGTGACGTGTAGGCTATGCCTTGATGTATTTAATAAAAACAGAATAAACAATGGGCTGTTTCTGATGACACTGCGAAGTTGGCCAATCCCTCGGTCGTTAGGCGGTATCAGTGGCACTCTGCTGACTGATTGCTGTCTGTAGCCATTCGGAAAGGACTGTCAAGATAGTTGCATGAGCCATCTAGGGTAAATCAGGGAGGAGGGAGAGAGAAAAAGAGAGAAAGAGAGAGACAGAAAAAAATGAAGTCCCCCTCCAGCTGTCACAGGAGTCTATCTGAGGACTAATGCTGCTGATAAGAGGAAAAGACACCCATAATGAAAGCCAAGCTTCCAGGGGCATGCCTTGTGAGCGTGAGTATGTGTGTGTATGTGTGTGCGTGAGTACGTGTGCAAGTATGTGTGTGAGAGTGTGTGTGAAAGAGTGTGAGAGTGTATGTGTGAGAGAGTGTGTGTGGGCGTGATTGTGTGTGTGTGTGTGTGTGTGTGTGTGTGAAACAGAGAGTGTGGAGACATCAGAGCTGAGGAACTGGCTGGTCCCAGGTGCTGAGCTGGCTGGAAGTGTAGCCGAAGCCCTCCTCTCTCCAGAGCTTACCGTTGCATGTCGGCTTCGATTGTTGAAACCCTTCCTCTCTCACTCTCAGTCCTCCACCCCCACCATCACCACTACTCCACCCAACACAACCCAAAAAAAGCTTCTAGGACTTTTGGGGCAAGGACAATGGGAGGCTTAAGATGGCTTTAGAAAAGAACCTACACGGGGAATGGGAGTAGATCACTCAGTGCTGGCAGCTTCCTGGCCAGAGTCTAATGGAAGAATTTCAATCCCCTCCGGGAAGAGCACAGAGGTAGTATGTCAATAACCGACAAAGCCTGTCTGTGTCAATCAGCCGGCACTGTAGCTGCTTATGGCCTCTTGAGTAAAGTGCAGACTCGACAGCACGCCCGCGTAACTGACAAGGCACCTGATCTATAGGCTGTAATTATTCCGAAAACCTGGTCTCTGACTAGGAGTTTTACAGGTTTCCCGAGCTTGGATCCATCTGCCATGTAATTGGGTGGCTCCTTGGAGATAAACCTCTGTGTGAGGAGAGAAAAGGCTTGGCTAGGTGGAGGAAGGGGATTGTAGTTCTTACACCACTTCAGGTGGCATCATCTCTAAATTGAATGCAGCATGTCTAAAGTATGTTTTTTTTTGTTCGCCAAGGTCTGGCCATATCTGTAGATTCGGTTTTGAAAGGGACGCTTTTTTTTCTTTCTGAAAGCAGGACTACGTCTGCTGTATTGATTTCCAGCAACAATACCGTGTAACTCAATAGAGGTTGAAGTGTGGAAAATGAAATCTCTCTGTGAAAACTGTGTGACCGGTTAGAGCGAGCTTGGCCCTAATCTGAACAGAAGAAGAAGCTTGCACAGCTTTTCGCCGTTCCCTTCAAACTCACGCAATGACTTTTGGGTGTTATTGGGGGACGAGTCTGGAGACATCACATGTTACAGTAGCAATCCAACGGCCTGTGATGGCGATAATGAGAGGCGCATAATCTGTGGTATCCATAAACGGCGCCATGAGGCTTACTGCCTTTGTGGTGTTTACTCACATTATTAATAAATCAAAGTGTCTGGATAATTGGGGGGATAGTTTTGCTCTGTGGATGAAGTCCTTTGGAGCCGCCACAGCTATGTGATCATACAAAGTGTGCGGTACGACTTAACGTGCGGTGCAGCCTGCAGCTTCTGAACTCTGCCTCCTCTTGTTTTTACTTCAAAAACATTTGGTAGATTGAAAGCTAGGTGTGTGAAGAGACATTTTATCTTTATATCTATATACATCAACACAAAATGCGTAAACGGCGATTTGTTTTTTAAATATTTCGATTGTTCAAGGAAACCAAAATAATATTTTCTTGCATCTATTGTTAAAATAGCAGAGCAGTCAAATAATAAAACGCTCTCAGCGATAGATTTTTGTGCAATCAGTCCTTTGTTTGGAAAATAATGACCTCATATTTCTGTTTTATTTAAAGCCAGACAGCTGCTGGTGCCTGGTATTATCTGAGAATGCCTCTAGCTGCGCCTGTAGGCTTTGAAACTATTATCGCTTTAGTGGTTAAGAAAATATCACCCCACAGCGGATGTGGACTGGATTATTATTCAGAGGCAAATAATAGCACATTTCATTTGCTCTGAAAAGCATTCCAGGGTTTCCACAACCCACGAAACGCCTCTTCCCGTGTCTACCAGTGGAGTTATATGTTAGGTGCAAATCAATCAAAAAGTCACAGCACAATATTCTTCTGCAGCATCTTTGATGGGTATGTTTGCGTACTTCATCATTTGTATGTGATGCATGTGGACACAGTATTGTCGCTGCCTCCTGGTTTGTGTGCATTTTGTGTATGTGGGCATGAATGAGTGTGTATGTGTGTTATGTGAGTGTGTGTGTGTATATATGCGAAAAAAGTCTGCACGCTTGTGAGTGCTCCACGCTGTTTTGCCTGAGGAGTTCACACAGAGGTCTTGAAGAGAAATGGAGAGCGCAGACTAACTCAACCGCACGCCCCGGCTCCCAGCTAGTCCTCTCACCTCAGCGGCGGGATTAGCCTGACATTTCCTGACATTGCAGCTTTCAAACGGAGCCCGGGCCTGATGAAATCCAAACGGGCGCTCGCCATGTAAAGCCCCCCGCTCTCCCTCTCACCATGCACTGTACACTCTCCTCTCCTCCATCTGTCTCAGAGCAGAAGCTGAGCTTGGGAGGAAGAGCAGGAAAAAAATAAATATATATAAAAAAGTAAAGCCCCTGGGATATGATGGGTGTGAAAATAAAGCAGGCGGTTTAAAGGACTTTGTGTTTTGAGCCGTGGTGAAATAGTGCCGAGTAACCGAAAAAGGACAGTGGCTGCCTGTGGATAAGGAGCTAAGTGTCATCTTCTCCCAGTAGCCCATTTACGTTGCTGTCCATTACCTTTGATTGGAGTAAACTGATAAAACGGTATTGCTGACAGTTAGGGTTGTCGTGGCAGTCTGTCAAAAGAGACAGACTGTAAAACCTCTGAAAACTTCTCTGCAAACCCTCTACAGTCTCCTTCTGTAGATGGTGGTGGTGCACCCTCACAAAAAAGAAAAGCATATCACAGTCGGAGGATCTGTCACTACACCACATGAAGGGATTCATGAAATACACCTCTGTGCACCAAAGTGACAACTTTCCCAATACACGCTCATCCCTCTGAAAACACTTTCCCTACGAAAAAAAAGAAGAATTTCAATGAAATTCTGAATGTTTACACAACTCAATTTGCTACGAGCTCTACACACACAGCCTCTCTTTCAATAGCTGTTCAAAGCCATTTCAGATATCCCTTCCCTGCCCCAGATATAGATATACTGTGCCACATTCTGTGCTGCAGAAAAGATAAGAAGAGATGATTGATGATTCGAGCTCTGCCCTGGGGGCCTCACTCTCCCACTTAAGTGCAGGGCAGAGGTTCTTGTGATCTTTTACCCTTTGCCCACCCAGTGCTTTTTTAAGAGGACAACACACGGGCTTGACACGTGGCCGCGAGAACCATTAACATGCTTTGTAAAATTAGGCGGCGTAATGAGAATTTAAGTGACTTATTGGCAGTGCGTTCATTGGATTCATTAAGACCCATATTTATGAGCATCTATCATGAGAGGCGCCGAGAAGAGGTGGGGGTGTGGAGAGGGTTTATGGAGCGTGGATTGTCACCTTGTTTCAATTATCCATTACCTTTGACTGCAGCAAGTGTATCAGCATTATGAAATAGCCTCTAATGAGCTCGTTGGTGACGGTTTGAGAACGTGAACTCCAGTTCATCAAAAAAGTATCTCCAGGTCTATTAGTGGAAGACCACCCATTCTCTTGTAATTCATTAAGTGCTTATTCTGGATTATGCCATTGGTTAGGATACTGCAGTTAGCTTCAGCACTATTGTGCTTCTGTGTACCAAAGGATTGCTTTTGTGTTAAAAATGGCAATAAAACACCAGGAACTTAAGTCAATCAAATACAATTTTATTAGATCCATTTTATTCACGCAGTTGAGCATTGTGGTTAGCATTGGAATTCACAATACCCTTAAAAGGATATTAAAACCCATCACAGTCTTCCGTGCCTGAATTCGATGACATATGGCAGCTAAAATGACCCCCTAATTTTCAACAGCATGGTGATGAGACAGAAATAATTTCCACAGGTTGCAGACCTTTGGTGTTCCATCTCCTGTGCATATCGAAAATAATATTTGGCGCATGAAGCCTTTTCACTTTTATCCAGTACAACTTTGTCTCTCATTCATTTATTTCCACTGATTCCTGCTCGCTCTTCCCTCTTTAATGAAATGTTACGGCGGATGACACATTGACAGATTTATTGTGAGTTGACAGCTCAAAAAGGGCACCGTTTCATTGGCTCATTTGTGCCAGGGTTGTGAGGTTTCTAAATGCTGCAGTGTTCTTGCTACCACGTGAGAAATGCCATTCTAATGCACTGAACACTGCACTGAACTTCAAGGCCTTCTTGGAGACAAACACTATGAAGAGGGCTCCATTGAGTTAATTTTTTTGTTTTAAGTAATGTTTGTGGCCTTTGGTTTATAGTGCCATTCGTGGAAAAAGAGACTGGAAAAAAATCAAAGCAATTTAACACCTTAATGTCATTTGGTTTCAAAGGAATTTAGAGCCTTCATTATTTTTAATTGTATTAAAAAGTGACTCTGCACAGCACAGCTTATTTAAATGTATTATAGAGAAATGAACACTTCTTTTTCACTTTCAAGATTTTGTTGCAGATTTTCAGTAAATGTGTTTTTAAAAGCACAGTGCAAGTGCAGTTGGCAGTCCCTCATCTCTTCTGCGGTAACAAAACTGGTTGTCCACATGTTTTTGTGCGTGTGTGTCCCCCGCGCTGTGCGTGTTCGTCCAATTATTATACCCATTTAACATGACACAAATGTGGGAGGCAGAAGAGAGGAGCTGGTCAATTCGATTTGCAGTGGACAAAATTGGATTTGATGGTTAGCTATAATGACTTTCATGGGTTTTCTCTGCAGATCTGTGTGGCTTAGCCATATCAAACACTTTACAGAAAGCTTTATGGGCCTGGGTGTTATTCTCGCATGAATCCCCAGAATTAAGGGAATAGTCTCCTTCACCCGCTGTATTTATCAGAAACCCTGTGAAGAGCGTAGTGGTTTCCCCATGGATTTAGCAGGAGCAATGATATATCCTCAGCTGATGTCCTAGGTATTACGTTCTAAATGAGGCAACATAGTTGTTGGCAGCTGAGCAAAGGACTACTGTGGGGGGGGAAAAATCCTGTTCATTTTGCACTTGCGCTGAGAAAGTCTGCACCTAAGGTGCTGACAACCCCGAGATGTGAGTAAAGGATTAAATTGCGGTTGAGATGAGATGCATTCAAAGCCTCAGTTGGTGCAGTCAGACACCACAACACCGGCACTTCAAGCTAACGTATTTCATTTATCTGCAGTTCACTCCGATTTATTTTGATCCACGTGCACAAAAAACACTGTAATCTTCCAGGCTCATTCTTTATTCTCTGAAGATTTTCCAGAAAAGTGTAATTTTGTTTGAAAACCACATAAGGGAAGATAGGCAGCCTCCGAATGATGCCACGTTTCTCAACAGCAGATGATGAACCTTGTTACTTTCACTCCTAACAACTGTAATTGAGATCCTGCTGGCTGTAAAGCAAAAGTTGATTGTGGTAACATCTCATTTGCAAGTTCACAAGCCGTTCAACGGTTCTGACTGGCTTTTTGTGTTCCAGCGGTCTCGGGTGACACCAGCCCTGACGCCCAGAGCACACTGCCCCACTTCCTGTTGGAGCCCGAGGATGCCTACATCATCAAGAGCAACCCGGTGAAGCTGAAGTGCCGAGCGGTGCCCGCCCTGCAGATCTTCTTCAAGTGCAATGGGGAGTGGGTGCATCAGAACCAGCACTCATCCCAGGAGTACATGGACGAGAGCACAGGTGAGGGATTGTCATGCCGAGTTAGGAGGAGGCTGCATAAAATCACATGCAGGTGCATGCACACACACACACACACACACACACGCACACACACACGCACACGCATACGCACACGCACACGCACACGCATACGCACACGCACACGCACACGCACACGCACACGCATACACACACACACAGACACACACACACACACAGCAGCAGCACTTTAGCATAGAGAGAGACTATGTGTGGATTTGTGTTTGTGTGTGTGTGTGTCTCTGTGTGTCTGTGTCTTTGTGTATTACACTCAACTGATGATGCTTTCAGGTCAAACCATGGAACAAGCAGATGTGAATTTAAAAAGGAGCAACATTTTTATTCAGCTCATAGCAACACCACCAAAATCCCACCCTTCCCAACATTCAATAGACCACACAGCCTGCTTGAGATTCAACTTACTTGGGGATTGAATTCTGAGCATGATCCGCGCAAATTCAGAGAAATTCAATGTGTGTTGAGCTGATTTTGTGTGCATTAAAACCATATTGACAGTCTCAGATGAATTGTTATCTCTCTGAGCCCAGAACAAAAGGTGGTCCTGCCTAATCAAATTCAGCCCTGTTGAGGGAATGTCAAAGCATGGAGAGTGTTGCACTGATTAGAAGATTTGGGTCCTATTTCCTGTAGGGATTTTCAGGAAGAAGGAAAAAAAAATTGAAAGAAAACACGCAAGGCTAATCCAACACCTCAGCTAAAATGTGCTCTGATTAGGCGGCACCGGAAAGCAGCTCTGTCTTGTATTCAGTTAGACTCCTCGGTAGGAAAGGGTGCTTAATTGCTTCAGGAAGTTCATTATTTTGTGATTGCTGTGCTGTGAAATTGTTTTCTGACTGATAATGTGGAAATGAAAAGTCACAACTTTGATTATTTCGGCACTGTGCGGAATAACAGTTTGAGAGAGGAAGCCTTCGATTTGTTTGTCCCCACTAGTTCAATTTTTTATGCTGGTTATTTTTAACTCTATTACAACTGGTGACTAACTACGTAGATGTTTTTCTGATGATTACCAGCAATGACCTGTAATCTCATCAAAAATATATTTTTAAAAGCAGACCTTGCCTAGCTCTAAAGTGCTGTTCACAGCCAATCTCATTAGACACATGACCTACTGTGAGCCAGTGTCACGAAGGAGCAAAAATAACCTTATTTGGCTCCACACTGTATGTATCAAAAATGACTCTCCCATTTTCTCTCACCATGTTAACAGCATGGGTGAGTTGGACATCTCTTAATTAGTGCCATGGACAGAACAAAATGGATCCCTCATCACAAATCGAAAACAACAGGAAGAAAATAGACAGGGATGCAAGGTTTGGGTGGATAAGAAAAAAAGAGATGAGATGAAAGTCTCAACTAGAAATAACAGAGCCATAGCCATTTCAGTTAATTCAACAGTCACTTTGATGGTTTGGTATGGTACATAAATGCTGTCGTACTTCAAACGTTTCGAACAGGTTTTCATTAGACATGTTTTCATTAGCACTGTAGCATTTAAAGTCCCAATTCACATTTCAGTCACATTAAGAATGATCTTTCTACCTCCTTCACTGCTCTCTGACACTTGTCCAAGCAGCAGGAACTGTTGCAGGATATCTATGTTGCTCAGTTTAGACAAGTGGTAAGTTGCAAAGCACCGTTTCCTTCTGCCAGTGGTGATTAGTTGCATTCACTTGTCTCTCCACCCTGTCAATATTTTACAACAGCAAAATACAGGAAGTAGTGGCAGTGGCTGGTAGTATATCTGACCCTTAGTTTCTTAAGCACCACGCATGCTGTTCACACCGGTGCATCTTTAATTGCCGTTTTTGCTGATTGCTCCTGCCGTTACCACCAGCAGCCTCAGCTCTCAAAATACAGCCAGTTTAGTTTAAATATGAGAACTGTCGGAGTTCTGGTCAGTGGCTCGGCCTCTCATCAGGCTTGCTTCACTATGTTCTTTCATGATTGCTGGACCTTTTCTCCCTGTTGTGTTGCCAAGGTGATGCAAAGATCTGGAGGCCTCGAGCATTATTAAAAGAGCCTTCGAGAGTGTTCTCACCTTGCCAGCTGCATAACCATTTTTATATCGGCATCAAACTCATAACCACAGATAAATCCATGCTTTGTCGTTGGCCAGTAATGGACAGCCGAATTGTATATTGGTTTAGGGGCGGCTAATCGGGCGCAGGGATCTATGAAGAATTGGATTTTATTGATTAGGACATTGGCCCTCAATGCCATGCTGAGCATCTGATAGCATCTCTTATTTACCGACCTGGCAGATGAATCACAATCCACAGATAAGCTTTGCAATGCCCTTGAATTTGTCAACAGAGGATAGGAGTCTATTCAAAGGCCTTCAACAGTGACCACCAGTCTTGCTTTGTTTTTGTTGTTGTTGTTTCTTTTTAGGCTAGAGTCATGTTTTGCTAATCATTAGTCTACTTTATTAGTTTGATCGTTCATTAACACGGTAGTAGACGTCTGTGCATGTGTCGTCTTTTTTTCTTTCTTTGTTTGCACATGTTTTTGGACTATGCGCTGTTTTAGATTCGCTAGTATGCTCCAGTGTTTGACACTAGTCGAAATAAATCAATGTTGACACTGCCATAGAAATGTATGTTGCTTTGATCTGGGATCTTGTCTCCCACTGGACATTCAGGTCCACTGGTAACTGAAAATCTGAGAGGTACCATCGATGATAATAACCGGGAGATTAGCAGATGGCTCAGGGATAAGCCTTAATCACATGTCTGTCAATAATGCTAATTTCAGGATACGTCAATACATTCATCCATAATTGAACAAGAGATTTCCAATCAATTAGGACCAGTGACAGAAAGAGGGGAGGTCTTATTTTAACCGACAATATCACCATTGTTCTGGAGGACTGGTAATTCGTTTTCAATTCTGAAGTAATCATGATGGCAGTCTGGGAAATTGAAAGCATCTTCCACTTGCACTGCGTATTCTCGAGTTCACCTTTCACCCCAAGTATATCAGGGGCTGTATTTGAAATAGATTTTTCTTTTCACGCAACAACAGTGGGAACAGTTGACCAAAAGCTTTAAAATGGAATGAAGATGGCTTAACATCTGCTGCCTGCTGCCTACACAGTAACACTGGTACACACATTCTAAAAGTTGTTCCTCTGTAATTCAGGAACATTGTGGTTAAGATTTAATGTCTAGAGTGATCAACCTAGCACCTGCCATGTCAGATTAAATCTGTAAATGTACATTTGGAACAGTAAGGGGATGTGAATTATGCTGATTAACAATATCCAAAATTGTTTTTTTAAATATTGTATCTCTGTTCTGTATCTGGTAGGAAAACATGCCCCTGCTTGTACAAAGATATACCTTTCCCAAGATACTGTTGGCTGTGGAGTCTGTACACACAATGAGTTGTAATCTTAGCTGCAATCAGTTCTCCCAACTGGTTCTCTGTTAAAGACAATTTGCCACATTATAGAGTGATTCAATTAAAATGAACTCGGGGTCCCTTATCTGCGATAACACCTCAGTGTTAAGAACAGCTTTCAGCATCTGCTAAGAACAAGAACACAATCTGTGTGAGACTAAAGTGCAGGGACTAATTGAAAAAAGGTGTAAGACACAAAACTTAAGACATCAAAACACCACAATGAGACATTGAAGTGTAAAGTGTTAGTTATTATGTTAAACGGAGGTGTGGCATTAGATGATAGATATCAAAATAACAAAACTAGCATGTCACCTCCATTTGGGGGCATGTGCATCGCCTAGCAGCACTTAGGAAGTAGTATTTGCCCTCTCGCCATAATAAAATGTTTCACTTTGCAAGTCTTAGCCTTCAACGGCGTTGATCTCAAAAGTTAAAAGGCATATGAATTGAGTAGCCATGCCCCTGGCATTGATACAGAATCTTGTTTTATACAACCAGCAAACTAAACCCTTATGAGGTCAGACACTTCTAAACTTTGAGCCAAGAATCCGATTGTAGAAGCCTTATACCTCTTAGCAACAGGCAGTGGAGCCTTATACCTCTTAGCAGCAGGCAGTGAAGCTATTTTGCCACTCTGTATCAGAGAGAAATTCTTGTCATTCAGTGATCTGAATGAATGAAAGGTACCTTAGAGAGGGGTAACATAGGATCAAAAGGTGTGAAAGCAGTGGTGTCTCTGGAACAGAAATCCTGGTTGGCCACTATAAACTCTGTTGGCAGCATCCGACTCGTCAGTGATACTACACACAAACCTACTCTCTCAGTGTGTTCAAGCACAAACACACATTATCAATGGAATTACAAATGCACACATTAACTTAACACTGTGCAGGAGTTGTGAAAGAGAATACAATCAGGCCTTTCCAGGCCTTAAACTACAGGCGGCATAAACCAGTGACGTTCAAAGAAAAGATGCACATTCATCTTTCACCTGGTCAAACTTGTCAATATCGTTTCTGTTAAATTCCACCAATCGCTGAAAAAATTCATTACCAATTGATAGGATAGCAAGTGCATTTAATCTCTGGTCCTCCATGGTATTGTGTGTAAATGTATTGGTCCTTTTCAGCATTGAGAAGCTGCTTTCTGACTCAGCAGCGAGCAGTATTGGTGTAGTGATTATGTTTTTTTACAGAGACTCTAGCAGTGCCATGTCTTTCTTTTGAACCACTCAAGATTGAAGAAGCGTTTTTAGTCCTTTCCAGACCGAATGATGTTGAAATCCTCTGGGTTGTGTGGTCCCAAACGTTAAATCTTTAATTTTAGCTCTAATGCCAGGTTACTAAGCTTTTATTGTCGACTTGACTCATTACATTGCCTTGGTAGCTTAAGTAGAAGCTAGCATAACTGTGATGACTAACATTGGCCTACATCATCGTGCCCTACAGCTCATTATTGAACATGCGCACAGTGTTTTCAACTGCTGACTTGGTTTAACAAAGGCTGAGGGGCCGTCCCCATGGTCCCCATAGGGAGGGTGCTCTAAGACTGGAGAAATAGTTATATGTTATAATAGTTACACAGACTGTCGTTAGACAGAAAATTGAATTATTGACTATGTTGTGCACTGCTCCACAGCTCTATCTGATGGTGGGGCTAGGCTCCACTGGCCCCTTATGTAGAGACGCCTCTGGTAGAAATAGGATGAATGTGAAGTGCACTCAAAGCAGGCACTGCTTTAGCGCAGGAAGAAATGTGTAATTATGTAATATAAGCAGATATATGCCACACTAAGTAGAAATATTATACACATGTGTATACTTTGTCCTCACCAAAAGATGCATTATGACTTCAAAAGATGCATTATGAAAACATCAATTAGCTCATGTAAACTATGATTATTGCACATGGCTAAAGCTTCCTTAAGTACAATGACCCTATGAAGGAATTATGATTAAACAGACCAGGGATTAAGTGTCCATTAAGTAATCGACAGACAATTGTGCAGGCCTGGGCTCAGCAATTCTTTTGGCAACTGTCCAGATGTCTGACTGAATCCCAATGCTACTGTCATCCCTATCAAACATTTTTTGGGGATATTCTCTGAACCTAACCAAAGCTACACCCCTTTGCTTTGCTCTGCAGCAAGTCATTTGTAAGCACTGTGGCAACTGAACAACTAGCCTTACTGACTGCCAAGTTGCAACAGTAGGGTACTGAAACCACTGCAGGCGCTAAAACAAGGGCAAGCATGACATGAGAGAGCATGTATATCTCAAGGTCATTTATGGCATCATACAGTTGAGAGAATCTTTCATCAAAACAGCCCCAAAGAAGAAAACATTTAAAACTGTTATTTTTCCATCAAGGGAAAAGCAGAGTAACACAATGTAATCATAATGGGTTTCCATGCCTATTAATTTACACTGGAGAATGTCCACCAAGATCTATGCACACAAGTGATCTATGTTAACTATGTTAAGTGATTATTCAGGGCCTCGTGTGTTGGATTGGTCACCCAAGTACAATAGAGAAAGCACTGAATAGTCAGTGTGTGATATCCGTTCTTTGATGTAAACTCTTCTGAAGTTCTTCAGATTAGATGTTGTATTTTCAACAGGAAGAGCATCTGGCTAGGGCAATTGCAATATATGGTGACATAGCTTTTTAGGTGGAAAATGCTAGTTCACACCCTGGGACAACTCCCTGGTGTTCATTGTCAACAACTTTATAGAGCATGCTGGCTGGTTTCCTATGGTGCTAAAGAAAATGGTGAAAATACTTTTTCCTTCCTCATATTGTAGAAGTGGTAATATTTTTTCAAGCTCTGTGAAAAGATGGATGATCAATTATGCAGCATGAGGATCCTGCATTCTCCCAATTAGCAACCCATATTGCCATCCGCCAAGTTCACAGATCGGCTTCACAGCGTATTGGATGTCATTTAAGATAGATTATACTGATTTACTATACTGTAATACATTAACCCTTAGCATTTATGCTTTCCATTCCAATACGGAACAACCATACTAATCTAATTTCCTTTTCAACGTATGCTTCAACAAACTCGAAATTCACACCAGGTGCTCTCCGAGGGATGGCTGCAGCTTCTGCCCTGTTTTACACACCCACCCATATGGCTCAGACTCATGAACCATCACACCCTGGAATGGGGGGCTCGCAAGGACACTTCCTGAATATCGAAGAAGAAATTCATTACATTACTGTGGAGAGGCAGGTATGAAGAAGAAACCATTTATCATGGTTTGGTTTTACGAAAAGAACCGCGGCATAATAGGAGGAAATGGCTTTCTCCTGGAGGGATGTGCCGCAGGCCCCTTTTCTCCTGTGGGTTCACATTGACTTATGTGCTTTTTATTTCTCTAATTGTCTGCCGCTGATAAATTAAGGGCTGAAGTTTCTGTTCTTCTTCTTTTACCCCCCATCCTCCCTCCTCCTCTACCTCCTCCGTTTTCTTCTTCTCCTTCTTCTTTTTGTGGCTGCTCAAAAATAAGCCTGCAGAGTTTCTGTGCACTTCATTAAAACCTAATGCCCACTGAGTGGAGCAGAAATCCTTGATCATTAGAGTCGGAGCGGCACTGAATGTTATCGTGGGTGAGCAGCATGCAGACAAAGCCCGCGCCTCTCCTTCTTCATATAGATTAGAAGCAAATGGAGAGTGGCAGGTTCCGGCGCGCTGCGGTGCTGTGGGGGAGCCGAAATCCTGACCGTAGCAGATAAACACCGTTTTCACACGCTCACCTGTCAGGAGGCCCAGGGAGGTCCCTCGTCAACGACCCCCCCCCCCCCCCCCCCCCCCCCAGACGGACAAACTGGAACGTGGGACAAAGGAACTGTGATAGGACAGGTCCCTCTCCTGCACCCCAACTAGTTTGCTGCCATGCCTCATACACAAGGTGGCATGGTGCGTCGCAAATGAAAAAGGTATGGCTGAAGCCGCAGTTAGCAAGCTAGTTTTTTGTTTGAACATGGTGAAACAAAAGATCAAATAAAGTGCATTTTGGATTAAATACATTATAAAACAACAACACACTATAAATGAATGTCAGCAAATAATGCTCTGAGCTGATGTTATTAGTGCTATTAATACCAATTAGATACTCTCCGTAAATATAACAAAACCACCTCAAGCATACTTAATGGAGGCAAGTTTGCGGCATAGGAGGCAAGAACAAGAAAGGAGAAGGAAATGAAGACTGGCGGGAAGAAATGTGTTTTCTCTTTGTGCCTGGTGGCTTTCAGCTGGCCTCTGTGGTTCAGCTCTCTCACTCCCACTGTCCATTAGTCTAAGGCCAGTCTGTGGTCAGATGACTCGATCCATTCTTCAATCAAAAAGACCCAGCTGGTCAAAACAAGGACGTTTTTGACATCTGTCGGTGGGAACTTGTCACATGGAGTTGACATTTAGTACCTAGCAGTCATCCCATAAAAGCATTCCCCCCCAGCTCCCCTCTGAGGCTGCGGCTGACGTGTGTCACTGGGTGGACTGGAGGCATCAAATGTGTGCTTGCACAGAAATTGCAGGGAAGCCAAAGAAATTAGAGTGGCAAAAAATATTTATTTGACATCTAATGGTTATGAAGGATAAACACACAATTTTTTTTTGTTTTTTGTTTTAAAACACCATTTTGAACATGTTTAGATCTTTGCTGAGTACTGTGTGCCAGCAGTATGATACAATTGTTTTTTGTTTCTTTTCCACCCTGCTGAACTTGTCTGCCAAGGCTTGCTGAATTTGTTTTAGGAAAGTTCACAAATAACGCTTCCCAGTCAGTGCAACATATCTTAATGGAAATAGTGCTGCTCTTTCCTTTGAAAAATTGACAGTGTGGACATTAATGTAGTAAAACATATCTGATCCGTAGCACATAGTGGTTGCAGTGCATCAGGTCAAGACATGTTTTCCCTCGTCATTTAGGCCCAGTTGATATTACTTGATGACACTGTGCAGTCTGAAGACAAATTATTTAGTTGTGGCTCATGAATGTGAAATTATTATTGAAACTGAGTCAATAGTTAGCATCCCTACTCTGTGTAATAATATGCACAGTTGTCTAAACAAAACATCCACTTGAAATGTTTTTTCTTTGCCGTACTCAGACAGACACGAAAGACAATGAGCATTTCTGGGGAAATGTCTGGGGCCTGCCGTTTCGTGTCTGAACAGCATGGTGCAACGCGCTTGTAGATGACTCTGACGAATCTTACAAAATAGTGTCAAGAATCTGTTTTAAAAGAGCTGGGTTTCGAGAACCGGTCTAACAGTTGCTTTTTTATCCCACTGTGAGAAGGCACACCTGCAGGAACTTCCACGCCACAAAGAGCATGTCCCTGGCACTAACGCATGCTGTGCCGAGCAGGAGGAGAGGGGGAAGTGGGTATCAGTCCCAGCGGAGTTGCTGATTTCCCACTGCCTGTCTTCAGAGAGAGCTTAGTGCCTTGAGCCTCCTCGTTAAAACGTACTTCACAGCTTCCGCGACAACACCCCCTTTCCTCTCCCGATCTCCTCCCCACGACCAGCTCTTAGATCGTGTCACTCCTCCCTTGTGTGAGTGTCTGTGAGCGAGAAGAGCACGCCTGGAACCCAAATTTAGTAGCCTAAGCTTTCAAACGTGAGGTACAGTTACCAATTTGAAATCTGTGGAGACACGGGTGCCAGGGGTTGAATACATCAAGGTTTGCGGAAGTTGGTTCGGGGCCTTCTGTCAGCATCTTTTTATCGACCGAAAAGCTGATCCACGTGGATCAAGGTGGATGTAAATGGTACATTAGCATGCAGACATTTACCAGAAATAAATAATCTATGTACGAGAACATGCCCCTCGGACGCATTTGTCTTGATCAGTGCGCCGTTCTTATGCGCGAGGGCTGTTTTGTCACATCTGGAAAAAGCCATTCATATATCTACAAAAAAAAAATCACAAGCACAAATAAAAGCACAGGCTGATGATAAGCACTCCAGGGATTAGAGTGGTCCTTCCAGACTTGCATTTTCCGATAATCCTTGGCTTGAAGTGTGGCAGGAACATCCGTTGCTCAGCAGATCAAAGCTCCTGTATCTCCAGCCTTCCCACATGCTCTTATTTCTGTCCAGCTTAATAAGCCATGTCATGGCACAGCAACAGACCAAAGCTGGGAGGTTGAGGGATGGGGTGGTGCGGGGGGGATGGGGGAGACCAGATTAGCTATGCATTGTCCCCCTAGCCAAGCTCCGAGGAACTTGGCCTCCGGTTTTAGCGTTTTTAAGTCTGTGTGTAGACGCTTCTTAATTGGGTGATTCTCTCTGTAAATCTTCTATGTCGTTTGGCCTTTCTGATCTCAAGCAACACGGAGGCCTGTGCAAAGAGAGAAAGAGAGAGAGAGAGAGAGAGAGAGAGAGGAATGGTAAGAAGGAATCATGAAGATTCTGAATAATAAGCACCGTCAGCGGCGCTCTGCCTCTAAACAAATAAGGGTGACAGATGACAAAGTGGCACAGCTCCGGCCTGTCTTTGTGCCACACCACCTGTCGTAGACGGTTAGTCCTCAAGGATGTATTCCCGGGCCTTAAAAAAAACAGAGATACAAAGACCATCTCTCGTTAACATATGGCTCATATTTCCATTTTGGGAGGATTATGTGCAGTCATTAGTCATGATTTCGCTCCCTGCCTCTTCCCTGTACCCGCCGTCAATGCCATGTATCTGTGGGGGGAATTATGAGTTATGTCTCTGTCTCTCAGCGTGGCCGTGATGCGGTGGCTGCGGAGCTTATTTGCGTATCCTTGAATGATGCTGCCAGATACCCTGTCAATTTAGCGGCTGTGGCCGTCGTGCGTGGTCAGTCACAAAGTGTGTAATGAGGGCATAATTGGTAAACAAAGTCAAAACGTCCATGTTGCTGAAATGCCATGTTTTAATCTCATTACTGGCATGAATATGTTGGATTTTTTTTTAAATAAAGGTGCCATTTCAGCTGTCAAGAAACACTTGTTAATGTGCAGTACACGTGAAGAGCAACTGGAAAGGTCTCAGTAATGATTGTAATTTAACATTTTATTGTGTTTTGTTAAGGAAGGGCTTGTGTGGTCTAATTTGATGCAAACTGTGGCTCTTTGTGGTAATTATCATTTTGACTTTTATTTTTGCCAATTTAACAAAGGGTTGAATCTAATCAAGGAGTTTTGCCACTGAATGTCACTGAGTGTCATTTAGTCATGGAAAATTGGTGATTACTATGCATGAATGATTTCTCCTCTTTATCTTAACTTAATAAGTACTGCCGTGCATAGTAATGATAGGATTTAACTATTTTATCTGACAATCAATCATTGCTGTTACAGTTTCTGCAATAACAATACATGCAGAATCATGTTATTATGATTACGGACTGTTGCAAACAAGTTATTTCCATTAAAATACATTTTCCCATTTCCCAAGTACTTTTCACATTCAAGGAAAAATAAGGTCAACTTAAAAGTGCACGCCCGAAAGATTCAGAATGATTCATAGAGCATGCAGTGTGGCTGATTTTTCACATGTATGACTGCCAATCTTAATTGAGTTTTCTTTGGAATAAGCTCCATATGTGTCTGTTTGTCTGTTTGTCTGTGTGTCTGTGTGTATGCGTGTGTGTGTGTGTGTGTGTGCCTGTGTGTGTGTCATCATATGTGTATGTTTCTTTCTACCAAGTAATTTGGACATGGTTTCATGTGCCTCTATTTTCCCCCCATATTTTCTTAGAAGCAATAACATTAATCCATGACCAGGCTCCCGCTGCTCTTGAGATAGGCCTAATTTTTTTTATTTACTCCCAAGTCTTAACCGCCTTTTTTATGCCTCCCAGTTTGTACCTCAGTGGCATGTCGGATTACTGCGCACTGCCTATGAAAACCCAAAGAACTCTTGAGTGGAAAGTGATGAAAGCGTCTCTATTTGGTCTTTCATTATTGTTCCAAGTCCCATGCATCATCTCTTTAATCCAGAAAGCATGCGGCCTGTGGGCCTTTGCCACCCCCCAAAAAAAAAAAAGTAAGTGTGAAAATGCCTGTAACGGGCACTAAGCTGATAACTGAGATTAAATTTGCAAGCAGTAACCAATTTTAAAACTCTGATAATTTTCACACTGACTCTCTGAGAAGCTTTGAGGGCCAAGAGTCATCGTTTTTCTCCGCCATGTTAGAATGTTTCGCGTGGAACGCAGCGACAAGAGTCAGAGTATTGTTTGTCATATCTCAAAACTACTATCTATTTGTTGAATGTCACCGTGTGAATGATTGACAGTGCTAGCCATGAGCCTGCTGGTTATTCATATGTGTCACTGTTTGTTCCAGGCCAGAGGGTCCGCGAGGTGATGATAAATGTGACACGACAGCAGGTGGAGGACTTTCACGGCCCCGAGGACTACTGGTGCCTCTGTGTGGCCTGGAGCCACCTGGGTACCTCCAAGAGCCGCAAAGCCACTGTTCGCATCGCCTGTAAGCTCTCTTTTCTGCTTGTTTTTACTACTGTTACTACAATTTCACTTTCATTGCTATCTGTCTCAACGAATAAACAGTTGGAAATGAGTCATAGATCAGACTTTCTTTCAAAGGCATTCATTCGACATTATTTGTTTGATATGGAATGTAACTTACTGTTACTCTCCTCGCTTCCCCATGTGTCCAGTGGAATTACGTAATGTAGAAAACACAAATTGCCCAAGGGCAGCAGACAGCTCTACAGATTAGAGGTTTTCAGAGATAAGTGACCGCCAGATGTCTTGACTGACCAGTCGGATTGGAGCCCACTACAGACCCCATGTAAAAAGACCTGTTTGTGTGTGTACCAGGGTGCACCAGTGGCCTATGTCCACCGGCACGGCTCGGGCCCACTTCATGCTGAGTATCAGTCAGCTGCACACACCGCCGGGTGGGGAGTCCCACTTTGCTTCACAAGTGCATATCTGTCACTGGGCCTCTGAGTCAGTCTCATGTGCAACGTCCGTGAACCACATATCTGTGGGGAAAGTCAACAAATGAATATATTGAAGCTGATGTGTACCCTTCAAGCACTGACACGTGTAAGCAAAGCAGATGGTGCCCGGCACCACAGCCCCCACCGCCACCCCCCAGTCCATCCTGTGTGGCCTCTCTCTCTCTCTCCACTCACAAGGTTGCTCAATCAAAGCCAAGGGCAACAAGAGTGGCATGAGCGATGGGTAGATAGGGACTGAGCAGGACTCCACACACAGACTAGCATGCGCTCCTCCACCCGCCTGCCTGCCTCCTTGCCTCCCTACCTTAGTTTAGCTTAGCTTAGCCTAGCCTACCCCAGCCCAGGCTGTCGTGCCCCACCTCTCACTGTTCTGACTGGACACTGCTCTTATCTCCCCGAACAGACCTGCGGAAGAACTTTGAGCAGGACCCTCAGGGGAAGGAGGTGCCAATCAAAGGCATGATCGTGCTTCACTGCCGGCCCCCAGAGGGAGTGCCCATGGCTGAGGTAAGATCAGTGCGTGCTCTCTCTATCTCTCTTTCCATATCTCTCTCTCTCTCTCTCTTTCTCTCCGTCTCAACCTGTGCGGCAGAATTGTCCGAAAAGAAAAAAATCCTGACCACATTGAGAGGTCGGCCAATCTGTTTCCACCTACACACACACACACAGGAGGACGCAGTGGGGGACATTACTGATGCATGCTGTTGAGGTGCAGTTATTGAGATAACAATGCTGAGGAAAAAATACAAATAGGGCGCTTTCCCAAACTTGGCACGTGGGCTGGCCATGTCTTATTACTCATCCGTCCATGCAGTACCCTTAGACGCTGAGGCTTTTTTTTCTTTTTTTTTCTTCTGGGTTTTCAGGGCCATTTGGCTGTGGGAAGGCTGTCGGTTATAAATGATTCAGAGTTGAAATGGAAGAGCGGTGTCATACCAGTCTCCTTGAATGCTCAGTGGGCATGAAGGAAAGTGGAGATTCCCGAGGAAAAGTCTCAAGACAAGAATCTCGCCTCAAGTTCTTTGTCAACATAAATGAGCTCAGCCAAAAGAGATGGGATTGAATAATGCAGGCTGGGTGGCGGTAGCGGCAGATCGCCACCACCACCGTCGTTGCCGTCGCCTGAGTGCTGTGGTCGCTCGGAGCTTACCTTCTGCATAAAATATTGCGATGCCAGCTGTAAGTGTGGCGATGTGAAGGTTGGCGGCGTCATTTCCTGCTGACAGCTGGATGGATGCATTGGCGTCCGTCTAATGCAGAGTGAGTCGGTGGCTTTGACACCCCTCAGACATCCTCCAGCCAATAAAATCTGACATACTTTATGTGAATAGGGCTTTTATGGAAAGTTGAAACTTACTTTAGAATTGATGAAGTGAATATTCTATCAATTTAAATCTGCTGGAAGAAGATGTAATATGTGGTGTGGCGCAATAAATAGCAAAGCTTTAGCGCAGCATAATAAATAGCAGTGCTTCAGAGCAGCATAATAAATAGCAGGGCCTTAATTCCTCACTGCAGTATTACAATTATTGAATTACACCTCTGATCTCCGCTTACAGGACAGCAATTATAACTGCATGTATTGCACCTTCTTGAAAGGAGAGACACTTAAATTGCCACAGAACCACCTCAATTTATTCACAAAGGAAGCATCATATAAGGGAAATGCATGGATTTAGCATTTCAATGCGAAAAAGGTGTTTACTTCTCACAATATAATCTATTTTTGTTATTGTTTCTACTCCTCTGATATGACGGTCAATGCAAAGTGCGTCTGCTTTGAATTCTCACTGAATTTTATTGGCATGCGCCTATCTCTTTGCCTGCGCATAAATAAATATTCACAGCATATCTTACTGTATATACGCCGCAATTTAATTTCCACATTGCCAGGTGGCCTTAAAAAGTGTGGCATAATCTGCTTCAACCCTGTTTATTTCCAATATCCCTGCCTGTGGTCTATTTCTCCCCCCCCCCAATCCCCTCCGCCGCGGGTCAGACTGAGCTTCCAAGAGAGCAAATGATGAGCTTCATTATCAAGCTAAGCAATTACAGTCTCCCCACCAGCCCGGGCCAGCAAAGAAGGAGCATTCTCTCTCTCTCTCTATTTATTTCTCAAAGATAAGACAGATCTGGTTGGAATAGTAATACGCTGGCACTTTGCTCAGGGGAGGAGACAGGGGGCATTAGGCAAGCGACAGGAAGGCGGGTGGGGAACACAAGCCGCTTTGTGTCATGCTATCTGTTTGTATTAACCTCCTGAGTGGATAACACCGCAGCGGTGGAGCCGGTCGTCGGCACGGACCTCCCTCGGATTACAAAGGAGAATGGGGTTCACTTGGATGCTGTGATTGTGTGCGTGTGTGTGTGTGTGTGTGTGTGTGTGTGTGTGTGTGTGTGTGTATAAGGCAGTATGAGGTTGTGTGTGTGTGTGTATAAGGGAGCGGAGGTTGGGTGTGTGTGTGTGTGTCTTTACATGCGAACAGCACTGAGTGTTCAGAAACCTCCGGGTGGATCTTTTTTGTGAGCGGGTCAGGACACTGAGCACAGGGTGGGGAATGTGTGCGTGTGTTGGGGGAAGTGTCTCTGCAGCCTTTCCCTGAAGTCCCTGAAGGCTGTCTGTCAGCGCTGGTTAAGCCCTGTTATTGCACCGATAAGATATGCAGCCCTCCAGCCCGTTGCTCACCGCACCTAAGCAAACCTATGGTCACTCCAAGAGCACTTAATTGGACTTACAGCTGAAGGCATAATTAGGAACTGAGATCCGAGCAAACACCACTGAGGTGTACGAAAGCATAGTGCGTGATAAGGAAAAAGGTGAGCAGTGTGTTACTTAAAGTGTTTTCACTTCTTCAGTTTTCATTTTGACCCCCCGGCCCCCTCTCTCTTCCCTGAGCCAGAAGGAAATGAAAAACAGTACTGAGTGTCTGGGTATGAAGGGAAAACTTTCTTCACCCTCCTCATGGTCCAGATGAATTTGTGATTACATATTTATACCTGGGAGAAGAGGGGAAAAGTGCATCTCAAGCCCCCCCCCCCCCCCCCCCCATCCATCCATTCAGGTAGATCTCCCTCAGATGCAGAATGGAGGTCTGCTCTGCTCTGCTCCACGTGTGACTGATCTGTGGCAGTGCCAGTTGGCAGCTGACGCAGCTCTGGGAAGCAGCCTTTATGACATACATTGTTGCGGTAATGAAATCACAGGATCCTCATGTGGGACCGGGCGCCCTCCGCCGAGCCTGACACTGATGGCCGCACTCTAATTGAAACAAATGTGCCAATTAGGCAATTCATTCCTCACATCCGCTGCCACACACTTACCGGCCTCATTTATATTTGTCCCCAGTCTTTTTTCTTCTCTTCTCACCCTCCTCTTTTCTTCCTCTCCTTCTTCTTCCTTGGTCTTTTCTTTTCTTTACTTTCTTTCTTTCCCTTTTCTGCTCGTTGAATCTTTTTATCATTGCGCCATGGCAGTAAGAGCCGTGACGGGCACGGAATGCAGAGCAGTTCTGAGCGGCTCGGCGTGGAGGCCTGATTGTACACGCTCGTTAATTGCCTTCTTTTTAACTATCAAATTTCCCTAATGAAATCACAGCCATGCACAAAGAGAGGAAAACACTCGTGCTCCAACTACTTAGCCCCACTGGATCACATAGCACGTCAGATAGTTGTTGTGTGTTGATGTGTATGTGTGTGTGTGTGTGTGTGTGTGTTTGTATGAGTTTGTGTGTGGTGCGTGTGGGGGGGGGGGGGGGGTAACCCACTTTTTGTCTTTGAAACTTTATTAAAAGCCTGTGTGAAACAGTATGAGAGAGTTCTGACAGCCTCCTGCTGGATGCCAGGATTATCTTCTGCTGTATTAAAGGGAAATAACACTACGATCCGCGCCATGCCAATGCAGTTGTCACAGTGACCTCTCACGCAGTCATGAACATGAACAAAGGCAGATGATTCGCCCTGTGTGTGTGTGTGTGTGTGTGTGTGTGTGTGTGTGTGTGTGTGTGTATGTGTGTGTGTGTGTGTTTGTGTGTTTCTGTTATGAAAGCATGCAAGATGCAAGATCGATGGCCATGAAACATTGACGGTCTCTCAAAGAGATGTGATGCAGAACAGTGAGGCGATTGAGATTAAAGAGCGCATGATTGAAATTGGCCTGTCATGGGGAAAAAGAGCAAATGCAGAAAAATGCAAGCATTTATCATCTCGTGTGATCATTGCAAAGTGGCGGCGGGATGACAAATAAAATCCATACACTGTCTCAATTATGTGTCCACAGACGTGGGTGAGTATATGAGAGACAGAGAGAGAAAGATAGAGATGGGGGAGGGGAAAGATAGAGAGGGGGAGAGAGAGAAAGAGAATTAAAAAACAAAGAAAAGGAATTCCACTCTCCCCTAAGTCTCAGCCTAAGTCATAACGCCTTTGCCCATAACACGGATTGCGGAATTGCAATTTACAAAGCCAGTGATGCAGCTCTTTGTACGGCATTTGGGGCACTTAAGCATCACTAAGTTTGCCATTCGTAATGAGTTTCCCTCTGTCTCAATGGCTGGTAATTGGGAACAACCCAGGTAATGTCTACATTTGTGACCTGTGCTAAGCTCTTTGCTTCTTCCCCTTCCCCTCCTGTTGGACTTGACAGGTGGAGTGGTTGAAAAATGAGGAGCTGTTGAGCTCAATCACTGACGACAACATCGACACGCGTGCCGACCACAACCTTATCATCAACGAGGCCCGCCTATCAGACTCGGCCAACTACACATGCCTGGCCAGCAACATCGTGGCTAAGAGACGCAGCGCCACGGCAACCGTTGTGGTGTTTGGTAAGCATTGTCCCTTTTAATGACTTCCCCTCACTCGCCTTCTTTTGTTTTTTGAGTGTTCTTTTTTCTGTTTCATTTTAATCTCCTTCTGAGTCACTGAGTGCAAGAGCTACTAAAGTGCTCCGTGCAACGTCTGTGATTCAAAACATTCTTTCTGGCGTTGTGATATTTGTCCTGTTCCTCTCGTGAAGAGCTCTTCGTCTTCCTGTTGCATTATGGTGACTCAATTAGAGTCGCTCATTAAAAGTCAGCCTGTGTTTTATAGAAGGGAATAAGCCTCTGTGTCTTAATCTCATTTAAAGCAGCGTTTGCCATTAATAATTCATTGCTGGGAAGCCTTCAAGCAATAAACCTTACAATACAAGTCTTTATTACATTCAGATGCATGTTGCACCAGTTTTCTACATGGCCCTCTATGCACTTTGTTATAAAAACAATGAGAGAGAAAGGGAAATGAAAAAATGAAACATTGCAAGACCACTTACTGGACTAAGATTTAATTAGAGTGTTTTAAAGATGATGGGAACTGTCCAAACAAGTGGGCGTTCTGTACGCCCTCGAACCAGAGCAAAGATCGGGTTAAGTCTGTAGTCAAGTTCTATTATTTGGTTTTAGCTTCTGTTCAAGATGACCTTTGAATACTGAACAACATATCACAGCACAGGGCTACAACTGAATAGAAAACAGCTTGAATAAAAGCTTCTGAGTTATTTTTTCATTGTATGAAATGTTCTTCTTTTTGCCCAATCTCTCGCTTTCTCTCTCTCTCTCTCTCTCTCTCTCTCTCTCTCTCTCTGTCTCTCTCTCCCCCTCTCTCTATCTCTCTCTCTCCTCTTCCCTGCAGTAAATGGTGGATGGTCTTTGTGGACTGAGTGGTCAGACTGTAATGTGAATTGTGGTCGAGGCATTCAGAAACGCACTCGCACCTGCACCAATCCTGCGCCCCTGAATGGAGGTGCTTTTTGTGAGGGCATGTCTGTACAAAAGATCACCTGCAATGCTCTCTGCCCTGGTAAGACCAACCGCCTTCAGGACAGGAAAATATCAGATCAGAAAATGGACCATTTTTAAATTGTGGATTAGAACATAGGAACTGTTCACCTATGGGTAAATTCAGTTAATGCATTTGCCATGTCAATTGCATACTATTTCTCACATGGTTGAACCCTAATTTTCAATGTTTCCATAGAACACACCAAATAGATTGCCTTGACAAAATCAAAGGTTAGCTATGTGCATCAATGTGAAAAGTGAACCAAACCAGCAAAAGTAATGACAGATTTGCCAGCTGCTTTTTTGTGAACTCAGTTTTGTAACTGAGTTTCTCATCCGTACACATACAACGTGTCATTTATAAAGGAGGAAATGAATGTAAAGGAAAACCAAAATGCTGTCTAATTGGCTGTCTCAAAATGCATTCTATTCCCAAGCAAATTGTTCATGCCACCATATAGTAAACAATAAGTATGATTTATTTTTTTCAGGGATGTAAATCCCAAGGCAATCTTTTTTTTTTTTTCCACTGTCAGAGTTCAAAAGAAGACTCATCTCAAGGCAAATTATACTCTGAAGACTCTCTACTTCATTGCTTTATGACTCTGAATCATTGAAGCACATACACATTAAGCACTCTTAACTTCATTATACGCAGGTAACCGGGTAACGCAGCTTCACTCCCTGACAGTTATTCCTATTATTCTTCTCTGGGTAGCTCTGACAACAGTTTGAGCTTGATTGTTTATGCCGGCACTAATTAAGGAACTTTTGTGACCCCTGTCCAGTCCGCTTTTGTCTAGCCAGCTGCAGGGTTTCTTTGAAACGCTTACTGCTAACTGCATCTAGGCGCAGGGGAACGTCGAATCACTTTCTTATGCTTGTTGATTGACCTTGGCTGCCTGCAGTGGAGATGTCTTCCATTGACCTGTCCTCGCTGAATGACAGTCACAAATGATTGGGGAGTTTTGTTATTTTGTTTAGATGCTCACTGCAATTTCCCCCAAATGTTGTGGCTGTAATTAACTGTCTGCAAAGCCTCACAGTGACATTGCAAACTCACACAAAGACACACCCGCAGACACACAGACACACAGACACAGACACAGACACAGACACAGACACAGACACACACACACACACACACACACACACACACACACACACACACACACACACACACACACACACACATATACCCAAACAGAAAATGTGTAGCTTCACCTCCAAAGGGAGTAACCTTGGACTGCATTTGAAGTGGGAAAAAAAGAATGAAGAGAAAGATACCCCCCCACCCCCACCCCCACCCCACACACACACACACACCCACACACTGACAAAAATCAACCCAAAAGCACTATTACATCGAATATCCCAAACACATAATTTGCATTTAAATTAGCTGTGCGTGAACCTTTAATTTATCAAACAATAAGCAAGAAATTGTGTCTTCCAGGGCTCTCATATACTAGATGTGATGTTGTCTTGGCAAACATCAGTAGGAAATTGGCCAAGAAATTACCCCACACCATGTGGCATAGACAGATTTACTAAATGAAGCATGATGAGTTTCTTCCCATGATAAAACCGCATACATGACATTAACTCAGTTGTTACATTGCGCATTAACTCAGTTGTTACATTGCGTAGTGTCACACCAGGGTCTTTATCATATTCTCCAAAAGTCTTGTATTAAGGGGTGTTGGGGGGGGGGGGTCGTTGCTGTGAATGACTGCTGTCTGAGGGTCATGGGGGTGTGAGTAAGGCTGTAGCGGTCCAGTGTCTCTGCTTCACAGTTGACGGCGGCTGGGACGAGTGGGGGGAGTGGAGCCCGTGCAGCGCCCAGTGCGAGAGGCAGCGGGCGAGGGAGTGCACGGCGCCCGCACCCCGCCACCGCGGCAAGATGTGCGAGGACGAGAGCCAGGCCACGGAGAACTGCACGGGAGGCATGTGCACCGAGAGTGAGTGAAGTGTAGTGGTTTTTTTATTATTTCTCCTGCCGTGGTCTGCGTCTCCTTCTGTGTACGCCGTTTCCGCCATCACCACCACCATAATCATCATCATCATCATCATCATTGTCTTTACCATCTCTGCTGTGGTCAGCTTCACTCTCGTCATTTTCATCATTATCCTTGATGTCAATTGACCTGTTTTGAACACTCAGTGGCACAGATTCGAATGCACAAGATCACATTTTTTGCCTGGGTTGGATAGAAGTAGTCATTGGCACCAAAAGCTATTGAAATGCACTAAAAAAGGTTGTTTTGTTTTATTTTTGAAATTTTCTTTTTTTTATTTGTATACCCAAGCCTTGTGCATTGTCACCTTTTCCCCTCCCTTAGTTCCGGAATCTCTTTCAGATGTCTCCTTCAATCCCCCTGCCACATCTGTTATGCATGGCTTGTGTTGGCAAAAACAGCAGCTGGACATCTCCATACTGTGTGATCTGGATAGAAAAACACCATGGTTAATTGACACAGGGATGGACTTTAATCACATCTGTCTCTCTCTCTCTGTCTCTCTCTTTCTGTCTCTCTCTCTCTCTCTCTGTCTGTCTGTCTTTCTCTCGATCTCTCTGTCCCTCTGTCTCTATCTCTCTCTGTCTTGTTCTGTCTCTCTGTTTCTGCAGATCGAAAGCTGCTGCATGATGTAAAACCTCAAAGTGAGTGTGTTTCTTGATGCATTGTGTTCCATGGTGCAATATTAATGTTACCATATCCATCCCTCAGAAGATTGCATCCCGTTCCGCTGTATGACGGCCTGTCTTTACATCATATTATGTGCAGGAAAGACAGACAGAGAGAGGCAGAGAGACGGAAGAGTGAGAGAACGAAAGAGTGAGAGACCTGTCGTGAACAGATCCGGGCTCATTTTCCTCTGGAGCGTGTCAGGCTTTTCTTAATTTGTCATTAAAATATCTGTCAGTTTGGGATCAGATTCCATTTCATCTTCCCTCTATGGGATGTGCAGGTACCAATATTTCCCCCAGAAATTACTCCCGATTTTTCCGCTTTCGATGGAAATGCCAGTCATGGCAGATTGTCTCTCCTCAGATTAAGTGGGGTGACTGATTGGATGTGGCAACTGAACATGTGCTGCATTTTGTTGAATTAATGGGTTGTAATTATTGCATATTAGCCCATTTAAGTAGTTGCGATGTGTGTCCTGCTATTTTCTCCCCCTCCTCCCAGTATATTTCAGGGATCTCTCAGATGTGGCGTTGTGACACTTTTAAATGACAGTCAGGTGCTAGCAGCCCCTAGCACAGCGCTCATTTGCTGGGACTTTATTAGCCTGGCACTTTCTGCTGATGTGCAAGCGGCTCTCTGCTGCTACCGCTGCTACCGCTGATTACATTTAAAGTGATCCAAATCGAATCTAAGCCCTTACCTCAGTGGTCACACCTTGCTAGCTGAGACACTCCATAAAGTCGCCGTCCCAACTTTCTCAATCGGCCGCATGTGTGCACGGCGTGAGCTGGCTACTTTTGGTTAGAGGCGGTTTTTTACATTTTTTTCCAGGGGAGAATGTTTTGTGTTCGTTGAGGCCTCGGCACTTCGGGAAGTGGGTCATGGTATTGACCCCGCGCCGTTTGAATTTGCTCTGGAAAGTGCCCTTTGGTGTCCTCTGCGAGCTGGCAGAGGCATCCTACGGCTGCGCTCTCTCATCATAGAGGTGAATGGAGTAACGAATCGGGGTGCCAGATGAACAGATGTTCCTTGGCGTGGTTTCGCTGGCATGCCGTGCCGGCGGTGATTAAAGTTGTGAGGGTTTTGGACCCAGCGCCTCCCCAGATGGGTCCCGACTGGCGGGCTTGTCTTAATACACGGGCAGAGATGTACATTACTTGCATGTGTTTTATTTATCCACATTTTCAGAGAAAACTGTTTGAGACCTGCGATGGGCTTGGAGAGCAGTTATTAATGACCGTTTATGATGGACCACTGTTTACGCTCCGTAGGAAGATTTAAAAAAACAAACAAATGAGGGTTTATTGCCACCCTTGGCATCACCCTGTTTAGAGATTTGCCTCTTGTCAACTAATTGTTGCTTGGAACAGAGAGTGTAATTGGTCAGATTGGCACGGGCCTGTCAGTCACGCTGCGTTGTATCCATGGGCACATGTCACATGACCATTCCCTCATTCTCCTGTACTGTGACTATGACGTGTGAATTGTGTGTCATTGTGTTTTTTTGTAGCATTCAACTCACTGCCCTCTTGCTCTCTGTCTTTCTCTGCCTTTGTGTCCCAGGCATGGAAGGCACTAATGATGTGGCCCTTTACTCGGGGCTGGCAGCTGGGGTCATTGCGGTTGCCGTCCTTGTTGTGGCTGTCACGCTATACAGGAAGAGCCGGAGCGAGTATGGAGTTGATGTCATCGATTCGTCGGCGCTCACAGGAGGCTTTCAATCCTTCAACTTTAAGACCACCAGACAAGGTGAGTGGCTGAGCTCTGTGTGTGGAGACATACAGCCACACAAGGCTGGGACGAAGAGATGTCTCTCTCGCTGACAAACGGCCCTTATTTCATCTCTCTGACAAACTATTTGATTTCACTCGGGAGGCAAAACACACTCCCGATTTACAGTATGTGTCATTTACACTTATTTGTTTATTGACTCCTAACTCACCGAGGGAACCCATGTGAGCATGGCCACCCAATAGCATGATCAATTTGTTGTTTTGACCAGCTAGGACATCCAATATTGCTGCAGTAATCAATATTCAGTCCAAGCTTTTTACTCTACCACTTTGTTTACTGCCCTTGGCTGTGTGAGCACTGTTGCTGTTTTTGCGCTTCTAAACATACTCAACTACTGTGCAGGTATGTGCAACACATGTGTGTCTGTTTCTTCTTGTTCTGTTGGTGTTATGCACAGCGGTGACTTGTCCGAAAAGATTGTGTGTCCCAGACAGACTAGCTACAAGCTATCCATATTACTAACATTGACACTTCTGGGTCAGCACAAGTGATAGCCATCGTGGCCCAGGGTGATCCATTCTGGCTGGCCACGACAGCAAAGTGAAAGGCTTTTGCTGGAGCCTCACTCTGCCCCAACCCCACTCACCCCCCACCACACACACACACACACACACACACACACACACACACATCCCCCCCATTTATGGCTCCCAAGGCCTGGGGAGTCACTCATTCCTCCCACTCGATGTGCTTGCGGGTGGGAGGGGGCATTTGAGGGGACTTAGCCAGGCTGCTCCAGTCAGGTCATCAATTCTCATATAAATAGGCCAGCTTTTCAGGGCTGCCTGCTAGTCCCTCCCTGGCCTGCAATTATTCCATCCTGTCCCATTCCGTCCCGTCCCATTATAATCTCTTCTGCTTCCGCCCTTTCCTCATTGTTGCTTTTCTTTCTCTATTGAACAAAGGTTCATAACTGAAAAGTAGGAAGAACCAAGAGAGAGAATGAGCATGAGAATTGTTGTCATTTTGAGCCATGTTGAAATATGGTAAAGTGACCAAAAAAGAGTACCCCCTCAGTGACTGAACAGTCAAGCGCTGTTGAATCATCGTATAAGGCGAGGACAGCTGCAGCTCTCCCATGCAAGAAAAAATAAATAAAAACAACAAAACAACAAAACAACAACTAACAGGTCATATCACACAATATGTGTTACCCCGGAAGGTACAACTGTTAGCACATTTATGCCTCCCAAAGTAGAGCGAGTGAGTCAGCGAATCTGCAGCAAGCACTTCTCCCCACCACCCACCTCACCTCACCCCAACCCCCCTCCTGGCTGCTGCATCTCGATTGCTTTCAGTGATTGGATGCTGGTGCTTCCGGGGCATGCGCAGCCTGCTGGGTGACATCTGTGCAGCTCCAGGGGAGACACTTTGGTGTCTCAAAGTCACCCCGTCTGGTCGGGGAGGTCAGGTGCAGTAGGAAGTGGTGCTGGGTTTCTGTATCTCCCGGGTCATCCCGTTAGCATCGGAGGGGTTAGGCAGCGCCATGGGGGGTGGGTGAGGGGGGTGGATCAGTGTTGCGGAATCTCTGAGAAACAGACGTGGTTCCTCCTCGCTCCTGCTTGCGGATGACATTTCCGAGCTCCACTCCACCCGTGCGGCGAAAGGTTATTCCTACCCCTCTCAGAGGATCAGATGAAGGTTCCGATAAGACGCCGGAACAGTGGATTTTGTTTCTTGTCGCCTACCGAGAGATGGGTCCAGACCCATGTGACGAGAGAACCTCTTTGTTTGTGACTGAAAAATGTGTTTTGTTCAAACAGGAGCTATTTAAATACGCCTTGTACTACAAATAATTGTATCACGAAGAAGGCATTGAATGTTTGACAGCCAAACATAACATAGCTTACACAAAGTCAGTTCAGCGAAACTTGTTGTCACATCAAAGAGAATGTACAAACATGTCGCAAACAGGAGATGTTTAATACATCACAGTGTTCATACATTACTAACCTCAATATTATCGTGTCTTAGGAGTGTATCTTTATTCTTTGTGTTGGTTTGTGAGTGTGTCTGCGCATATGATTGGTGCTTTGACCACAGGCCATTCGTGGGAGGATAAAAGACTGATACCGACAAAACAGAATTTTGAACAGGAGAGGGAATAATGTGTGCAGCATCCTTATTCTTGTTGTTTTCCTGTCTCCACTCACACTTGAAGAATGTGAAGTTGCTCAAGAACCTTCTAAAAAGGTTGATTCAAGGAGATTATGCAACTCTGATGATAATCACGATCTCTGTGCTTTTGAAAGGATTTATCAAAATAGGGTTGTCGCCCCTTTGCTGTAAAAGAGCTGCAGTAGCCTTCAGAAATGTGATGCAACTCGGTCCTTGTGTTTTTATGTTTCATCATCAACAACTCTTGCTTATTCTTGGAAGATCTACTGAGCGCTCAGATGTTTCACAGCAATGCCTCTGACTTCACTTCAGTGATTCACCCTGTCTCACATTCAGAAGGGTGTACATTCAGAACAAGATGGCTGTAGCAACCACAATAACAACAATTGACAAATAACAAAAAAAAAGTACATTGAAAACGAATGAAAACAAACATGTCTGGGAAATACGACGTTTACATTATATAATAACTGCAACAATAAAAAGATTCAAACGTAAAACAAGTCAAGTTAAAAAAAAAATAACAAGCATGTATGCAAATCACATGAAGGACGAACACTGCACAACAACCATATCTTCCAGCTAGCATACCTTTGGTATGGTCCACTGACACAGACCGGTCCAAAAAACAAACATGCCCAGATCATGTGCATAGAAGGAATAGAGAAGATGTACAAGGCAGGGGTTCAGATCAGGGGGGTCAGTTGACATTCATATAACATGCATTGCTGAACTTTGATGCCCTGCTAAGTTGACCATTATTAGTTTTCAACGATTTATCAACTAACTTTTATGTTCATTTAATATGACTTTTTAAAATTTTCCTTTGGTTTTCTTTTTTATGTTATTTCCTCAGCTTTAGTAAATTGTGGGGGAATCACAACAGTGTGTGCATGTATGCATAATTTGAGGAAATGGCCTTGGCGGAAACCAAATTATCATTTTAAGTAATGGCATCTCATATTTATCCCCTAATTTAGATGAACTTCTCACCTGTTTCAAACGATCACCAGCTTTACTTAGAAGCGTGAGGATTTTCCGGTGTTCTCCCTAATAGAAGATCAGTAGCAGCTTCGCTCCATGTAATTAATTTGAAAACCCTTAAATGCTTCAGCAAGCTCTCGCTGCAGCAGATAATGGTATAAGCCAAGATCACTAAAGAGGTTTTAGACCTCTGCCCTGTCTCTCTGCATTAGCACTCCTGCTAGTGAAATCTGAGCCTCAGAGTGATTTTTAATCAGAAGCTTAATTCCAAGCTTTCCCTCAAGGTATCTGGGTGGAGGTCCATTTTATTAACTTTGTTCGTGCCACTTCGGCATTACCATTTTTTTTGCGTTCCAACATTTCAAAGATACATTCTACTCCAACGGTGATCAGATTTTCTCCCTGCGAAGGAGCAGAGGAATAAAATGTCTGGCAGCTTATTGGGTGTCAGTGCAAGTGCTCAAACAGATGTCGGCAGAAATGTAATTGCAGGGCCGCTGAGTGAAAGTTCACTTGCAAGAAGTTGTAGTCCAGGTGTGCTTTTAAAATTTAAAAAGTAAGTTTTGCTGGCAGCTGATAGACAACAAATGACTGCAGATGTGCGATTCGTACTTTAGAAATGGTTAGGAACAAGAGCGTAAACATAATTGCATAATACGTAAATGGTGTCGGATGAAATAATCACATTCATCAAAGAACATTCTGAAGCGGGGTGAAAAAACATAAAAGGAGGGTATACAAAATATCCTTAGTATCTGCCGCTGATCGGTCTGTGTGGTAATTAACAGTTTACCCCCCCTAAAAATAAAACAACATTAGCCTCCCACCTTCCACCCCACGCTGGGATGGCAGCTGGGCAGCAAGGACTCGACGACTCCAGCCTTGGCATGCGGTGGAGTGGGACTTGGGTGTCTGGAAGCGGCAGGCTACCAGCCACTGCATGGATTTTCTCTCTCCCCACTTGGCAGCTCTGGGAGCCCGATGGCTGCAGCCGAGGATCCCCTCAGCCCTTGGCTTTCCTTGAGTCCGCTCTGGGGGGTTGAAGGGGAAGGAAGGAGGGAGGGGGGGAGCTGAAGGACTCCAGGCCCTCATTTACAGGAAGGTCACCCAAACTGCTTCAGCTGAAGTGTTTCCACCCACAGAAATAGTCAGGAAGTGTGTGTGTGTGTGTGTGTGTGTGTGTGTGTGTGTGTGTGTGTGTGTGTGTGTGTGTGTGTGTGTGTGTGTGTGTGTGTGTGTGTGAGTGTGTGAGTGTGTGTGTGTGTGTGTGTGGATGTGTGTGTGTGTGTGTGTGTGTGTGTGTGTGTGCGTGCGTGTGTGCGTGTGTGTTTGATAGATTAGAGAGAGGGAGGTTTGTGAGTGTGAGTGTGTTTTCGATGTGTGTGTCTTTCGATGTGAGTGTGCATTTGATAGATTAGTGAAACAGCGAAAGAGCCTCTGTGTGTGTGTGTGTGTGTGTGTGTGTGTGTGTGTGTGTGTGTGTGTGTGTGTGTGTGTGTGTGTGTGTGTGTGTGTGTGTGTGTGTGTGTGTGTGTGTGTGTGTGTGTGTGTGAGAGAGAGAGAGAGAGAGAGAGAGAGTCTGAGAATTGCAATGGGTGTCCAAAGAGTGATTTTTCCGGGGTGCTACTGTGCCTTCAATCAGGCTTAAGGGCACTGGGAGGAAAATTACTTGATTCTGATTGAAGAAGTGGTGAAATCACGCTGCTCGCCTTGAGTAATTAAATGTCTGACCATCGGAGGGTTTTGAAGAATTTATTTTTATTTAGTTTTGAATCAAACACCCCTTTCACATCCTTTTATTCTTACTATATGCCTTCTCTACAGTTTTTGGAGCCAGCGATTATAAAGCAGCTACCAGTGATTTTTCTCTCCAGTTTATGTCATCATTCACCCGATCCATGAAGCTATTATTTTTGTGTCCTTATTTTTATAGCACACTTAATCAAAAGAATTTTGCCCCCATTCGAACCTGTTCTCTTTTCCCTCCCTCCCTCTCCCTCAAAGCCAGCGTAAATAGGCCCTAATTAGTAGATGTTTACACTGTCGCCTGTCTTTTTATCTCCGTAGGCAACCCTCTCCTACTGAATTCCTCAATGCAGCCCGATATAACAGTGGGCCAGACCTACAGCAGCCCCATCTGCTTTCAAGACTCCATAGACAAAGAGCTCTTTGACCCGCTGCCCGACATCAAGGTCAAAGTTCAGAGCTCCTTTATGGTTTCACTAGGTGTGGCCGACCGGGCAGAGTACCACGTCAAAGCCCACCCCGAGACCTTTCCCCGCGGCCTGGACCGAGAATGCCACACCATGGACGGCCGGAAAAGAAACCTGACCCTGCTCTCACGTCCCGGCGCAGTCACGGCCAGCAAATCACAGCCGAGAACCACAGGTGTCTTTGGGCATCTGGGCGGCCGTCTGGTCGTGCCAAACACCGGTGAGTTGGATTTTTTTTTTTTTTGCGACAACATGATTTGAGAGATTAAATGTAACAGCATGGAGAGGAACAGTGTGAGTAGAGCTGTTTTGCCAGAGAGAGAGAGCGAGAGAGCGAGAGAGAGAGAGAGAGTGAGAGGGAAAGGGAGGTAGGGGCGAGGGAGGAGATGTGCCGTGCTATCTCACTTTACAGTTCTGTTTGCCACAGTAGTTTGTCACGCTTGGCTGAGCTGCGGGTGTTAATGAGAGAGCGTTCCTCTGCAGAGCCCTGGCATCATATTGGCCAGTGTTAAGTCATGAAAACAGAGCTGCTGCTAGCTCTTGGACAAGATGTTCTCCAGAATCACTTCACACCTCACGCATCCCAAGTTTCCTATTTTGGTGTGTGTGTGTGTGTGTGTGTGTGTGTGTGTGCCACCGTTAAGACTGCGTTGACCACTGCACTCTTGTGGGGCACAAATGTGTCAAAGCTGATAGTCTGTCATGGCTGTCCAGAGCCCTTGCGTGTGAAGGACACTAAGTGGCCCTCAAAGAATGCTGGGAAAATCAGCCTCCTTCAGGCTGGTGGGGGTTAGGAGTGGAGGAGCTCAGTGGTCAAGTGGAACATTTTGAAATATGGATGTTCAAGGCTTAACACACAAATGGCACCTCTTCTGTCGAGTATATAAAAGCAGAGGCCAGGGTCTTTCGTTCGCCCTTTCTCCCTATCTCTCTTTCTCTCATACTCAACCATCTATAAGCTCTCACACACACACAACCCTCTCTCTCTCTCTCTCTCTCACTCTCTCTCTCTCTCTCTCTCTCTCTCTCTCTCTCTCTCTTACTTACCTACACATACACAGGTAGGCGCACCTAACTACCCACATACATGAAAATGTTTCGAAAGGAGTTCATCATAGTGTTGCATTAGGGTACAGAACATAATGAGTCTATGGGTGACTGTTAGCTCTTGATGTTCTAAGTGGTGCTTCACTCTCAATGGAGGCACAATGGTCGGTGTTTATTAAATGAACTTCAATGGGTTGACTGACAAATTGACTGAAAAGCTGGAGTAGAGGACAGCAAGCGTTTATCACAGAATTCCTCTGATGCACGTTTTCAAGGTCAAAGTGTTAAGTTTTTGTCTGTGGCTTTTGATTAACTTGTTCATCACGTTGCTGCATAGCAGACTTCAAAAGGCCTGTTTTTATGTGTGTGTGTGTGTGTGTGTGTCTGTGTGTGTGTGTGTGTGTGTGTGTGTGTGTGTGTGTGCTGTTTTGCAGGGGTGAGCTTACTTGTATCCCATGGGGCCATAGCTGAGGACACCTCTTGGGAAATGTATATGGTGATAAATCAGAAGGAATCCAGGTAGGCTGAGGCTGCATCTCTGTGATAGTGCAGCAGTCCATTCTTATCCACCTCCCAGCTATTTCATTTAATCTCAAGATACCTCTGTCATCTTTAATTATCACATCTCTGTAGGTCTCACCACATGTCCTTGACACACCTACCTATCTTCACATTTTAGCCATTGCCACCTTCCATATTTTTAAACTCTACTTACAAACCCTTTTGAAACTGTTTTTGCCCTTTTGAAATGTACTTTTGCCATTTCTGCCGTGGGCAAGACCAGAGCCGGCTCAATTTTCAGGCAGCTTAGCTTAGCTTAGCTTAGCTCGGATGCGGCCGCAGGAGCATGCTGTGCAGGTGCTGAACTGGCACTTTAGCGTGTGCTGTCCCAGGTGCTTGCCCTCAGTGCAGCCGTTGGCATCCAAAGGGAGAGATTAAGTCAGGGAGCACACGCGGGGGAGATCATCATTTCCATGGATACAGTGAAGACAAATTAGTGCATGATGTTCTATATTTGCGTCGGTGCTTGTTACTGAACTGCATTACTCAAAACGGGTACAGCCATGGGAGTTATTACATTGTCATGGTATAGGCTCTTCTATGTGATTGAGTTCATGATTGCATATTTGTTTTAAAATTGTGTTAGAGCAGCAGATTTTTAGCCAAGAGGCATTAGCCCACATCATTCTCATGTGGGAAACATTAGGACAGACTTTAAGGAGATGGAAAGTATATATACGAGATCCATACAATTCAGTGGATTAATATTGTATAGAGTGATAACACTGCAGTCTTACCATCACAGCTTACTATTAACTTGACTTTAGGATGAAAGCTCTTTATTTTTTTGAACCACCTTTTTCATACTTTTTTTTTCAGCCAACACTGTGCCGTCACCAGAACAAGAATGTGACCCAGTATCTTTCCCTTTTTTTACAACCTCTATTTCCCCATTTATTCTGCGACACGTCCCCGTTATGAATGAATAATATCACAGTAACAGATTATGCCGGCTGGGGAAACTGGTGGATGGTGGGTGCGGGTTGCGTGCGCGTATGTCATACGTCCTTGGCTGTCCTCGAAACACTGGATTAACACATACGGTGCGCTAGTATCCATCCCACCCACTGCCATGGAATGACTCCCGGTCTAACGGCGACTCAGACAGATGGGGCCCAGCAAGATCCCCAGCCCATCCTGCCTCTCGGTGGGGATCCTTTAAGTGTCAGAAATAGGGGGGTGATCATTCGTCCTGCTGCCTGGCGGGTGGTATTACACGCTTGATCTCTCAGGTGCAGGCGATAGGATAAGTCCTCATGAAGCAACCGTAAGAACCTAATTTCCAAGGTGTCTTTAATTGCCTGAAATTACTTTGCGTCAAGGAAGGGGGAAAAGGAGGGGTTCCGTTTCTTCTTTCTCCCTCTCCCTGTCTCTCTCTCTTTTCTCTATGTCTCTGCTCTTTCTTTTTTGACAGGTCTGACTGTCACTGTTCGCTGTTCACTTAATTGCTTAGCTGGTCTGAAAGTTCCCCATTTCCTTTGAAACAGAGCTGAAAGGTTTCCCTCAGTTTCTGTCAGCCTCTCATTTCCTGATCATTTTAGGAGTGATACTGTGGCAAATAGGTCATGTCTCCTCCAATCCCCCATGAAACTTTATTATTTGTCTGTAAATCTTCAAGGTCTTTTATGTTCACACCATATATAATGTATGCATGTCCAGCGATGACCCCATTGACCCCTAGATTGCCAGACCGATCTCTGAGGGTGTGTGACTTCCTCACTCTGCATAAACGGGCTCCTCAGATCTCA